>NC_081833.1:15327803-15630833 GCF_030867095.1 Alligator mississippiensis | reverse complement strand
GGGGGAGAGGGCATCCCCGGCCTGAGGGAGGTCCCCGGGGAAGGGATGGAGGGGGGCACTCGTGGGCCAAAGCCCGCCCGCAACACGCCCCCAGCTCCCTCCCTCCCTCCCCCGGCCCGACCCGGCCCGGCCCGGCCGCAGCGCGCGGGGGGAGAGGAGCCGCCGGGGCCGGCTGTCCCCCCTGGAGGGCTGCTCCCGGCAGCAGCTGCAGCCGCCTTCCCAGTGCCCCCTCCCCCGGCCGCCCAGCCCAGGGGCAGCGCGCACAAAAAAATGGCACGGGGGACACAGAGGGAGGCAGGGAGAGGGGGAAAGTTTGCAGCCGCTTCCCCCCGCAGAGCCCAGCTTTCCAAGCCGGAGCCACCACTGAGTTGAGCGCGGCCCCCAAGGGCCGGGGCAGGGGCCGGGGCAGGGGCAGGGGAGGCTGCCAGGCGCGGCGCGGCGCGGGGCAGTGGGCACAGCCCCGCGCCGAAGAAAGGGCAGCGGAGCGGAGCGGGGCTGGGCTGCGCGCAGCGCCCGGGAGGCAGCGCCCGCCGCCCGCTCCCTCCTTACCTCCTTTATTGCATCTGGAGCAGCGGCTTTCGGGGGGCTTCCCCCTCTCCCTCGCGCTCTCCTCTCGGCTTATACCAGCCTGTTCCTCATCTCACAGCCTTCCTCCCAGCGCCATCTTGCAAGCTTGTGACGTTGGGAGCTGCTCACCCCTGACCCACATTTGAATAGAAGCCAAAATGAAAAAAAAAAAAAGAAAGAAAAGGAGGAGAGAGAGAGAGAGGGGAGAAAAGAAGGGGAGGAAGGCGACGGCGAGGAAGGCGAAGGCAGCCGCTGAGCAAGTGCTGTGCCAGTGTGGAGCACAGCATCAGCTCCTGCCCTCTTGCCAGCTAGTTTAGTAATAAGCAATTTCCTGCTTTTGCAATAAATGTTGCAGCAGCCGAGCCGGGAGAGGGACAGGGAGCTTTGTAATTCCCATTAAAAGACCCAGGCTGCCGCCCCCCGCCACCCACACCTCGGGGATCCTGCCACCGGCGCGCGGACTAGCCACATCCTGCTCGGAGGGGAAGGGGGGGAAAAAGGCATTTGTGAAAATGTATTTATTTCCGCTCCTGGTGAGGTCTCCAGTGTGTCTGGACCAGCAAACGATAGGGAATAGGACCAGCAAAGGTGCTGGGAGGTTTAAACGAGTTTGTTGCTGATGTCCAACCCAAAAGAAGAAGAAGAAAATACAGTGCAATTGGGAAAGTCAGTTGTTCCTACTTTTCCTTATTTGTTAAAGTGCTGACAGGGTGTTTTGCAGCATCCAAAACCAACCAAATAAATAGCCTTTGCTCTCTGGGAAGCAATAGCAACCTAAAGAGTCTCTGTCAGTTTGTTGGATTTTTTTTTTTTTTTGTAGTTATTGAGAAAGTTATTTGGGTTTTACAGTCCTGCCAGGGCTTCCCTGGGTACTTAACTTAAAGCTCAGGAGGAATCCACAACCTGGGACTTCCCCCATGCTGCAATACCTGTTTGTGGATTGGGGCCTTCTTTTGCAAAAGTTCAAGTGAAATGACCCAGAGTCTCAATTTTTTCCCCATTCTTGAGTGTCACCAGGTAGAACCGCTCGCCCGCGCACGCAGCATTGCCCTGGAATCCGAACAGCGCTCACACAGCACTTCACCTTTTGCAAGCGCCCTGCAAACATTAGCTAATTAATCTCTAATACTGAAGCAAACTATAGGAACCCATTTTATTGGGAGCACACAGTAAGATTTCCTCTGCTCACCCATGTAGAAATAATTAAAATGTTCGCAGGTGTGAGATCATGTTTTGCTTTTCCATTATATGATCCATATTAGTAAAAGAGGATATTACTGTGCCAAGGATAGAAGAGCAGACAGTTTGGTGGAGTTTGGCATCCAAGGGTCAGAGCCCTTACAATCACCTGTGTCCCCATTCAAACTGGGTAGGGTGCTTACATTAGTGTGAAGGGTCCTGCCATATTTTAGGTCTCTAAGAATTTGCTGGCAGCTCAAACGCAGCAGGTATTTCAGGAGATTCCTATGCTGACCCACATGGTTTACTTGCTGGTTACTCACCTCCAGCTCAGAGGTTTTGATACAGCAGTGCTTTTCAACCTGTGGTCCGTGGACCCCTGGGGGTCCACAAACTGTGTCTAAGGGAACCGCGAATAATAACTGATCAATCAAAAGTATGTGAATGCCCATGCTTACAATTCAAAAGGGTCCGCATCTCCATTCAAAATTTTTCAGTGGCCTGCAAATGAAAACAGGTTGAAAAACACTGTGCTAAAGAGAATGATTTCTAAGTTCAGCTGTGGGGGTTTCAACAGAAAATAAAAGAGACAGAGCACAACAGAGCATGAGAAGGGTCTACTATGTTCACCATATGCTTGATAAAGGGTAAAGCTTCAATGCTAGTAAAAACAGCAAAAATGACAGAGTTCAAGACACAGCAGATTAGGTGTGGATCAATTCAAGACACCTTCCTCAGTACTGCTCACAAGGGAAGGTGATTTAAAATTGGTGGAGAAGTTTGTGGCTGTATTTTAAAGCTCACTGGCTTTGTAAAAAAGCACTAGGAGGTGGTTGTAGCCATTTAGTCCATTCTGTGGTGGGAGGAATTGGAAGAAAAATGCATAGAAACCCTCATGCCGTGTTATCTGAGCAGATTAGAAACAAATCTGGAAGATGATTTAGTCAAGTTCATAAATTAGTTTAATCCAAAATCTCTCTAGTTTGGGGGCACTGTTGGTTTTGGATGTCCCAGGCTAGGAAAAATGGAGACAGACAAATATCTAATGGCACTGAAGCAAACAACTAGAAAATAGGAATTCGGCATAGTGGAAAATGCTATAAGAGGTCATAAAGCTCTATGTTCACTTTAACCTATACGTACCTACTACAAGCAGAAAGGGTAACTAATGAGAAAGCCTGACCTGGACTTGTCACTGGAGCTGT
This sequence comes from Alligator mississippiensis, assembly GCF_030867095.1. NCBI lineage: Eukaryota > Metazoa > Chordata > Crocodylia > Alligatoridae > Alligator > Alligator mississippiensis. The sequence continues at coordinate 15,627,882 of NC_081833.1, read as the reverse complement.
GAGTGGCTGTTGAGAATCTGCTGAGCCAACAGGTCAGGCTTATGCACCCACCAAAGAAACATCTGCAGGCATGCAAGAGAGATCCCACAATACCTGTAATGGCTCCAAGGAAGCTTAGCCAGGGAAACCACCACTCCAGGAGAGTTCCCTAGAATCCCTGGAAACCACACCCACTGTGGGCATGCCTACTGCCGAGCCCTGGGTACAACGTATGCCCACGAATGTGGAAACCAAAAGCATTACTCAGACAGGGAGAGCAGTGATGCCAGGAGAAAGACCAGATGAGAAAAACAACGCTGACGTTGTCCACGCAAGCTGTGGCACTTATAAGTGAGTTTTAAAAAATGTTTGCTGCTCAGTGATAGCCAGAAAAGAGGGGTCACTCCAGTTCCTATACCTGTGCTTGAAATAGTTAATTGTGAATATCTATATTGCAGTAGCACTCAGCCCAGTCAAGTGGATCCAAGCTGATTGTACTAGCTGCTTTACAGACACATGCAAAAGCTCCTGTCCTGTGTGTGCTGATGAATACTTAGAAGACACAGTACTCAGTACAACTACAACAAGCAGGTTTCCCCCTAATCACGTACAGATGCCTCAGACGGGAACCTGAAGAACTAGCACCTTTGGCTTGAATCTGATCACATTCATCTCCAGTTCTTCCTCACAAAACTCTCAGCACCTCTGTTTTCTCTGATTCTGTAGCCCTTAATGTTATCCATGAGATGGAGACGCTGCAGGCAAACTATTTAGGTTCAAACAGGAACAGAAAACCCAGAAGACTTTTAGGATTTTAAATCATTTAAAGTTACTCCTCATCACCCTGGCTGGACTTGAGAAGTACTGCCAGTATTTCATGGTCACGCTAATGGCAGGCTTAGGCTCAAAATAACTTTAAAAAAAATGAGAGGACACTGGTGGAATCTGTACAGCTGAATCCCCAAGTGAGTGAGCAGCGAAGCAACCCCAGAAAAGAAAATGCTAGTGCAGAAAATAAGCAGAACATGGGAATGGGTGTGCCCTGACTGCTTTACCGCCCTTCAATACCACCTCTCCTGAATCCTTGTGCTAGTGGATGTCCAGTGCCATCTAGCAGGCAAAACAGTTGTTTACAATACTGAATGAAAATGGTGGGTATTGGTGGGTTGCACTTGGCAGTCATCTGGTTTGTTGTGCATGGTCTACATCTTGTAGTAGGTGGGCACAGCTTGAAGCTATTTCCTTTTGCTGTTAAGGTAACAACTGAAATTGTCCAGGAGTAACATTGTAGAGGTGTACCAAAGACCAACTTCATTGCAATATATTTACTGGAGCTGCAATGGAAAAAGACAAGAGGGTAGAAACTGCACAGAATAAAACAGGCTGAATTAGGGAATAAAATGCACTTCAAGGACAAAGCAAAGTGCATGGGGAAAACACCTATATTGTCAAGTGCATGCCTGAAAGATAGGCAATAGCTAACCTAACAGCTTCAAAAGGGCTACAGGCTTTCCAGGCATGGTCCAGTTCCTAATACGCTGCAGCCCCAGTGGGGAAGTATGATGTACAGCTTGACTGGGAAGATTCTTGCTTAAATATAAAGGGAGCACCAGAACACAAGACTGCCGAAGAGCAACCGAAAGAGGCATCTTTGTAAACACCAGTGCTGAAGTTCAGCTACCCAGAAAAGTTTGTGACCTTTAGTCAAATGGAAACAGAACAGTTGGTAACAGCATGTGCAATGTTATAGCAATGTGGTTTGATAAGAAGGGCCTTTTATAGTCAGACTATAAGCCAAAATGAGACGCTATCAAACATGGCCAAATACGATAATGTGGTTTTAAGTCAAGATATATTTGAAAAGTTTCCTCATCTCTTTTCCTTCTTCAGTTGTAAGCTCTTTTCTGTGCTATTTTATAACAGCTCTTTACAACTAAAATAGATTATTTCTATTCTCCCTGCCCATTCTGGGGCTATGGATGCTCGAATTCTCATTTCAGTTGGTAGACAGATGCAGGACACATTATGTTTTTTACCTTTGCTTATAAAATCTTCCAGCTCTAGAAAAGAAATGTTCAAGAATGAAATGCCAAGTAGTAATAGAATTCTATTCAGAGTATTCGTGATGGTTTGTTCTAGTACAGTTGAATGGTAAAGTGCAAGTTTTGAAGAAACACACATTTAATTGAAAAATAAGTGTTTTTAGTAGAAATGTAATATGAGACCCAAAGCTATCTACCATAGAGATGAACTGGGCAGGTCTTCTTCTCAAAGCTATTTTTGCATGCTGCCTGTCTACAGATTCACTGAAACAAAGCTGCATTGGTTCATGTTTGGAAAATTCTCTTTGCAGTCATAAGAAACATAAGCTTAATTTTAAAAAATCCCACAATGTTTACAGTCTATAGGAAGTGATTGAGCCACCGTCCTGCTGCTTGCACAGACTACCATCACTTCTCAGATCAATCTTTCCTTTATACACAAGTAAAATTTTAGTTTAGTTTGGAGGAGGATGGACATATTTTATTGCTGCAAGCTAAGTTTTTGTGCTTTTTACTATGCATTCTATTAATACATCACAGGATACCTGAATCTAGCTGTGCCTGCTATATTAGTGATTGTACACTGTGCAATGGTATATTCTCTATTAGACTGCTGATATACAATGCAAGATGGAAAAAAAATAAACGGATTGATCATCAAAGAAACCTGTGTATTAAAGGTCAGGAAGTAGAGGAATAAAGTGAGACTATGATACAAGTCAAGCAGTGGTAGACCTTGCAAATTATTATACTAAATACAAATAGATAAAGTTTTTTTCAGGTACACATAAAAAGAAGCAAGGCTGCTACACAGTGAGGACGAGGTATATGTTAAAGATGTTACAGCTACGACTCAAAATTTAAATACACATTTTGCTCAGCTGTCCATTGACAATGATGCTCCTCACAGATGCAGTCAGGATGGCTGCTGGCAACCAGGGTATGAAACTACAATGGGCAAGTAGAAACAATGATTCCAAAAGTTCGTTCAAATTTAGGGGAAACCAGATTATCTCCATCCCAGAATTTTGAAAGAGCTTGGAAATCACACGTCCACCAGCAGTTTTCAATAAATCTATCAAGTCAGATACAATACTCTGTATCTTGAAAATACCAAACATAGTATTAATATTTAAAGAGCATGAAAAAAAAAGATCTGAGTAACTACAGGGTGATTAGGCTGATCTCAAGAGTATGAAAGGCTTTAGAACAAATTCTGAAGGAAAAAAGAATGAAAAGACAATTGTAAAGCGAAAATAGAATAAAATTCAGTGCAGGTTTACTCACCAAAAATTATGCCAGCCTTACCTTTGTTTGGTAAGGTAACTGAATTTCTAGACAAAGGAAATGCAGGAGATCTAATCTAACTGGACCTCAGTATGGCGCTCCAGGGCAAATGATTTGTTAAGATGGATATTTATACAAGAACTGTGAAATGAATAAAGAAGTGTCTAAACGGGAGCCAACAGACCATGTTGAAAGGGAGACTTTTAGGTTGGAAGGAAGTTACTAGTGGAGTTCCTCAAGGATTGGTCTTGAGACTGAGCCAATATTTTCTTTAATAGCCTTGTCCCAAAAAGTAGAAGATTTCTAATTAAATTTGCTGAAGTCAAAGTTGGGAGGCATTGTCAATACATAGGGAATCAGAAAATCATTCTAGAAGACCTTGATTACCTTGAGGGCTGGAGAAATAGAAATCGGATGAGATGGCAAGGTCTCACATTTGGGAACTAACAACAACAATTTCTGCTAGCTGCTGGGAGCTCACTTGTTCAAACACACTGAGAAGGAAAAAGAATAATATGATGCTGAGGCATATTAAGGGAGATATTTTCAACAGAGATCGAGAAATAGTAATGTCAAAGGTACATGGTACTGGTGAGATCTTATCTGGAACACTGTGTACAATGCCAGTCACTCATGTTCAAATACGATGAATTCAAACAGGGAGAGGCACAGAGAAGGACTACTAGGATGATCAGGGAAATGAAGAGCCCATCTTGCCAGAGAAGACTAAAAGAACCTGACTTGGTCAGCTTAGCAAAAGAAGGCTAAGAGGGGCTATGATCTCTGTGTATAAATAAATCAAAATGGTAAACACCCAAGAACAACCACTCAAGCTGCAGGACAAGCCAATAGCTATAAACTGTCCATGAATAAACATTGTCTGGAAATTATAAGGCTTAATCACCTGGGCACTGCGGTTTTGAAACAGCCTTCCAAAAGAAGTAGCAAGGACAAAAAGGCTAACTAGTTTTTAACACTTCTCGGTTGGTTTCTGAAAGGGCTTAAAGGTATGCAGTTCCCTGGGAGTGTGGGGGGAGGAAGTCCCTTCCACTTCTGTGGTCCTGTGTATTTCTAACATCATTATGCATGGCAAGAAACGACACCTGTGTACAAGCTTTAGGCTTGGTTCAGTTCCAGGTTTATTTTTGTGCTTAAATACATTTTTCATTAGAGTTTTTCATCTATTGCTTACTAGTTAAATACAGATAGTACATTATAATTGTATCTTTATATCAGTGGTTTTCAACCATTTTTCATTTGCGGATCCCTAAAACATTTTGAATGGAGGTGCAGACCCTTTTGAACTGTAAGTGTGGGTATTCACATACTTTTGATTGATCTCATTCATCTTTCGCGGACCCCTTACACATAGTCTGTGGATCCCCAGGAGTCTGTGGAACACAGGTTGAAAACCACTGGTCTATATTAAACCACGGGACCAGCTAATGCTTATTAAAACACTGCACAGTTGACTATTTTTGGACTACATTTTAAAAAATAGCCTAGAATTCTCTTGCATCAACTCTAAGTAGAAATAAGAGAGGAACAAATACAACTCTACATAAATGTCTTTTGCTTTCTTTGTGTGTGTGTCTGTTTGAATTAATGTGTGTACAGTATACTTGAGTAATTAAGACTATGAGCTGAAAGAATGAATTACTATCACATGGAGGTAAAGTATACAATACGGTCAAGTAAGCAGTTCCAATAGGAGTGCATTAAGAAGTAAAATGTATTGGGAAACTGCACCGGCTGCCAGATCACTGTCCAGGTGAAATTATGTTCCCAGTTGGTGTCCAGATGAAATTTAAAGTATTAGTTTTGCCTGAATACTTTGGAACTAACCTTCTTGCCTGATAGAGTGAGGTTGCTTATCAGCTAGTCTAGACTAAGCAAAAATGAGGGAAGAGCTGGACTTTTTGTGCCAAAAGAGTAACATAGAGATTATGTCTTCATGCAGTAAACGTACGTTTTTACAGTGCATCTCAATGTAAAAGCTTAGTGAAGATGAGGTATGGGCAGTTTTTACCTTGATATAGCTAGCTGTGGTCAGCTTCAAACAACCCTCCCCAGCCAACCTGGGGTTTACTTGAGCAAGTAGCTACATGACGATTAAAATTGCTGGTGCATGAAAGAATACGGGGTAGATATTGAGACAATGAGCAAAGAACACTGTGTTTCAGTTCAGTCACATGCAAAGAAAGCAGGGATACATTGTGGCATGTTGTACAAGTTAAATGGCAGACTGCTTTAAAAAAAATCAATAGAGATGCAAATATCACTTTTTCTGTCTCATTATACAAGTTACTGGTACTGATTATATATTGTATATATAAAACAAGCATCAATAAGATCAGAACCAGACAGCATGACATTTTTAGGAGGGAAAACGAAAAATCAATCAAAGTTAAGAGGAGAGGAAATATAAGAATCTGTATGTGCTTGCATACTTGTATGTATAAATGCACATGCTGTAATCCTGGCCACAGTGGGATTTTGCTATTGACTGCAACGGAGCCAGGATTTCATCCATAATCTTTACCTAATTCACTTCATTAACCTTTTTTCTTGAGCTTTCTCTGCTACTTCTCCATGGATTAAGAAGTCTAATGTTCTCACAAGCTGCCCAACACAGCTAATTGCTAGAGACAAACAACTCACCCATCCATGGAAGACCCCATGGGCAAAACAGCTATGACTTGTGGTTAATGGTATAAAAAGTTGTTGAATGCTAATAAAATAAATACATCCTGTTGTCAACAGGGGCTATTGATCAAGGATACAAATATTTGAGCAATTTGCAAGTCATCTTTTTGTTCAGGCAGCAGAGTGGAATGTGGTTGTTATGGTTTTTTAAATGTTAATGAAAAAAAACGTGGGTATAGAATATATATTACTTTACCCTGTCAGGGACTTGCCTCAGGAGTGAGACTGTTCAAGACTTACAGGTGAAAAGAAGAAGGTGGCAGTAGTGTGCAGCTGGCCATAAAATAATTTCACTGGATTCCAATACTTCCCTTTTGGTCAACTGATTTTTATAACTTCCAAAATATGTCCTGGTGTCAACCACGAGTAATACCACTGAAGCCAATGGAGTTTCACTAGTGTAAATGAGAGGGGAACACAGTAGGGCTGTGTGAAGCTTAGGGTGGTGATTCAATTTGGGGGAGATTCGGCCCGATTCGCTGGCTGAATCCCCAAATCCAAATTGAATCAGGGGACCAGTTTAAAGGTCTGAATTGATTCAAAGCTCTCTGAATCTTTGGAAAAGTTTTGGAGAGCTTTGATGATTTGGGCAGTCCCCGGTGGCTGCAGCTGACTCTGAACTGGTAAGTACTAGCAGCAGGGGAGGGGGGGCTGGAGGAGGGGGGAGGGGACCATGGGGGGACCCCTGCCAACCCCCCAACCCCCACCACCCCAGCTCCTGGTGCTTTAAAGAAAAGCCCCAGTGCTCACCAGGTGCTGCCAGACGGGTGTGGGGCGTGATCCCCACAGTCCCCCAGTGCCCCATACTGCATGGGGGGCTCTGCACGAGTCCCCCAATCCCCACTCCCCCAACCCCACCTTCCCCCCCCCCCCCCCAGGTGCCCAGGCCAGCTCTGGTCCTTTAAGAAAAAAAAAGCTGAGAAAAGTCCCGGGACTCATCGCTATTACAGTGGCCTTGGGGCCTCGAGGGTTCATACAGAGCCCTCCACGTGGCACGGGGCAATGGGGGCCAGTTGGGATTGCCCCCCGCCAGCAGGAGCGGTGAGTTGTGGGGGGGGTTCTTAAAAGGGCCAGAGCTGGCCCAGGTGAGGCACCTGTAGGGAGTCCTGGGGGAGTGAAGGGGGATCGGGGGGCTCGTGCAGAGCCCCCCATGCAGCTTGGGGCAGTGGGGGGCAGCAGGGATCGCCCCTCAGCCAGCAGCACCCCATGAGCATGTGCCGCAGCTGGGGCGGGCGCGGCAGCCATTGCTGGGCTGGGAGAGGGGCAGGGGATGGGTCTGGCTGATTCGGAGATTCGGCCAGATCGAATCGGGACAGTGATTTGAATCACCAAATTGAATTGCTGTCCCCTGAATTGGCTGAATCTGAATCCGAAGCGAATACTAGTCGCTTCACACAGGCCTAGAATACAGCCCAGTGTTTGATAAACAAGGTTATAAAAACTATAGGTCAGTGTCATAATTATCTTCTGTGATTAGCACTGATCAGAATGAGAAGCCTTGCTAGACATTACATTCAGTTTAATGCAAAACGATTATAGCTCAGGGGACAAAGAATAAGAGACAGGTGGGTTTTTTTTCTGTCTGACACAGGATTGGAAAGGTTTGGTCTTATTATTGTCTGTATTGGCACCGAGGTATTGCACTGAAGCTGTCCTGTAGGTTTCTAAAATAGGGTACCAGTCTAAGATTTATGATATGGGGCTAGAACATTACTTACCTTCCTCTTTTTAAAATTTGTATTCTATTTTTCAAGACACAAAGAGCATGGCATTGTTTCCACTGTTCATGGTCAAATCACAAGTCAATTAAAAGTGAGCTACTTCAAGTGATTTAGTGCTGTCTCTGTCCTACCTCTTAAGGCAGGGACAGGCAATTATTTTGGGCAGAGGGCTGCTTACTGAGTTTTGTCAAGCCATTGAGGGCTGCATGACAGGCAGCCAGGGGCAGATAAATATGAATTTTCTAAAAATTTTAGGAACCCCATGGGCTGGATAGAATGGCCTGGTGGGCTGCATCTGGCCTCTGGGCTGCATTTTGCCCACCCCTGTTTTAAGGACTAGGTGTCAATGATGTTCAGAGCAGCCCCTAGTCTGCTCTAACTGATGCCGGGGCCAGAAGTTGCAGAGTCAGTAACCAGTTTCCTTCTGGGCCATTATCTCTTGTGCAAAGTGAAGCACAGATACAAGGGAGGGTTCAGCCTTATATGCTGGTCAGGCAATGTCACAGAGTCACAAGTTATAAGGCTCAAAGGAACCATTGTGGTCATCTATTTTGATCTTTCATATAACACAGACCAAAGGACATCTCCACATACATTCCAGTTTTGATTATTATACACTAGGATAAAATACACCCTAATTTGATTTAAGTATTGCCAAGAATGAAGAATCCACTTACAACCCTTGGAAAGTTGTTCCAGTGGTTTTTAAAAAATTGTAACTGTTCAAACTTCCAGCTATTGTTGCCTAGTTTCAGACTTATCAAATAACTGCAGCAGAACATGTTAGGGAAGAGTTCAACCTAGGTCTCTAGAGATTTAAAAAGAAACCCAGTTAATTCATTATACAAACCCAGTTCTTTGATGTAATGCTTACAAACAATCTAATGTATTGCCAGGTAATAATCCATTCATCCTAAAATCTCAGCAAAGAGGCAGGAGAGAAAACACAGTATTCATACCATCAACAATGTTTGATGAAAAATATCTTTGTATCATAAATAAAACGTAGCACTTACACAGGCCTTTACATGGCGCAATAGCAGTACAAACATTGGCTGAAGAATCCATGTTCTCCTAAGACAAAAGGCAGTAAATATGATACTCATTATTCAGCATCAGCAAATGGAAAAACAGGGAGATAAATCCTTGCAAGTGAACATGGGCCAAGAACAAAGTTCTGGATACTGAAGGACCAAAAAAATAGTCTGTGGGTCTTTCACATCTGGAACAGTTTAACTACAACTTTGTCATCATCACCCAGCAGAGCAGATAGGCTGTGTTTTCACTGCTCAAAGGAACAGACAATAGACAGCTCATGCAGAGAAACCCTACATCATCTTGCATGCCATAATGATTCTGCTTTACTCACTAATGAGATGAGGTTAGGATAAAGGCAAACCTGACCATATAAATGGGACCTAGGAGTGAGTAGCATGCCATTTTTACTAGTCCTCCCCATCTTATAGGATCATAACAATACCATATTTAAACCCCTCTCTGGATTGGCTTGTAGACTCAAGATTTAGCCCAGAGGCTGCAAGCTGGGTGGCATGCCCTGGACCACAGGTGTGGGTATCAGAAGCAGATTAGAACTCAGGCATTCCTAGCTCCCACTCCCCTGGTCAGATAACCAGCCCACACCTCTGTCAGAGGTGTGGGAAGTGGATTTTTGTTACTCAATCTTTATGCTTGTACAGTAAATCACAGATACTATGATATCTCTCTCCTGGCTGGTGGAGGCAGTGGGGCAGTATCAAGTCTGTTGGCAGTGATAACTGACACTGTCTCTTTTAAGTAAGGCGATAAGTTTCTGTTTCAAAAGAGGTTTGTGCATGTTCTTTATTTAGGAAGCCATCTTCTGATATGTGCAATCTAGCCATCAATTAATCTGTCTTGAATACATTTTCTCTGGATAACATCATTGAGAAAGCCACGGCAAAGCAACTCTCATAGGAACTAAATGCCTCTAATATTCTTGACACTTGTTAGTTTGGTTAGAGTCCTGAATGTGTTACAGAAACTATACTTGCCATGCTGGTTTTCTGGAGTGTCCCTGGTAATATGATTAGATCTTTTAACTGCCTTTATGATCATGCTGACCACGAAGTGCTGTTGACCCAGGTTCAAATTACACTTTGACTGTTGTGGGGGGTCTGCCAAAAAAATTGGGCTGCCCATCACAATGCCCTAATAAAATCAGAGACCCCCCAGGTTATGATTTTCAAATCTTAGAGGGGGGCTCATATTTCTTATGGGGGAGCTCAGCCCCACCCCCCCCAGCTTCTGCATAATTCAAACCCTGCTGTTGACCTGCCTGCAACCATATGTAAAAATAGACTCTTCAGTTTCTGTATTCTCTTCCCTGAAGGGCTTAGCAGATTGTATCAAGATACTGTTCACTTCACTGCTGTCACGCAGGATGCTGCAAGGTCCTATATGATCAGCCCCCCTTGTATATGGGGCAGGAAGATAAATTAGAATGGACTCATGAGCTGTTGTGACTTCAATATGCTGATGAGATGATATTCATCACCCATCAGACATGATGATGGTTCTCCAGGTAAAGGAATCATAGCAGTTTCATTGAGTTTTACATATTACCTGGCTGGATTTGGGACATGAGTGAAGGATAACTGTTTGAAGTTCAGTCTGAGGAAGCAAAGAGAGCAAGTTGGGAGAATCAACCAAAATCGCTAGCAGAGATCACATTGACCATAATTTTATTATCTTACTTCCCAATTTGGGCTTGGTTAGACAACCTGATGCTTTCAGATGATCAGGTAGTGACCATGCTTGGCATTGCTTTTTTCAGCTTTCATACAGCTGAAGCCTTTTCTTTTGGATGTGGATCCCTGAAGCTTTGATATTCAATTCCTGCAGGACACCTTGCATGGGACTAACCCCAAACCCCATTCAGAAATTTAAGTTGGTGCAGAACTTAGCAACTCACGCACTGGGTAGAGCATCTCACTGGAAACACCACCAGGATTCTGTCATTTGCACCGGGGCTGACTGCTTTCTATTGGGAACTCTTCAGCTCCAAATGCTTTGAGATGTGCATGCACGTGACTCTGCATCTCTGCCTGTGCAGGGCTTTAACTACTGTGCGCAGCAGAGGCAATTTAGCCACAGATCCTTGGTTTAAATAAGGCCAGTTGTTTTTCCGTCATTTCAGAATTTAATCAACCTTCTAGATCCAAAAGGCCCAAATTTGTTGACCTTCAGGGCACAGAGACAGAGCTGTGAAGAGGAATGGAGGATTTGTGTCCTTATGTTGTTGCTGTTGTTGTATGGTGGAGTTTTACTGGTTTCTGCATTTTAAAGGCTATAATGGCATTTTTGCCGTCTTTTTAAAAATGCTTATAAGAGATAAATTATATCTATTCTTGTTCCTTTGCTGCTTAGAATCCACACGGGAGATAAAATATTTAACAAAGAGGAGAAACAGTAATTTTTTAAAAAGGATGGGTATCATGATAAACACTGTTGTTGTTGCTTTAAAGCAAGCTGCTGGTTTTTTTTTTTTAATTAAGAATTGAAGGGCTTATTTGCGCATGTCATAGTGGAGACCCCCAAGTGATTTTGAGATGAGAGTAAACTATTATTTTTTTCAGCTAGTTGGGTTGAAATTACTTTACCACTTGAATAGCATCTGCAACAGCATAAGGCATGGAAGCAATTTTTCTTTTGTGCAAAGATGAAAAAGAAATAAAAAAGGAGTCAAAGAGTAAGCAGGCTGAATGGGCCATTAGCACCAAACTCTAAAGATGTAGAAGTCAAATAGGATAGAAAGGCCCCATAAATTTTTACAACTCCTTGGAGAAAAACAGTGTGATTATTAAAACATGAAACCTTGCTTTTCTAAAATGCTTAAAAGATTAATATAGAAATGTCATACTGTGGCTGCTGGAGGGATTATCCTTAATGGGAATGTTAGAAGTTATTTTAATGTAAAGCAAACATAGCCACCGAAAGAAGATCAAACGTGTAGCAAATTCAAGTCTCTTAGTTTCAGGAAAATGAAGTTTGTCAAGCAACTTTTTCTGCTTTGTAAATTAGAATAAGCAAATTGTCCATAAATACTGTAGGTATGTGACATCAAAAGTGGTGACCTCATCTAATTAGTCATTACCTAATCCAATCAGTAGTACAAGAGCAAAGCTTAGTTCTTTTATGAAGAATGCAAAACTCTTAGTTCTCTTTTCTGCATAAGGAAAAATCTTTCTTTTTCTTTTTCAGGCATACATTTTTGTGAGGTCATCATGCGTATGCCCAAATAACTTCTATGATTATCCACAGTTTTCAGGTGCAAATGATTTAGTGGCAAATGATAACAGAATTTGTGGTCTGTCCATTGCAAAGCAGCAAACTTTTTTTTTTTTAACAGAGGCTTTTATGGTGCTCAGTTTTCTCTCCACTTTTATATGGTTGCTTTTTTATGTCAGCTGGCCACAATACACTGCTCCAGGCTCTAAGTCCTTCAAAGTTTAAATGAATGCTTCAGATCATTAATTTAGAGTAAGAAACTTAATGTTTTCTTTGCCGTTCTGGATGGCACTTAATTTACTGTCTGCCTTAGTTTGGTCACTGCGACAAACACCTGATCCCGTTAGCCCCCACTTAGCAGCACAGGACTATCAATTCCAGAAGCAGTAATTGGTTTACAAATTGTACTGGAGTCTACTTGTTTTTTCCGCAAACGTGAAGCATGAAACCACACTACAGCATGCTGCAGTCCTAACACATTGCGGTCCTTGTTCCCTAAGAAATGGCTGAACTGACGGAACACAAGTTCTTTTAATATTTATTTTTAAAATGATCCATCATGTTAGTGCTCAGTTTGCGTCAAATGGTTTTGCAAGAACTTTCCCAGAAAGTAACAGAAAGTGCTAAATCACTACACAGCAAAGTTCACTGAATAAAAAGTTCAAACCTTCATGAATTGGAAATGATATCATGATATTTGTGAGTAATCAGACAGCAAAAGGCAGCATTTTTCTTGGACAGAAAAAATGTTTCCAGTGATTTAAAGGGAAATTCTCATTCAGCTGCTAAAATCAGATTTTTCTTTCTATCTTCCACAAATACAATAAAGTAATACCTAAACTATTAGAAACACTTTTAAACAGAAAAGCAGCATCATTATTTTTGACATGGTACACTGCTGCATTATAAAACCATGCAGCCTTGCAAAGTCACTTGAGTTATTGGTTCAGCCAAAATAACATTATTATCCAGTTATTGTTCACTTAGGACATTGAGTTTTTTCTTTTGACCTTACCTTCTTTTACTCTGGAGTGCCTGTAGCAATTTCAGTTGGCTGTAGGTTGATTAGCTAAAACTGGTTAGCTGGCATGAGTCTTGACTTCCATCCACAGGATACACGTGGTCTTACTGTGCCTTCTACATGCTTTGCAAGTAAATCACAACACTGATGACAAGGTAACTTAATGTCTGAGATATGCGACTGACTTGGTGCAACGGTAGAAAGATCTCATTAGAAACTAAAGAAAAATGATCAGCAGAAGTAGAAGAATCCAGTTCACTTCTGCTAGGGACATCAAGGCTTGATAACGTTCTTTCCTGATTTAATAGCTACTCACATATTTACACAGATCTAAGTAGATTCTGTTGTAAGAAACTAAAAAGTATCCCAAATTATTTAAATATTGTAGATCAGCAGAAATGAGAGAAAGGGTTGAGGTCCAAAATAACCAGGACCTTCTGTTGTACAATACAATTCTATGGACTAATTAATACTTGGGAAGCATACCGATCAATTCTGTAGGAAGTTACTTGCACAGCTAACTTTGATTTTCACAGGGAACAAAACAGTATCCTCCATCTTCAGTCTGTCTGTGGACTATGCTATATAGCAGCCATCTTAATTCTAGCATTCGAAACAGTGCAATAACAATGAGAGAGCTTGAAGCACACACATATGCCTGCATGTATGTGTGTGTATATTTAAAAGATGATTCCTAACATAGGTAACAATTTTTACAGCTCACTACTATTACTTGTATTCCCCAATCCTCTTTCAAATAGAAACAAGCTAACATAGAAAGAAATATCACTTTCTAGCTGATTTTCTCTGTGTAGTTTGGGGAAATGGAAGCACTATGATTCCCTGAAATATGCTAACTGTGAGGGGGGTCAAATACGTGAGTATTTCCACAGCATTCTGGTGTCATAATCATGAAGCCAATGCCATCTGCTTCTTGGTAAACCAAGCTGTGGTCTGCTTGGGGATCACACAAATATAAAGCGGCTGGGGCATTACACAATCAACCTGTACCTTGGCTCTAAAACTACACAAACTAGAGGATGGATATTCTTGCTTCTTTGCTGTTCCTTGGATTTGCATAATATAAGTTCATATAGTAAAAGTAATTTATATGCCCCACTTTCTCATTAAAATATAGACATTTTTGAATGAATTGCAATGCAGGTTGAGAACCAGTGCATAGCGTCTCTGGCTTCCGCAGGTACCTAAAACTTTATGTTTCAATCCTGCTACCCTTGTTCACATCCTCACATGGTAAATTTACTTTCCATTGATGTCAGTGACTTAAGTGAAAGCATTTGCTTACAGGATTGCAGCACCAGACCCCTCACCCATCATTTACCATTTGAGCTTGAATTTAATACTCTGCTTTGTAATTTCCATCAGTAAGTTGGCTACCCGAACACTACCTGAAAACTGAGGAAGAGACTAGAAAGCCTATGTATTTTAAAGCTGCACAAGCAGAAGAGCCTACTTTTTAAAGCCGACACTGCTGGTGAAAGGAGGTGTTAACTTGATGGTGCTGGAAACAAAACATATTCTAACTGCAAAATGGCAGATTGTCCAGAAACAATGCAAGCTCCTCCATGCTACTCCACTAGTGAACATCAGTCCTGACTGAGAAGGTCAGCCTACAGGAGGGAGAAGACAGTATTTGTGCTCAGGCAAAATTGTGATCCTGCTAAAAATCAATGAGAGTTTTTCCACTGACACCATTGGAGCCATGATTTCACCCTTCAGAGCTACTAAATCTTTGTTCTTTCTATTGTCACTTCCAGGATAAGACAATTCTACCAACTGTGCTTGTTTTTTATTATGTGACCATATGTCTATAAAAACCCAGTGGCATCCAAGACATTTCATATAGACTTGCAGAAAAACTGTTGCATGGTAACTTCCAGTCATTACTGTATTCAAAACCAACCCAGTGTCCTAGGAATAAACCGAGACCAGTGCTCTGAATCCAAGCCATCCAGTCCCCACTCTAAATGTCCCACCTCAAGACCCACTGTCAGTGACCCTTCTTGAAGCTAGAGCAAGATGAACAAATGCAGATAAACTATCCTATGCCACAGGTCTTCGTACTGCACTGACAAAAGTGTAATTTTAACAATGTGAGTATTTTTAATTTGTTATGATGTGTGTTGATTATATGGGACCTTTAGACACGACAACTGGGCTGACTGGATAATTTATTCATTGGTGAGCATTTTGCTATCTTAAGTGACTGATTCTAACTTACTGAGCCCCTCTCTCTTTTTATCCTATCTGTTCTTTACCCTAAACATTTCCTACCAGTAACTTGTACTGAGTATTCTCAGATTTACCACATTTGGCTGCCTGTAAATTCATAAGAAACAGCAAAAATAAGTGACAAATCGCAGGCTGGAGCTCACTCTCTTGCAATTGGAAAAACAGAGGTAATTTGCTCCTTCCTGGATGATTCAAACTTCCTGCATTCTCACGTTCCCTCCTGGGATGCTACATTGTGCCAGCACTCCATTATGACAAGGGTATCTCAGATGTGCCAAGCCTACCCAATTGTTGCAGCAGGCTTTAAGCCATGTAAGTGGGGAGGTGAGGGGAAAAGCAGAAAAGTCTCCCACGCCTACCTTCAAACGTCTTGAATAGAACAACATTAAAATATGTCCTGGTGGTGTGTTGGGTGCAAACCTGCCGGTCATGTCTTTGACGTGGAGTATCACATAAAGCCAAGGTCCAGTTGCTTTCCTTGTGAGTCGTATGTGGATGGCCATGATCTGGGTTTGTTGACTGCTGACACCAGCTGCCTGACCTCAAAGGGGAGGCTCCACTCTGTCCAATATCAGGTAAATTCTGACACCAGCTATGGACAGAAGATAAAAGCCATCATCCGTATGGTGTGCCACTTGGACCCAACTAACAAAACGTGCCTGGTGTCCAACTAAAACAACCAACACATTCACAAAATGTCATTGCTTTCATATTACTGATAATGTAGCTAATAATGACATTACTTTGAAATGATCTTTTGCCACAACCACAAAAACTAACACAAAAGTAAGTGTTTGTGTGATGGGAGGAGTATATGTATGGAATGACGTGAAAGGGAAACTAGTGCCTAATATGAGCAGTATCTATAAAACAACCAGTTTTTAGGAAGGTGGATTTATAATGAAACCTGATGTAAGATAACTCAAAGGACCAACAGAACGCAGTGTCTGAGCGCAGTTGGTCTCCTCATAGAAGTGAGGTTGTATTACACTCAGTGGGCCTGATTCACCACTCTGTTACACCACTGTCTTAGTGTAACTCCATGTAAGTTCATGTAGGTCAACTGAAGTCAGTGGACCTACGCTGTCATGAAGCTGGTAGATCAGCATGATGAGTCAGATTCAATGTATAGGAGAAGGTATCTTAAGAGAGGATGTTGCCCAATAAGGCTGTTTTTTTGTACAGCTTGCTTTATAGTGAAATTTGGTTTCTAGTGTGGCAGGGTGAAGGGCTGATCCTCCACTACCTCGTCCCTATATATTCATTTATAGCCAGGAAAAGTAAGCATAGCATGACAGTACGGTGTTACGAGTTTGGAAAAGCAATGGCTTACAGCCAGTTTGAACTAACAGAAGTGATGACACAGGGAGCAAAGCAAAAGCAGTGGAGAGTTGGGACCTGAATGTCTCAAATTGGTTCACGCACTGTATTATACAGATCCTGGTTTCAGAGAACCTCTGCTTCCAGTAAAGCCCTTCTATAAAAACACGACTTCTCTATAAGAGTTTCACTCTGCATATATAGGCAAGTGTGTGATCTATATGTATACCTGAGGTGTAGAAAGAGACAAAGCACATTTTCCAAGCCACCATTTTGTTCTTGCTCTGAAAGAAAGCAGCAAAATGGTAGCCATTAGTGTCATCTGAGACAATGTCCCACATCCATTCCAGATGTTGGCTATGTGACCTGTCTGGACGCAAAGGAATGATCTGCCCTGACCTACGTGTAATTTCTGTGCAAAAAACCAGCAATCACCTGTACCCTGACTGCTGCCGACTGCAGCTGAATTATGCAGACAAGGTATTCCTCCTAGGGTAGTGTACAAGTTCGGTTGTGTGCCCCAGGCACAAGGAACAAACCCTGTGAAGGGTGCTCTAGCTGCAGGAAAAGGGGTTAGAACTAGAATAAAAGCAGAATCCTGTCGTGTTTGCAAAGTAACTGGTAGACAGAGCTGCTCGCTCACTAGCAGGACACAGGCTGCTAACAAGACATCCTTGCTATTCATTTTTCTTTACCTTAACCCCATCCAGGTTCAACGCAAAGAATTTGGATTCACGATCAAACAGCAACAATTTGTTTACCCTTTATTAACCTGATTTTTCTATCACACTGCTGTTCTCTCACACGTTACTAGCCCAATAGTTCATTTTGCTAGGGGACTGTAAGTGAATACAATGCCAGTTGCTTAAAACAGAGAGGTTAGTCAGTGATTGCACAATATGCTATAATGGATAAGACCCCCAACAGGAGAAATGCACACTATTAATCAGTTAAAGCAGAACATCATAGGGAAAACCTGCCTTGGGACAAATGGATAGTGATTGAGCAAGCTGTGGAAATAAGGACTTGAGAACAGTTATCATGGGAGAGAGGATTTCTCATTTGCTTGCTCATGCCTTTGTGCCCGGAAACAGAAGGGGCGTGGAGGATGAGACAAAATAGCACAGTTAAGAAGCAGGCTGGTCATGAAAATTACGATAAAATCTTCCAGCCTGTTCCCATTCCCTAATACAGTCTGTGCCCAGCTAATCCATAGTGAATCATAGCAGCAATCTCCTGACATCTTGTGGCTTCGCCGCACAGTACAACTAACCCTTCCCCCCACAGCCTAAAGGCACAAGTGTCAGCTGAAAAGCTGACCTTGGCATTAACTGCAGGCACTGAAGATCCTTATATATAGCCACATTCCTCTCTCAAATGCTAGGCTGCTTTCCCTCAACTGGAAGAACGTATGTGTTTGAGTGATGCCGTGTCTCCCGTGGCTCTCACATACTGGGCTTAACATACTTCGTGCAATGGATGGGCCCAATCCTGAGTTCTGGAGCTGAATACTTCTGAACATCAGACGCCATGACTGCCAACCAGTCTTCAGGGGTTCAAATAAAGACTGGATCCAACACCCCAAGCTTCTACAGATTTCCTCCCCCACCTTCTTCCCACAAAGTCATTAGTGCTCAGGTTGGTGAAGGCATTCATTAGAAATGGAGCTTCAGTCTCTCCCTGTAGAGTATGAGTCATCCCTGTTGATTTCAATGAGCCACCTTCCATGGGGGACATTCATGTCCTCACTGGGACTGAGGAATTTCCAGAGTATGAAATGAAATAATTTCATCTTTAAAAAAATGATTTAGTTAAAAAAACATTCTGTTGTTAAAAACAGGTTAAGTGCACAGCCTCTTAAAAGAATCTAGTGCATTGCAGGCTTAACATCTGTCACCAAAAGCACTGTCTCATCATTGAGCACATTTACGGAGGAGGCTTTTATCCCCTGTGCCTCACACTGGTCTTTGCCTCAATTACTCTGTTTCAAAAAGTGGACCACACTGAATATTTTTCTAGCACTGAGAATAAGTCTTTTTCCTGGTGTCAGGTCCCGTTGCGTCTCCCCCTTGTTATTCATTACTCTGGATTTTTTGGCTCAGAGGCAGAACTGCTTTGGCAATTAGAGAGGAGGCCTTGCCAGACCCACAGCTTGCAAACACCATTGCCAGGACCAAAGAGAGCTCAGACTAGTCCATAGCATGAATATTATGTAGAGGTGCGGCAAGCTGAACGCAATGTGGGGGATTGAGAGGCTGCTCAGATTTTTGCCAAGCGTGTTGTGCACATTATCAGCTATAGACTGGCAGGTTGCTACACTTGGGGAAAGAAATCCAGTCCAGAATGCCCAGCACCCTCCTTAAATCCAGGCATGGAGGACTAACACCTATAGCTCTCCACCATATCACATGGCCTCTTTGAAACAGTCTCTCTACCCCAAGCCCCTCCATGAAATGTAGAAGAGGAAGGCTGGAATCAGGCAGGGCAGAATTGGAGGCAGAGAGGATCTATATGGTTCCCCATGAAGCCAAATAGAGACTATAAGAGAAAAGTAATACAGCAATATTAGCTTTTTGAGGGCTCTCCTTCCTTTCACACCATCAGTGGCATATCAGCCTCAGCATTGCAAAGTTTGCCAGTTTTTATCTTTAAAAACTAAAAAGACTAACATAAGAGTTTTTTTTTCCAGCCCTCAGCCTGTACAAATCCATTTTCAATTTATATAACATTTGTATTCAGTGAAGGACATTATAGACTGAGTTCTGCTCCCTTGCCCTTCAGCCCCTTGCATTCAATAAGTTTGCTAAGATACAACTGAAACCAGGAGATGATACAGTATTCCAAAGAAAAACCTTCACTGAGGGCCAGCTCCAGACAGCTTACTATATGCCATCCCCAGCACTGATAACTGTAGTCATTTCTGAAAATGCAGCACAGACATACCCTAAGTTTCCAATGAAGTTACATCAACCACTTCGTTAAAGTCTACCGCTGGTACGCAATTGGCTGTTTGTGGCTTGTGGCCACTCTCTTAAACCGAAAGTGATATGAAAATAGAAGAGAAACAAAATGGAAATGCCCAAAGAAATTCCCTTCCAAAAATTTAGAATTATGCACACACACAGACTTACACGCTTACGTATTACTTTTTTAAAAAGCATGAACACATGAAAGCGTTACAGGTCATAAAGAAATGTTTTTTGCTGCTGCAAACTGAAGTGATCTGTTTATCTTGAGAGCTAAACAGGGTGAAGGCAGCTGCAATTTGAGCTCCCTTGCACTGGCCAACTGGTAGCTTAAATCAGCTATGGGGGGTGGGGGAAGTCTCATCACTAATGTGATCCAAGAACTTGCCAGAGTACAGGTTGGCTCTTACCCACTGGAGCTGCTGGACTGATATTGCTGGCTTAACTTTACTTAGCAATAATTTACACCAGGCTAGAAGTTCAGGCTCTGGGTGGACGTGTAGCTTGTCATACTGACTGGAATGCCACCTGTCCAGAAAGTTGGTCTAATTTTAAGTTGGTCTAATAAAGATCAAAGAACCTTGTCTACCTGTCAGGAAACAAACAAATCCCTTTGCATCTCTCCATGGACAAATCAGTGGACTCACCTGCAGAGTCCAGCTGTCCCAGTTTTAAAAAGCTGCAAACACATGATGCAAGCATGGTGGAAGCAATGTAGCTGTAGCCCAACAGTGGCAAATTTACCCCTGGACAAATCTGGGGCACTTTTCTTATGCTTTCTAATCTCTGCCTGTTCCTGCAGAGCCTGCTGGCTTCTCAGCCCTTCAAATACCCAGCCTGCTCATTTGTGCACAGCCACCACACTGCAATTTGCTCCATCTTTATGCCTTGAGCTCCACCTCTTCGTTCATGTTTCCATGGCCTTTGTTTCTCTCTCAGTTCCCTGTCAAATCATCATAACTCTGGCAATATTATAGGAAGTGGCATTTAATTAAGAACACCAAATATTTAGATCATAGGATCATCATAGTGAAAAACTGAAAAGATCAAGCCCATCGGCTGAAGCCCATCTCCTCAGTACTCCGAAATATTAGCTAGCTAGTCTCCCTGTAAGTTATGTGTGAGATGGAAATGTTACCTTACATCAGCAGCTGCATGCGGAGAAGAACAGACACAAAGGCATGTATAGGGGGCACATTTGAATAAGTAACAAGAGGAAGGGGGGGCATGATTTATATCCATTTAGTTATTTTAGGTGTCAGAAAACTACATACAAGTTGGCAGCAACTAGCTTTGTAGAGTAAGCCAAATATCCACTTTGCAGCTACCAGGCAGATGCTGGTGCTTAGCACCTGAAGTGTAAGATCTGACATGCCCAGCACATTGTCACAACAATGTGCAACTTGTTTGTCACCATTTCAAATTATCTAAGGTGATTTTTTTTTTTTGCATGATTTTAAGATTTCTGAATCCCAGTGCAAAAGCCTCATAGTTATTAACCATCCATGTGGAAAGGCAATGTTGAATATACACGCACGGAGCGTCTGGATGGATAGCTGTATTTTTCGCTGAAGAATTTGTTTAGGTTACATAAAAGAAGCAGGCAGGAACCCGTGGGTTTTCATTTGTGGTTCTCTCTCTGTTCTGCTTGGCTTCTCAGCTTTCAATAGATCCCAAGGTCAGGCTGTTATTTGTTGCTAGGCCAAAGTGGCAGCCTCCCACCCTAACAATGCTGCTATCTTCATATCATCGGAGCTATGGGGGCCACATTGTGATGCTTTGGCAGTGTTGCTAAGGAGGTTGCTAGGTTAGATTGATGTCACAATGTGGGTTATAAATTGCCTTTACCCTGCTGGCCCTAACTTGGCCCCGTAACACAATGATCTAGTAGATGGCATCGAAGTGTTCAAATGATACATTGGAGCAACATCTTAAGACCCTGAACTTGGCAGCAAACACATGCTGTATCCATCGAACAAAGGATCCACTTGTAATGTAGAGAAGAAAATAAGCAATCATGTTTGATACGACGACCAAAATAGGCACGCATTCTTTCATGTTCTGAATTAACGAAACTGTAGGGAAAGAACCTCCAGCTTGCGGCCCACATGCACGCACTAAAAACAGAGCATTCACTTAACACAGGCACTTTGCCCTTTACTCGCTCCATTGTTCACGAAAGAAAAAAGTTTTTAAAAGGCATAGGAGTGAGCTGAAAAAATGAGCTGGCTTGAACTGTGAATTTCCCAGCTTCGACTGGTATGTGTCACAACCTCAGCACTCCTGAAACATACCACAGACATCTTTACTACAACACCTGTTTAATCTAGCACAAAAGTGACAGGCCTGTATACAGATTAAATTATTTGCATGTTTCCAGGCAGCACCACAGAGGGCATTTGTCATTTGCCTGTTGCAAAAAATAATGACTGAAGAGCAGTTTTAACAGATTTTTTTTAAATCTGAAAACAGAGCCAAAAATTAATATTTCCAGTTCCATGGGATAGATGCGTGTGTGTTTGTGTTAGTGTGTTTGGTTAAGTTCCCTTTAAAAATAAAGAAAAATAGATAAACATTCATGCCCTTCAGAGCTGTTCTGGTTTAATAAGTAAATACATCATTAGGTAGGCTTTTCTTTATGCATGATGTCTTGATATGCAGGGCTTTAGCTGCACACCTCTCATTAGTGTTAATGAAATTTATGTGGCTAAATCCCCATGCACTGTGTTGAGACTATACCTCAGTATATATATAATTATTTTTAAAGACTGCTTTCTTCTCAAGGCAGACCACAACACAGCTTCTACAGTGCTATGCTGGTCCATAGGGTGAATACATATTTATAAATGTTTTAAAAATGCATATTATATTTATCCCATGGAGCATAACATCTCTGCTAGCTGAAAATACACATTAAATAAGGTAACAAAAATCCAGAGGAAATGTCTTTGAAAAATAGCTAATACACATGGGCTACAGCTGCCTTTTAAAGATTAATTTCTTGGCCATTTACAATGTGTTTTTTATTATTGAAAGCCATTGGAGCATATTACACAAAAACTTGCTTTATAAATTTCTTTTGCACTTATTGGATCTCATTTTGATGCCAACCTGCTTTTACACCAACTTCAAAAGCATTAATTCCAGATTTACTCCAAGGTAAGATCAAATGTAAAAATAATCTCTGGCAGTGCTATTGAAGTCAATGGGACTACCTGAACATGAATAAAAGTGATGCAGTTTAGGTAAGACTTAGAGAAATGGACTTTTAGAAAAATAGTTTGCACTGGTACAAACATGTTTGTAACCTTAGATGTGAAGCATACACATGTGCACACTTATCCACATGCAGAGAGTTACTCATGCGGGTGTACGTGTTCACATGGCGGAGAACATACTTATAAAAATGTGCTCCTGTTTCAAGGTGCATTGGTTTTAGCCATCAAGAGCCCTGAATTTTTTCTACTTTTTTCTTACTCAGTAACTTACTGTAGGATCTGAAAATGAACTTGAGATGAACTTGACAGAGAAGTACTGTTTTTAATGATATTGGTTTCTGTTCTATGTATTATTCTTTTACTACAGTCTCTTCCGCCAAACATGTAGTAGTTTACTTTGTTCAGTGTAAGCTCCAGTTTCAATCTGTATATGACTAGGTGAAATGCAATGATAGCAGCTATGGTATATTGAGCAAATCCTGCGCTCTCTGCCCTACAGTCCCTTATGCACCAGAACTGGTGTCCCACTGCACATGGGGGGATGGCAGGATATGACACATGCACACAAGGGCTTTTTCCACCTCTGGGCAGCCCAAGCCAGATCTCGTACAGCAAGGTGAGCCTGGAGAAACAGGATGTAGCTGATGGTTGCTGTGTCCTGCCAAGTGGCAGGACACAACAGAGCAGAAACACAGTAGAGGCAGAGGAGAGTGGAGCCTTAGAGCTTTTTAAGGGCCAGAAATTGCTGTACTACCTTTCCAGAGTCACAAAATCAGAGGAATGTAGGGCTGGAAAGGACCCCATGAGTCCAGATCTGTGCTCCAGTCAGAATCATCCCAAACCAACCCATGAGAGAAAAGAGAGAGTCTGGTAGTTAGAGCGTGAGCCAGACAGCTGGGTTCATTTCCCTGCTCTGCCACAGACTTTCTGGGTGAACATAGCCACATCATTTAATTTCTCTGTGCCTCAGTGCTCCCCCTGTAAAATGGGAACAATAACACTTCTGTACCTCAAAGGGAGCTGTACGGATAACTGCCTTAGTGATTAAGGTGCTCAGATGGTGACAGGGCTTTGGGGAGAGAAACATAATTCTTTCTTAGCTCAAGTTAAACCTTTGTGCATTAAGCCCAGCCACTTGGCATGGGAGACAGGATTTAACCCTTTTATACACAGGATCATTTGCAACTTGCTTATTGTAATACAAACAGAATAGGGGGTTTGTTCTCATTCCTGTTAAATGACTTGGTATGGTGGAGGCCAACCTTTATGGCAGGCAGGCATGCCCGAAATAAGTTCTGCACCCTCCTCGAATGCCGCTCTGATCCCCTTCCTCTTCCTAAGCTGCTGCTCTGCTTTCTGCTTACTGCTCTGTGCTCCATGCCCAATCGCCTGCTCAGCTTTCTGCTTCCTGCCCTACTGGCTGCTATGCTGCCTGTCACCTTCCTGATCTGCTCGGTGCCACACACAGAGGTTGCCTGTGCCACTTCCAGCATTCATGCCGCAGACTGGCCACCCCGACTTGGTACATGACAGCTCTCATATTTGCAACAACACATAACACAGGGTATTCCAGAGTGATTTATTTGAGTGGAGAATGATGCACAGTAGCTGGAGCTGTTGATTTAGATCTGTGCCTGATGATACAGTATCTGCCTTAATTCTGAATTTCTCATTTCTTGGAACATGTTAAAATCTAAATAATATATGTTGATTTTTTTTTTTTTAATGTGCTCCCAGGCTTTCACCATCTATGCCAAGATTAAGTGAAAAGGGAATTTTTATAGCCAACGTGTAAATTCCTGACAAGAGGAGTTTATAATAGATGTGTTGACATAGTCTTAACTATAGTGACAACTAAAGCTGGTTTGTGAGGAAAGCAGCATATAATTTTTATGTGGTAAGGCAAGAGTTGGGCAGAGAAGGTGAGGTAGCTAAATTTTTTTCTCTGTGAATCCCTGGAGGCTATTGTGTGAGACAGCATGTGAAATGAAGCTGAAGCAAATCCTGTAGCAGGCAGAGGAAGAAACGCATTGGAATTTGCTCATTTTCATTAAGGAGAAGGTGCAGTTATCTTCTTAAGGGTTTTTGGTTTTTTAAGCAAACAGTATTTCTTCCTTCATCCCTCAGAGGCAATCTCCAGGGTCTGCTAGCGTGTCAGTGCTCGCCTCTTGCTTACTGCTGCCTCTGACTTAGTTCTTTGTAAGAGAGCCCACAGCAGAGCACGGAGCGCACCCCGCGTATAACCACTGCCTGCCACGGCAACAGGAGCAGGCCCTTTGTTTGCACTCTGTCCAGCTCTTTAGAATAGAAATAATTTTAAAAATCCCTCCACATGTGAAGTCAGCTTTATTTTCTTGTGGGGCACTCATGAATGAGAAAACTGAGAGCTTCGAAACATCGACATGTTCTTGCATATTTAGGCTGGGCCAGCTTCTGATCTGCTGTAACCAATAGTTGAATCCAGCCCACCGGGAGAAAGCAGCAGTGCCAACAACAGGACACTAAGATTGTCCCAAGGTCAGGACAATACAATAATCAGAGCTGAAGGAACTATTTCCCCCACCCATTATATATCCCCCCCCACCCCAAGCCAATCTGGGTTTGTAATTATTCCTTTCATCTTTCTTCCATAGGTTGTCAGAGGAAGAGAAGGGGAAGGGAAGGGTTTTTATTTCCCCTGAGAGAAGTAAAATCATCAAGGCAAGGTGTAGGTCTCATGTCCACTCCATTTCTCCTAAGTAATGGATCTCAGGGTAGGCCAGGCTCATCTGGAGAAAGGGGACTCATGCACAGTTTCACTAGCACTGGCAGGAGGAGCAGAGGACGGAGCCAGCTGCCCTCTTGCTGCTGCCCTCTCTGCTATCAGATTTACCTCTCAAAGGAACCCTCCCTCCCAAATGTGTGAATGGAAGCTAATTCCCTCCTTCTTCCCGCCTCTTGGTAATGTTTATTTGTGTGGCTGGCAATAATTTAATTAATAAACAGCAAGAAGATTGATTCTGAGCTGGAATTGTTTAGAATGGCAATCAATGTAAAAGGTTAATACTTCCTTTCCTCTCCCCACTCCCTCCCAGACCCTTGGCACAATCCTGAAGTAATTTACCCTGGAGGGGAAGGGGCGGGGGTTTGAGAGTGGGAAAAAGGCAATGGGACTCTGAAAGCGGACAGCAGCCATGAGACAGAAAAGCCAAAAGCAAAAACGCTGTGCCTGCTTCCCTTCTCAGACCTGAAGAAGAATGCCTTGCATTGAAAAGGTGGCCTAACTTTATCTCAACTATAGAATTGGTCCAATAAAAGATATCACCTTAAAAAAATCCTTGCCTCTCACATAATTCCAGGACAGGGACAGCATTAACATAACCAAAAAAATACTCATGATTTTATCTTGAGACATCTGTGCAGTCAAAGGAAGGCTCAGGCCCAGATTCTGAACCCCATGATTTACACATGCACACAATACGTTCATCTGCAAAGCAATCAGATTTTTCCCATGGCTTGAATATGCTCTTTTGAAAACAATCTCAAAACAAGATCTCGGGTGAGCAAGAAAAGATGGGGGCAACATTTCACCTAGCCTGGAATTGTAGAACATTTCTGGATTCTCTGTCTAGCCTTCCTTCCACAAGTGTCTAGGACCCATTGTCTTAATTGCTGAAAGAAAGGAACAGTTCCTACAGGCTCTGAGTGCACCAGGAAGAGTAGAGCCACATCCATATCCAAAGAAGACTTCTGAAAGGAATAAAAGATCTCATGCTCAGCACCTAAAATTAGAGCCACTTGTACACATGGTTTACAAATATATAAGAAGATGCAGTCCCTGCCCCATAGAGTGAATGGCAGTGGACAGTGCAGTCTTAATGGAGAGCAACTGAGTAGGGATGTCCAACACTACCTTCTAGTTCTAACAGCCTTTACAAAAACTTTCTTTATGCTTAAACTGTCATATAATCTACATTAAAGGGTGAGGAGTTGATGGGGTACAGGCAGTGTCTTGTGGAAAAGCAGCACTAAGAGGAACTTGAAGAGGAGTGTGAGACCCTGGACTCCTCACCTATTCCATTAAAGCAAGAATTTTTACAACTCTACATTTGAGTGAAAACAATGAAACCAAAGTCACAGCTGTACCGTGCCAATAGCAAACCTTGCAAAAAACCTGCAGTTAATGCAATAGCCATGACCCTGAGGACAGCAAATACAATCCCTTTTTTCTTTGACAAACCAAATGCATCGTGATTGTCACCGTGATTGCTTTTATGCTGTTTTTTCAAAGAAGTTCCATTTTTACAGGTGCTTTCCCCTATCACTGAATAGCTGGAGCTGGAAAGAAAAACAAAATCAGTGCGTTTAAAACTCAAAGACCAAGTGCAAGATCAATAATGTGCTACTGTCTTTTTGCTTTGATGCTTGGATTTCTCTACTAAAGCTTGTGCAGATTGCCCTCTGCTGGCGACGGGCGGATATATGAACTTGGAAAGCTAGAGCTCAGAGCAGTAAAATGAATGTGTGTGTTGGATTCTCTCTCAAGGTCTGGCCTTCTACAACATAATTGTTAAGGCTGCTGTCACGCAGGCTTAGATGCATTTGCCTGTGTGTCACCACACTTTTTATACAACCGTTAATGCCAACAAAGTCTTGTTGCATACTCCTAATGTGCGGCACTGCAAAATGAATGAATAGTTCTTAGCTCAGATTCAACGATGAGGCCTGCCTGTGTGTGGTTTCATACACATTTAGCCTCTGATCTCCATGTCTCACCAAGGACATAAAGTAGATTTAATGGAAGTAAGCTGGTTCAGTGAGTAGAAGTATACAGTCACCAGAGAGAAAAGCAGGTATGGGGGCACACACTCCTAGCAGATGGTTGTGATACGAAGTGATGTCAGCAATAAAATAGCAGGGTACAGGGCTGCAGGGGATCCCTCTGCTATTTGTACTCTGCCTAAGGGACCATTAGGACAGTCTTCTTTGTAACACACCTTTACCTTTTTAAGGAGTTTGACTGCAGGTAGCTGCTAGCTTGTGAGGCACATTAAGTTCAGAGAGTTAAGTAACCATTTTGCTCTTCCAGGAATAGTTTACTTTTGCTCTTTTAAGGTTTATCTTGTTTCTCTCAATCTAAAATCTAAGACATTCCACTGAAATGCTGTCAGCTCCGTGTATTGATGAATGTTAAGTGTCAGATGATGGGAAATCCCTGGCACTGGAGGTTTTTAAGAATGGGTAGGCAAAACTTCTGCTAAGGATGGCCTAAGAAGACTGGAGTCTGCCTCAGAACAGAGGGGTGGGTGGGACTGAACGATCTCTTTAGATCTCTCCCAGCCCTATGTCTCTTTGACTCTATGACATTTAAACAGCTAATATTTTTTAAAACTTAGAGCCTTTCCTCAATACAGTTTAGCAGGAGATTCTTTAAATGTATGTTTTAAAGAAAAGAATCCAGGTACTTTTGGACATCAGCAGACCAGAACGTTTTTACAAAACGCCAGCCTGAGTAAGAGATTACATATCACCGAGCCCAAACTGCTCTTCACCAATATCTTCCCTCTTCTTGCAAATCAAACCAGCACAAGTTGGGTTTTTTTCCTCCCTACAAAACATGCATTTAAAACTTCAATGAATCCAAAAGGATTTTTTGAGTTAAGTGATTGTGAACAGTGAAACAGGGTGCAGAGCACAGAGGTCTTTCCAGTGAGGCATAGGAAGATATATGTGTAGTATCACCAATTCACAGATAGAAGAACTGACAAAGGGTCCAGACAAAGGGATGATGGTGAGAGAATTCTGAAGAAATTGGTGAAACACTTTTACTTGTGACATATCAAGTGGAAAACCACTGGCAAATGCTTTTCAGAGAAAAAATAAATCAGGTCTCTGAGATATATTCAATAACAAAATAGTTCTTGAAGAGGCAGTGGTGTCCACTGGCTCACATAGCTGAAGGTGGTCAGGAGATCTGAGCAAGTCACCTAACTTCTCTGTGCCTCAGTCTTCTCCTCTGTAAAGCAAGCAATAAAATTGGGGACTACTAAATATGTACAAACAGCTTTCCTGGGCTGACACTGGGCTATGTCACATCATAACCCCAGAAGGGAGAGCTCACACACATTCAGGCTCATTCAGCACAGTCAGATTTATCTCTACATCAAGAGTCTATCTTTAGCATGAACTTATTGTATGAAGCACCTACTATTGTACTCTATCCAAGTCTTCAAGTGCAAGGTCATACCAAACAAGAGAAAGGCCCGAGTAACATAGTTTGAATCTAAATTTGAGTCCAAATTTTTGGGCCATGCCTATTGCTACTTGAAAACATGCATAAATACACTTGCACAGATAAGATTTGTTTTGACCTGTGTCCATTTGCCTCATGTTGTAAACTTAGTCTAGCTTTTCCAAAGGAAAAGATGTTGTGTGTAAGCTGGAAGCAGGACTTTTATCTCCACTGACTCTGAATTGCACTGAAGTGAAGTTTACTCCTCACTATAACTATCTGAACAAAGTAACCAAGTCCCTTCAGATTCCAAACAGTCCTTCCTTTAGTGATTTGATCAGGAAAGACCTGAGGTCTGCTTTATTTCTATTTCCAGAGACCATCCAAAAGGCCCTTCAAAAATACTAGCAAAATAATAAAAAGCAATTAACACCCAGTGCCTGAAAGAAGCAGACTGTATTGACATGAGTCAGCTCAGGCAGAAAGGTGTCCTTTAAGTGAGAGATATAATTACATAAAGAGAATAGCAAACGAAGCTTCCCTGTTTTGATAATTAGCTCCTCATTTGCCCTAGTGAGTATAACCCTGCATCTACCTCTCCTTGGTGCAGTCCATTGACATGTACGGTACATCAGGCTACTGCCCTAATGTCATCCTGGAGGGCAACGGGCAGCTCCTAAGTCAACGTGTTATTGTGAACCTAGGGTTTATAATGAAGGCTCATGGTTACCTCCCTCCCGTTAACTAATTCATGTCTGTACAGAATTTTCACGATGTAAATCTACTAGGTAAGTACAAAGCATTATTAGTAACAGACACTGGTGAATGCATTTTGCCTCCTCAGACACTGAAGGTTCAAAAGTTCACTTGGACTGCAGGTTTTACTGCAGTTTCACTCTACTTAGGAGAAATTGTGAAAATAGGAGGTCCTGATGGAAGGAAACAGACAATATATATTATACAGGCTATTTGTGTCATCTAGTCTTTTAGGAAGAGTGTCTAGGCTCTAACGCAAGATAGCACAGGCTTTCCTTCAAGTTGAGAAACACAGGATCACCTCTGCGGAATGATGTTCCAAGAATTAGTTTGTGAAGGGGATAGTGGCCTTTCCACAGTTAAGGTTGCAGTCATCTTCCATTATTTTAGTCCCACGGTAATATTCACTTGGCTTGGTCTGAAGATTGCAATATTTAGTCTGTGGGCAAAAAATAATGTTTGAAAAAAATTATCAACTGAGTCCTGAGTTATGGGTAATTAAAAATGAACCTAAGAGGAAAAGTTTATTTTCTTATTAAGGTTGTATGGGCTCCTCCCTGTTTGTCTGGATCTGAAAGAATACCAGACTGCAAGTAGACGTGATTTACCATGGAGAGAGAACAGACTCTACATAGCCAGTCACTGTTATAGTCCCATTAAAAGACTCAGCGGGATCCACCATCTACTGGTAACTGAGACAATTCTCATGCTTTCAGGTTTGTAGGATTCATTCATATAAACCCCTAGAATACTTGAATAATTTTGAAGCATTTCACACCTCTTATAAGCCTACAAGGCCAAGCAAAGGGAGTGAACAAGCCCTATATGGCAGAAGGAAACTCTCATTATACAGAGCCTAGTGAACAAGAATGACAGGTGGGGGAGAGGCGCGGGGGGGGGGACACGGGGCGCCACTCACCACCCTGTGCTCCACCACCTCCCAGGAGCGGAGGGTGGGGAGGTGGAGAGGAAGCTTGCCTCGCCATCCCCTCTCTCCCCTTCTGCCAGCACCCCGCTCCGCCTCCGCCTCTAGGGCCAGAGGGAACAGCGAGCATGGAGTGGGACGGTGGAGCGCTGCCATGACAGCAGGGACAGAGGGGACATAGTAGGGGGGGTGAGGCCAGCGCCCGTTCTGCCCCCTCCATTCCTGCCAGCATGGCAGTGCTCCGAGCACTCTGATTGATTGTTTTAGTAAACATTGTGATTGGCTGCTGAGACAACCAATCAGAGTGCTCCAAGAGCGTTATGGACAGACAGACACACAGACAGAGGGACTAAGCCCTTTATATATATGGAATAAACATCTCTTCACGGAGAAATAGAAAATCAGGAAATTAGTGAAATAAACTCACACGTGTGGCATATTTACACCTATCTCGCAGCACAGAATGAGGGCAGCGCGGTGCCTGAAAACCTGTTCTCTCATTAATTCAACTGGACACACCTGACAATTCCCCAAGGAAAAGCAGAGTATATGGTACTGGAGAAGAACCTGAGCTGCAATTTGCCTCCTCTTCTCTGGCAGCCAGACAACAGGAATTTCCTTTTCGGGCTGCTGGAGGGAACAACAAGCTGGACAGCAAGCTGCTAACTTGTGCATGTGGCTGGCCCTGCACGTGCTGACACTCTGGACTTCCTTTGGTTACGTTAAGAAAGTAGGCCAGCCATTTCTGAACATTTTTAACCACATCTTTCTCTCTCACTCATTCTTTTTTTTTTTTTTTTGGAAACATACTTGATATTTTTCCCCTGAAATTGTATGTGGTAAAGGGAAAAATCAGGAATGCTCAAACCTGTACATAGCAGCTACCAAATCTTTCTTGAAAGCTCCAATTAGAGACAAAGCAGCTTGAGTGCTTTTTAAATCCACTGCCCTTGTTTAAACACAAAGATTCATGAACATAATTTACCTAGAAAAAATGATTAAAAGCCTAAACAGATCAAATGTACATGCAAGCAAAGCCCTCCTTTGTTAGCTTGGACAGGGTTTATTTTTCCCCCCTTTAAGAGATCCGTTTTATAGATTCAAGGACAGCTCTCTCCAAGGGAAGAAGAGACGTTGCCAAGATACCAGATGCGGTTCCATTCAAGACCACTCATAGGAGCAATTCAAGATGAAATCAAATTAGATGTGTTGGTTATACATAGCACAGCCTGCTCAGGATACTAAATGACAGAGTTTGCCAATAATTAAGTGAAATCTCAGAGATGATGAGTCCCCAGAGCTCTCTAGGTTATGTCGGTCTAATTCTAAGTGTCATCATTATAGCAACAGAGCAAAATATTCTACATGGGCCACAGAGACTGAATTTTTACTGTGGGATATTAGCTTTTTGCAGCCAGTGTTATAGGGCAGTGCTTCATTATGTGTCTCTCTCTTATTACACTCTCTTAACCTTTCCCTGTTATAAAGCTCCTGAATCCTGACTCCCATTTAATAATTAATAGTTAGCTTTTACTATATGTAGCAGTTTTCTTCTTCAAAGCACTTTTCAAAGAGCTAATTAATTCCCCTGTAGGTAAGCACAATTATCTTCATTTTACAGGTAGGAAAACGGAGACAGAAAGGTTGTGACTTAGCCCTGAGCCACAGATACAGCATCACAGCTAAGATTCAGACTTATACACTTGTGTAAAGACTGTATCTGACCCTCCTATTTTGTTATGGGACAAATTATTTGCACTCCAGCTTAGGGGAAGAAAATGCAGAGAGCCCTTCCTAGCCCTTCAGCATATGCAAAGGAGGCTACTTTAATTTGACTGCAAGCATTTTGGAGCACAAGGATGCAGTCAGGTAGTGCAGTAGACTGCATGAACACACAATCCCACAGCAGGCTCCTCTAATCAGAGCCTACACTAGGAAGAATGCTGTCTGCACCTGCTGTACAGGTGTAGCAAGCCCCATGATTCAAGAAATTCCCTTGCCAACTCAGCTCCTCTAGCAATATTATGTTTTAAAGAGGCCTGATGGCTCTGTTCTGCACTGTATTGTGCTGCTTCCCATCCCTTTCACCTGTGTAAACTGGGTATGAGCGAAGATTCTGACTAGGCAGCAATTTTCACCTACTTTGCACAAGCATAATGATGAGGCAAGGTGTAGAGCAGTGCAGAGCAAGGCCCACTACCTCCAGACCCACCACCTCCAGACCCACCACAGGGGTGGACACTTCCTCCCTTTTTGCTTCTCAGAGTAGCTCTGCTGAGGCAGAAATGAGCCCCAAGTAAACAGGATGCTGGAACTTCGGTTGTCGCAGCGGGGTTAGTTTTACTATGAAAAACCTCCAGTTAATCTAAACGTACAATATTCAAACAGGGGTGTTGGCTACTTCAGTTGTGAATATGTAAGGCACTGACAGATGTGCAGCTCCCTGTTTTAACTCATGGCGCTTCACAGAAAGCAACATGAGTTAGAGCAGCAGTTCCCAAACTGTGGTACGATTACCACCAGTGGTACGCATACAACCTGGAAATGGTACGTGGAAGGCTGCAGGGAGGGGCTGCACACACCCAGAGCCCAGCAGCAGCCTGCTGCACATGGCCAGGAACACAGCACCCAGTAGGTAAGTGTGTTGAAGGCAAGAGGAGAGGTGGGGGCAGATCAAGGCCTCCACGGCGAGGGAGGGAGGGGGAAGAGGCAGGGGCTGAGGTGAATGGGCCCCCAGCATTGGTGGTGTGACAGAGCCCAGGCGGGTCATTCAGGGGCATGGGGGGTGTTCCCTGTCATTGTGCGTATCCTGGGGCAGGCATGGGGGACACATGCCCCCTGGATCTGTGCATGGGGCAGAGGCAGGCTGCCACTGTGTGATGGGCTCTGCACCATGCTGCCGCTGGCCCAGGAGCCTTGTGCAATGCCACGTGCCTGCCGCATACTGGCTGCACTCCATCCTCTGCCCACCCAGTGGTGGCAGGCACATGGCATGCCATGCAGCTCCACAGGCAGCTGTAGCATGATGCAGAGCACAGCAGCTGCCCACTGCTTCCAGGGGTTTTCTCCCTTCCGGCCGGCTTGCCCTGTCCACACAGCAGGACCAGGACAAAGGCAGCTTGGGCCTTTCCAGTGATGTGCCGGGGCAGGGGGGATCCCACCGCAGTGTGCACTCCAGGGCAGACATGGGGAGCACGTGCCCCCTGGATCTGCATGCAGGGGGAGGCAGGGTGCATGCTGGGCTCTGCACCACATAGCACTGCCTCCGGACCTGCGCAGGATGTGGGGACCTCCAGAGGCAGTGAGGTGTGGGGGCACTCCTGCTGCTGTACTTACCCTGGGGCAGGCATAAGGGGCACATGCCACCCATGCCTGCCCTGGAGTGCACACAGCTCCTGCCCCTGACTGCCGCCGCCTGTGTACTGTGCACTGGCCGAGTGCCTCTGCCTGCCTGGTGGTGGCAGACACATGGCATCCTGCCCAGGGAGTCCCTGCTGCGGCCCAGGGGGCTCTGCCCCACTCACGCTGCACCCGGCACACACAGGCTGAGCAGAGAGCCCCCCGAGCCTTGCATCCTGCCCCGGCAAGGCGATGTTCCCCTTGTGGGCAGGGCAGCTGCACCTCACCCCTGCGGAGCCCAACCTCTGGTGCCACTGAGCACCCCTGCTGCCGCTCGAGTCTGCAGAGCCCCAGGGCAGCGCCCCCCTACCCCGCCCCAGCTGCGCCTTCCCTGCCCACAGCGCCTCCCCAGCGTCTGCTCTCTCCACGCCTCTCTCCCTCTTCTGTCCTTTCTGTCTTCCCTCCCTCTCTGTCTTCTCCCTCTTCTTCTCTCTCCCCTTGCTTCTCCTCTCTTTTCCCTCTCCTCTCTCTCTCCTGTTCCTCTCCTCTCTTTCTCTCTCTTCTCTCCCCCTTCTCATCACAACATGCTTAACAAAAAAGAATACGCAAGGGCAAAGGTAGTATATGAAGTTTAGAATTTTTAGAAGACCTGGTATTTACTGTAAAAAAAGAAAAAAAAAGAAAAGCAACATTTATAATTATTACCTATATTAATATGCAGTGTGTCCTGCAATGTACCCTCCACCCCAGTTTTGTTTTCCTGGTGTGCCTGCCCTCCGGCACCTTACAGGTACACATTGTGATTATTTCAGTACTCATACCAAAAACGTTGCCTACTCCTGGTTTACACTCTCTTTTTCCCAATTTACAATTGTTTCATATGGCTACCGTAACTGAAAAAACAATGTTTGATGATTACCAAATGTTTTAATGTTGCTTGAATATATAGTCTGTTACCCTGTGTATGAAAAATTTGCTGGTGGTACTTAAGGCTGTATCATTTCAAATTGGTGGTACTCAGTCTATCAGAGTTTGGGAACCGCTGAGTTAAAGCAACCCCCACACCCCGACCCAACAGATGTTCACTGCTCAGGCAGGTGTAGAAATCAAGCTCCACTTTGGAGCCCATCCAGCCAAATTGCTGCCTGCCTGCAGCCCCTCTCCCCTAGGCCTACCCCTCCCCTCCCAACTCCAGTGCTGTCTGCAGGAAGGGAGGGGGCATGAGAGAGGGGGAACGTGCTGCGGGCTCAGGTTGCCCAGCCTGAGCTGGAGGGGGAGGGGGCTGAGGGAGGGCCGTGACGTGGCAGGGCTCCACTCCACCTGCCCACCCCCACAGCTCAGGCTGGGCAAACCGCAGCTCGCAGCATGCTCTCCCTCCCTCATCCTTCCTCCCTTCCTGCAGACAGCACCTAGGGCGTCAGCCCAGCCCCAGTCACATCACACTCAGGGGCAGACACAAGTTAGACGAGTGAACTCCACTTTGGATTGCCTTCATCCGATCCTTCATTACATGAGGGTTAATTTGTTGCATAATCAGCCACTTTTAAAATGCTCTGCAGCTGTGCACTTATATCATGGCATGGCTGTAGAGCACTTTCAGGGGGCTGATCATTCAACAAATGTCACTTGTGTCAATGCCCTTAGTTCAGATTTCTTGGGGGGGGGGAAATAGGTTTTGTTACAGCGGTGTATGTAAAGGTACCCCAGGGAAAAGCACTGGATTCTTGTGAAAGGCATGAATCAAAACTTTAGAAACAACCAGGATATTAAAAATAGAAAAATATAATGTTCAAAACAATCAATCTGAAGGCACTGAGGCTCATACATTCAAAATTCAAAAACACCACCTACATGCAGGGGAAAAGAGGTCTGGAGATTGTTACACAAAGAAATTACTGTAACCACAGAAGGAAAAGGAAACAGACAAAAGGGCAAATACCATGTTACATCAACAGAAGGCTAGAATAGTAATGAGAAAAGGCAAGGACCAAATGTTAGTTTTAAACAGTTTGGGGTGCTCTCACATTTCATAATCTGGTCTTGAGCACACGCACTTCCTAGATCTCCCCGCTGGAATAACCCGTGCAGTACCAGTCACCATGCCACTAGAACTATGCTTTCACCTTGGAGCACATGTACCAGTAGGCCTGAAATCAGATTCAATGCCCATAGGATATATGTTCCAAGTAGGGTTGCCAACATGAACACCACGTGCCCCCTGAGGCTTGGGGGGGGGGGGGGGGGCACGGCAAGCTCCTGCAGGCAGTGGCAGTGCTGTTGGCAGCAGGAGCATGGCGGTGGCAACCAGGGAGCTCCCACAGGCAGCTGTGGCACTGTTGGGGGGGGGGCGGGGCAGGGCATGGCAAGCACTGACCAGTGCACAGACACCAGCAGTATTGGCAGTGGCCAGCAGTATTCGTGGACCGCCTGCAGACGCCACCGGTGGTGTCGGTGGCGAGTGGGGGCAGGGGTTGTGAGTAGCGACTGCCCGCAGGTGCCACTGGCAGTGTTGGTGGTGTCTTTTTGGAGGGGGTGCACCGCCACACTCAGGGGGTGCACGTGCATCCGCGTGCACCCCCTACACATTGCCAATGGTTGCCAACTCTGTTTGAATCTATTCTGGGAGGTTTCTGGAACGCCAACATGCCCATGACACACAACACAGATGTGCCTGCGTGCTTGCGTATATCAGTTACGGATTATGGTGCATAGACTTTACATCAGGGAGGCAAACACACATTACTATTACATTTAAAAAACCCACTGGATTACTGTATAAATTGGATTCAATATTTAATGTTTATTTTAATGAATGCCCTATCGTTTATCCCCCGTGTGACTCTCAGCAGTCTCCTGGAGATTTATATCTAATTCCTGGAGACTCCAGGGCAATCCTAGAGGGCTGGCAACCCTAGTTCTGAGCTGAAAAAGTTAAGAGAGTTGGATTTATTCTGAACAACAAGAGGCACTTCAAAATTATCAAAGAGAAGTCATCAAATTTATTGGAGGTACTGATAAAGATCTCAGATGGGCATATTTATGCCAGTAAAAGGTTAAAACCTAAGGGGCCTACTCTAAAGACTGGGGCACTCAGGCAGAGCTATTTTACAAAAAGCGTCATAAAATTATTGACTAAATCACTAACAAAGGCAACCAAAGCAAAGAGTTTAAATGATTTCCAGAGACTGTGTTCCAGTGGAAGGCTATAGTGAGAGAACCAGCAGCGCAATTAAACCAAATGAGGTCAAGCATGTTGGGCTTTAAGGCCCTTGCTTGCTCCTCAGATTTCTTTTGTTCTTATAATTCAATTATGAAGACTCTCCCCAAGAACCATTTAACTGTCTCATAAAGCAGTTTGTAAACTTTTTTATTTTTCTGTAAATTGTCTCCTAAAAAGTGGCTTTCAGCATTTCAAGCAGTGTGGAGTGAATACATGCTTCACGCTGCCTTTTGTTCTCGTTCATGAGCTGCATGTGCGAGGTACTTTATATGCTGACCCAGAGAGCTGCCTTGGCACCTTCAGCCAGACTTAATGCTGCAGTCATTCAGAACTGAACGTGTTCTGCCGGGACGTGCTAGGCTCGTTCATTCTCTCGCACACTTTCTATTTACTTACTCTCTTCTGCCTATGTGAAGCAAGGACAGACAAACTCATTTAACTTATTTAACACCCACATGAACACTAGAGATGGACATGCATCATAGCCTCTTTGTCACAAATGTTGCCTGGAACACTGAGCAAGAGAAGAGGCTTTACTACCTTAAGTGAGTAATTAAGTTGTAATAGCACCAACAGATGCCAGTACAGGATCATTTTTAAAATATTAAATGCTTTTTAAATTATAGGGGGTTTATATAGCAGTCTTGTAAAAGAGAACTGTTTTACATGCAAGAAGCCTTGTAGGCATAAAGAATTATTCACAGGTGTAGCAGAGAAGGATGTTCCACAGTGCAGTTATAACTATTTATGATTGCCCCTCTTAGAGTTGGGAATATTTTAGATTTGTTTCCCACGCAGAATGCTTTAGTGATGTCACTAGGCACGGGGACACTCAGACAATTCTTTAAAAGCTTAGGTAACTCCCTTTATATAAACCAGTTCCTGCAATCACTGTGTACCCAGGGTTCCTATTGAACATTATAGAATCATCAAACATAGCAAGTCTTTGCAGGACTGGGCCTTGCAAGATCAACAAAAAGATCTGAGCTTCCCTCTGTGCTCCATGAAAACTAGTCACATTGTCATGTCAAGTGGCACAGCACCTGGGAAATTCAAAATGAGTCCAGATTCATAAAAAGTAGTTAGGTGCCTAAAGACAGGTGCCTAGTGGTGTTTACAGAAGTACATAAGAAGGTTAAAAGCCTAACTCCCATTAAAATTAGGCAGATGGTTTGGACATTTGACCAAAGGTGCTAGTTTCCAGGCAAGCCAAAACTGGAATATAAACCTCATCCCTCCAACTTTGATAAGCTTCTTAAATAATTACAGTGAAGAATCGAGAGCAGCAAAACCATTTTGGCTGCAGAGGTATTACTGCTTTGGTTTTTATGGGTACTTTATAGGTCAGGTGCAGAGATAATGAAACATTCTCAAAGAAAGCTGTATGTGATGAAACTCCAAAAGGGTTAAAGTTTCCAAGACTTGTTATAAACTCAAAACCGAGAGGAGTTTAGTCAGACAGTTCCCTGGTGTTCTTGACCCTCCGTCCATTTATCACTTTGTATCAAAGTTGTGAGCTTATATAATACAATTCATTAAACATGTTGATTTGTGTTAAGTTTCTGCTTTAGAAATGGGGGCTCATTTTAAAACAAAACTCAGGGAATATCAAGCCAAGCAAAATCTTTACACGAGTGTGCTGGAACTGAAACAAATATCACGCAGCCTGGGGACCAAATCCTACTCACTTGTTTAGAGGGAACAGGATCCAGCTCATGCATCAATGACTGAATTACAGTTGATTTGATGAAAAACTTCCATGCAGCAACATTCACTAGATGGCAATACAAAGTAAAGTACCATAGATAGCAATGTTCTTTCTCAGAGGTGCTGAGCCCTGACTGGCAGGCCCCATCTGGCCCCCAGTGCTGCACCATCCAGTCTGTGGGACTCCCCATAGGTCCATGGGGAGCCCTCTGAACCATGTGCTTGCACACTCCATCAGGGACACAGGGCAGTGTGGGGCCCGATCCTGATGTGCAGGACCGGGTAGGGACAGTGCGGGGCCTTGGGGCCTGACCTCTGCATGCAGGGCTAGGAGAAGATGGCAAAGGGCCCCAGGGCCCAATCCCAGCACAAGGAGGGGATGGCCCCAGGGCCTGATCTCTGTGCACAGGGCTCAATATCAGCACGCAAGGGCAATACAGGGGCTGATCTAGGCTAGTAGAAACAATGTCCTGGTGCACGAACCCAATCTGGCCCGTGGTCTGGCCACTCATGTGACCTGTGGAGCCAAACGTTTGAGCACCGCTGTTCTACTGTAATGTTCTCTGCTATCTATTCTAAATGTGAAGTTCATCCAGTCTTAAGTATTTATACAGCTGTGCCATATCACATGGAAAAAACCCATTCTGGGATCTCTGTCATATATGCCAAAACACCAAAATAAATAGTTGTGTGCTACGCCTGGGGCCCCCAAAAGAGTATATAGGTACAAATTTCTTTTGAGAATTTCTCTCTCATAAAATTATCAATCTCCTTCAAAATATAGGGGGCCAAATCCCTACGTGGTATGAATCACCACAGTTCCAGCAGAATGACAGCAGCTGAAGATCTGGCTCAGACATTTAAAACTAAGAGATTTGATATTTAAGCAGAGAACCCTTTCTCTCTAGAGCGCTGACTGGACAGAAGCCTTTACAAACATTTGTCAGACAGTCTCTGCAGTCTCTGCCAGAACATAAAAACGACCTCCCTTCAGCTAGTGCCATACATGGAGCACAGTTGTAGAACGAGGGTGGGGGCGCATAGATATGATGATCTTTTTCAAAGATTGAAAAAGAATGTGACCGTTTGGACAATCTAAAAGTACGGAGCTTCTGAAGTTGCTTAAACAAAATAAAAAACTAGGCTTTGGCCTTAGCGCTAATGAAAGAGACAAAAAAAATGAGATTGGGTGCCCCAGTATAAAGTATAGAAAAGTGTGAAATCATATGACCCTTATCTTGATGTATAGTGGGCAGCAAGCTACTCTAGTTATAAGGGACCCCAGGCTACCTTAATTATAACTCTAACTTACTGTTAGACTTCCTAGCAGTCAACAAGTGGACTTTCTGTGCATGACCTAATGTTACTTGCTAACTGAATGTCATTTTTCAAGGAGGTAAGGCCACTGTATTTCCAAGTTACATTTTCATAAAGACTTAGTTATCTTCTGAAAGACTGTAATTTGATGTCTGTGATCACAGGATCTAATTGCCTATGATAGAGTGGTCGGGTTCTTACTTAACTCTGTACAGATGCATAACTCCAATTCACATCAACAGATCATATCATATATGTACCCATTCACATCAACAGATCATATCATATGTGTACACAGACACTACGGGTGCATACAGCTATTCACCTCGCCTAACTTATGTTCACATGGCTCACTTTAAGCCACATGAACACAGACCGGGAGCATTGTGTGCATCTGTTCACCAGTGTTGGGGAAACCAGTGTAAATAATACAGGGTGAGACGAGGGACAGGCAGGATTGGGTCAGGGGCTAGTGGGTCTGCAGGAGGGTTGCTTGGTCGGGCGATGTTGGGGGGCTAAAAATAGCCCAGTAAGGGTTGGGAAAGCTGGAATAGAGCTGCTGTGGGGCTGGGATGAGCTGCTGGGCTTTCCCAGCCCTTCAGCTGCCCTGTGAGCTCATACAGGTATCCATGAGATCAGATTAACTCGATCTCTATCTAAGTTAGTTCACCTATTCAGATGAAATAACTTACATCAAGTGTGCCATCAAGTGTGTGGGGTAATGTAAGTCCTCTGCATGTCTGTCCAATTGGGCATTTAGACCAACCTAACCCTGGTTAGGTCCATCTTAATGTAGCATCTGTATGTATCCTAAAGTGCAGTCAGTCCTTGGACAGAAGTTCCTTTGATTTGTGATGAAGGCCAAGGATTTTTTGCCCACGTGTAACCTCAGAAAATAGATTTTAATATCTTAGTGCTGACTTATCAATGGTTTCTGTAATATTAACAGAGATTGCAACTGGCCCTCTCTATTTCTGTATAATTACCTCTAATATATTTTTGGTAAAGACAAAGTTGGTGTCTAAGATTGGCTGGGGCTGGCTACACTGGCTTCTGAAAGGACAAAGAAAAAAGGAGATGGTCACTGTCTGGGTATAGACTCACAGGTATAGCAAAGGCTGTGATCTTCTTTCCAAATAGTGTCACAGTTGGCATGGGAACAGCTGAACAATCTGAAAGCCATCAGCTGTTATGATAGCTGTATTTGCCTAACATCTGCTCTCCTCACTCTGCAAGACCCTTTTTATGGGGTTTAATCCTGGTTTCTTGTGACAGAAGACTCTTCACCCTTCTTTCTGCAGAATCACATTGGAACAAATACCCATTTTACCAGAAATATTTAAAGCTTTGAAAACATTACAGCTGAATCCAGAACTCACTGTAAGGCTCTGATCCTTGTTTTAAGATTAACATCCTCTCTCCCAGTTTGTTGAAATCTAGCAAAATAAATGCAAAAAAGATAAGTTTATGCAATGTCGAGACTGCAAAGTTAGATATTTGGAGATGCTGATGTAAGGTTCCTGGGTCAGTGCTAACTCAGCCACATTGTATGCACTCACTACTTCCTATTCTCATTTTACTGGTTACATGAATAAAGTAATATAATTATCTTTACAAATATATAGCTTGAATGACCCAGGATGAGCACTGTGGCTCAATTTACAACATTTTCAATACTAATGTTTCCTTGTTCTTTTAACTATGCAGTCTCCCTAGTGCATTAATATTGATTTCAATTTTAATTTCTTTATTTTAAAGAAAAAGATTGTTACTTCAAGTTCTTATGCTGCTTGTTTTTAAGGTTTCATGTCCTAATTGAGGTAGAGGACTGCTCCAGGATAAATTCAATTAACAGGCCTTGTACACAACATGGAGTGGCATGGTGCTGTGGACTACAGCTCTCTCCAGCCGTGAGGCCTACAGATTCAGTCTGCTCTCTTTAAACTAGCCCAACCCCAATGCCATTTACAGGGTGGTAAAGGAGTTTTCAGCTGGGAAATGTGCTTCTGCTACTGTAAAAAATTAATGCAAAATGTCAAGAATTTCACACCCAAGCCGATACTGGCAAAAATCCAGGAAAATGCTGGTTTCGCTTGGGGTGTGAATATGTTTTTATCATCTGTAATTCAAAAACCTTTATTTCTATAGAAGGAGACGGTGTGTTGCAATGGACTTTGTAGTGATAAATATCAACTGTGTCATTTCTCTCCCAAAAGGGGTTTTCCCACAGTCCTATAGTAATATGCAGTTCAAAAGGCCATAGTAGATTTATAGAGCAATATATTTTTAAAAAATGGCATGGAAGTCATTTTATTTTGCTACAGTGTGTTTGACTTGCAACCTTCACAGTTCTGCATGACTGAAAAAACAGCCAGAGGTCCCAGGGTTTCAACAGGCCTGAAGTGATTAGTGGAAGTGTCAGCTGGGTCACTTAGATTTGTGAGAGCAGTTAATCTACCAACTAGTCACTTGTCGTGTGACCAGATAGTCTCAGAGCTTTAGAAAATATTTTGGCAAGTCAACTGAGTCACAGTGGGGCAAAAACCCAGAACTGCCCTGGAGTCGTGACTGCTTCTGACTGCAGTGATCCTGGCCCTACAATAACTGATTATACTTTATTCTACTAGTGCCCAAAATCATGCCGGGCACCTTATCATCCAGATAATAGGATGTGGCCCCTAGCCTTATGCGATTCTCCTTATAGTATTTAAATCCTCTGACTTTAGCAATAGCTTTTAATTGTGGATTTCATTAACTTGCTTTCAGAGAAGTTCCTAGAAAATTACATTAGGAGCAGGAATGAGCCCATGCTGAAAGAAACCCACGTTCAAAAAGTCTCTATTTGCTTTAAGAAGAAATTGTGTTTTACATCTGCTTTAAGCATATTCCTGAAGCATAACTAGGGACCTACCAAATTCATGGACCCCAGCAGCCAATTAAATAGCTGTAACATGACTGGACCTACCATTTTGAAGGTGGGGCAACGTGCCCCTCCCCCCACCTCTGATTGGCTGAGGGGTGCCACAAGTCCTGCCACTCCCAGGCATGGACTGAAAGCCCTAGCTGGAGCTGCTTGCTTTGTTAATTCAATAATTATCACCAGGGATCCTGATTTCCCCTGATAAATTGCAAATTCTCTGATTAAAAGCCCAAAGTCTATGCTTAAAATGAACCATGATACATACAGGTATCAACTGAACACAATGTTTTATTGACATATTTACAATCTTAAAGTAATCTGGAAGCCTACCAGTGCCTCAGTCACTAAGTCATAAAATAAATTCTAAATACCTATACATTTTGGTATTTGATTTAGGGTATTTTACCATGGAAAGTCAGAGGTTTCCCTGCCCCCTTAACTCACACAACACAGGTCCAGGCCCCTCACTCCCAAGCCATAAGCCCCCCAGCCCTGCCAGTGCCCCTCACTACCTCCCAATCTCCCCAGCCCCGCTGGTGCCCCACCCCAGCCTCCTGCCCCCGCAAGCCGTGCCGGAGGGGGCCCCAAGCTGCCAGGGCTATGGGGCCAGGGACCTACCTAGGTGCAGCCCCCGGCCACCCACAGCAGCACCTGAGCCCTCCCCCATGGGCAGCTCAGCCGGAGCGGTGCGGGCTGCCTGCTGCGGGCTTGGGCAATGAGGGGTTGGCTCCTTGCCATTGAATGAACTCCCAGGAGGAGCGGGGGTACCTGTGCCACCCAGATCTGTGCACAGGGTGGAGGCAGGGTGGGCTGCCCACTGCAGGCTTGGGCTCCCTGCCCTGCTGCCCTCCCCCGGGGCCTCTGGGGCCTGGTGGGCAGGACCCAGCATGGCAGAGCAGAGCAGGGCTGGGTGGAGAAGCTCCTTGCCACTGTGTGCCCTGTGCTGTCCTGGCAATGCACCCCCTGCCTGCCCTGCAGCACCAAGGGGCACAACTCCATGCTGCTGCCAAGAAGGCAGGAGGGTGGGAGCAAGGAAAACTTTTCCTGCCTCTCCCCTTAACACTCCCCCATCCCCCCCGCTTCAGGAGATGGGCAGCCTGCCTTTTTTTTTCTCTCTTTGGCCCCTTACCCCTACCCCCACCCTTCTAGGAGACAGCCTTTTGCTGTCTCTTTGCCG
Organism: Alligator mississippiensis; assembly: GCF_030867095.1. Lineage (NCBI taxonomy): Eukaryota > Metazoa > Chordata > Crocodylia > Alligatoridae > Alligator > Alligator mississippiensis. Next base: position 15,583,531 of record NC_081833.1, on the reverse strand, counting down.
GGTCTTTGAACATAGCCGGTTCCCTGAGCTTTTTTCACAGGGAACTGGCTATTTCATGGGAGACTGCCAATTACATGATATCCATGAAATCCATGAAACCGTGTATTTGGTAGGTCCTTAAGTATAACTTATAGTCAACAGGCCATATTCAGACCTCTTCACTGTTTTTCGACATTCAAAGCACAATGGAAGTTTTGAATATATGAGGACTTCAGACTTTGGCCTTGTGTATGGATCATTATAATCTAACCTAGCTACTCATAACACTGTGAATTTGGGGGCAAAACTTTGTTCTTTGTAAAGATTTTTTAAACATAAAAATTATATTTCACTTTCACAACTTAAAATATACGTGGCCATTTAAAAATATTTTATTAAAAATTCACTACTGACCTGAGACCTATTTTTCCTACCACACATTTTAAACCTTTGAAAATAAAGTTTAATCCTATAAGTAACCCATACTTGCAGTGCTGCTTGTAATAAGATCTTTATTTTCAACAAAATGGAAAAAAATACAAGACCTTCATAATCTGGTCTGCATTGCAACTTAATTTAAGGAACAGATGCTGATTCATTAGGGTCCAGAAACACATACATGTGTGATGCCATCACACACAGTTTGCTTGTCAAATTCTGACCAGAAACCCTGAGGGATGATAAGTTATGGTGGGATCATGCAGAAATTTGATATTTGAAATCTGATGCACAACGCCTACCCCCTACACACACCCTCTTAAGGATTTATGATTTTTTAGTAATTCTCAAAGAATAATACATACTTTCAATTTTAAAATGTTCAAAATTTAAAGTAGCCAGGATCTAATCTGTAGGCTTCCAGGCAAAAAGAAATAATAGGAAAATGAGGATAGAAACTGTCACTTAAGAACACTCCAAAAACTTTACCCATACAAGACAAACCAATAAGATGCTAACCTCCCAGAGTCCTTTAGGTATAGGTTAAGGTACAAATTTAAAGTCCAATCATTATGCCATAACAACTCCCAGTGTAAAAACTTCTAGTCTGTTATGGTCACAGGTGTCCTGTGACCAGTGGGGTCCCCCAAGGCTCTGTCCTTGGACCCATACTGCTCAACATCTTCATTAATGATGTGGACACTGGAGTCAGAAGCGGACTGGCCAAGTTCGCCGATGACACCAAACTTTCGGGCAAAGCATCCACACCAGAAGACAGGCGGGTGATCCAGGCTGACCTGGACAGGCTCAGCAAGCGGGCGGACGAGAATCTGATGGTGTTCAATGCCGATAAATGCAAGGTTCTCCACCTTGGGGAAAAAAACCCGCAGCATCCTTATAGGCTCGGCAGTGCTATGTTGGCTAGCACTATGCAAGAAAGAGACTTGGGGGTCATCATTGACCACAAGATGAACATGAGCCTGCAGTGCGATGCTGCGGCTAGTAAAGCGACCAAAATGCTGGCTTGCATCCATAGATGCTTCTCAAGCAAATCCCAGGATGTCATTCTCCCCTTGTACTCGGCCTTAGTGAGGCCGCAGCTGGAGTACTGTGTCCAGTTTTGGGCTCCACAATTCAAAAAGGATGTGGAGAAGCTTGAGAGAGTCCAGAGAAGAGCCACGCGCATGATCAGAGGTCAGGGAAGCAGACCCTACGATGACAGGCTGAGAGCCCTGGGGCTCTTTAGCCTGGAAAAGCGCAGGCTCAGGGGTGATCTGATGGCCACCTTCAAGTTTATCAGGGGTGACCACCAGTATCTGGGGGAACGTTTGTTCACCAGAGCGCCCCAAGGGATGACGAGGTCGAATGGTCACAAACTACTACAAGACTGTTTCAGGCTGGACATAAGGAAGAATGTCTTTACTGTCCGAGCCCCCAAGGTCTGGAACAGCCTGCCACCGGAGGTGGCTCAAGCGCCTACATTGAACACCTTCAAGAGCAAACTGGATGCTCATCTTGCTGGGATCCTATGACCCCAGCTGACTTCCTGCCCTTTGGGCAGGGGGCTGGACTCGATGATCTTCCGAGGTTCCTTCCAGCCCTAATGTCTATTAAATCTATGAGTGCCTTTTATTAGTTTGATATCTGCCATTTTGGAAGCAGTTTGGGCTAATTAACCCCCCAAAATCCTCCCCCCCCACACTTATTTAGGACCCCTCTCCACAAGCAGGTGAAGGCATACAGGTAAATCCTGGACTCCCCCTGAACCAGCAAGAAGCAAGCTCCTGCAGCTGAGAGCCCTCTCCCAGCCACAGAGATGCCCCACACCCCCCTGCAGCTGAAAGATTGCCGCAGCTGTAGCCCCCCAGAGTCCCACAGCTACGAATGAGGTGCTGCTGGGTCCCGGAGTCCATGGGTGCTGGGGCTTAGAGTGCCCTCAGCTGTGGGACTCCTGGCCCCGACTGGGCATGACGCATTCCCGAGGCTAGGAGCTTGGTCACGTGACAGGGCTCCCAGCCACAGTAGAGACCCTGCTACAGGTGTAAATTAAAGCTGGATAGCAACCAGTTATAAAGACACTACACATTTTCAAGGTCTAACTTTATAGCTGGTTAGATCTTCATGTGGCAAGACAGGTACTTTGCAGGCGTAGCTGGTCTCAGTTAATTGTGCAATTAACTAGTTGATTGTGCAATACCTGTGACACATAGAGAGGGCCTTAGAAAAAGAAGGACTTTTCACTTGTACTCTGGGGGGGCTGAGGGGTTGGGGGGGGGGACTTTAATTAGAGAGGCTCTGAGAACCACTTTAATTAAAGTGCCTGTGGCAGCTTATGTATCAGCATCCCCGCACTTCAAAATGGCAGCGGGGGCACTTTATCTAAAGCTCGTCAAATGAACGTTAGTTAAAGCACCCCTGCTGCCACTTCGAAGTGCGGGGACGCTGATACACAAAATGCAGAGGCTGGCTGGAGTGCGCTAATTAGTACACTCCAGCAGACTCAATAAATCAAGTCTGCTCTGACACACCATAATCACCGTGCATTGGAGCAGTCGCCTGGCACGTGTACAAACACCCAGAGTGTCCACATGTTAGATTTATACCTACATAATTATAGTGGTTTCATTTTCCTGGTATACCGTAAGTATATAGATATAACTGAAAAATAATGTCCTCAGTAAACAAGCACAGAAAAGAGCAGAGACCATCATTGCGAAGGAAAAAAGGCAATACTATCCTGTGCATATTGATGAACCAATCCCTTGCGAAATGGTTTAGTTTCATTATCATTTTAATTAACTTTAAAATCAAAATTGAATTATTTCTTCCAGTGACCTGCAGCAGCACATCAACTTCCTCAAGATAAATTTCCAAATATAATATGAGAAGTAACTGGCCAGGCAGCAATATGCAGAAAAGACTCTGGAGGTTATACTGGACCACAAACTGAATGCAAGTCAACAAAAAAGCCAATACAAGATGTCATTATTCTGCTTTATTAGATATTGGTGAAGCCTTAGCTTGAATCCTGTGTCCATTTTTGGCACTATGCTTTAAGAAATATGTAGATAATTTGGAAAAAGTCAAGGGGAGAGCTACAAGAATAGTAAAAGGTTTAGAAAACAAGACCTATGTGGAAAGGTTGAATGAACTGAGTTATTTAGTCTAAGAGAGAGAAGACCAAGCAGGAACATGAAAACAGCCTTCAAACACATGAAAGAGTTCAATTTTCTATGTCCACTGAGGAACAACAAGAAAACAGACACTGTAATTTGTAGCTAATGAAAGCTGGGTTGGATGCTAGGAAAATCTTGCTAACTACTTGGCTAGTTAGTAGTTATGGTTATCTAAAGAAGTTGTTGAATCACTGTCACTGAAGGACTTTGAGACCGGAGGGCACATGATGCCCAAAATCTTGTCCAACAACTCTCCCAACTATACAGTTGGTCCAATTAAGGATATCACAACAAAATCTTGCTTTCCAAGACAGACAAAACACAACTTTTAAAGACGATCTTGATACACTTGAGGAGGAGAGGGCTGGTGTAGATAACCTCCTGAACTCCCTTTCTAGATCTAATTGTCTATGATTCTATGTTACGTCACCAGAACCCAGTATTTTCTAAGACTGGAAAAATATTATTTTGAAGTGCTTTTCCATTTTTTATATTTCCCTTCTTTCCCGGTTCTGAAGAGATCTCAAAGCAAAAGTTATAAAATAGCACGATAGAAGCTGTACTCATGTTTCTAACCAGCTAAGAGTAGCAAAACTCTAGAGGTCGGTCAAGCAGAAAAAAATTCAGGTTTCAAATATCTGAAGGGGGGGATCTAATTGTGACAGTAAATAACAAAGAATTCAGCATGTGTGAAAGGCAGTCATAGTTTCAATGTCCAAAAAGCATGGGAGATGGTAAGTTATTAGGAGGAGGCTGTATCATCAGCCACTAGGGTAGCTTCACCTATTTCACCATAAGGAAATCCAATCTCAAGTATTTCTTTTCTGTAAATTGTAAGAAGAGGGGAATACACAAGTCAGCAATGGAAAGAAGTAATACCCAAAGAGCTGGATTCAATTGTGAAAGGTAATGTATTCACACACTTTTGCTTTCTGTTTATTTGAAAAATAAAGCAAGTGCCAAACTCTAAACCTGAGCTTTATACCTGTATACATTTGGGGAAGACAAGGAACAAATTCTATTTGCTTTTTGACTATTGTGTTTTTAAACTTAGGCATCAATTAGTGATTTGTTACCTTTTATTTTTTATTACCTTCTAATACAGACATTTAGACTAGGGCTGTGCGAAGCTTTTGGGTGCCGATTTGATTCAAAGGAGATTCAGCACAATTCGGTGGCTGAATCTTCGAATCCGAATCAAATCGAGACCAGTTAATAGGTACGAATAGATTCGAAGCTCTCTGAATCGATTTGCAAAAGATTCGGAGAGTTTTGGTGGTTCGGGCAGTCCCTGCTGGTTGCAGCAGGGAGCTGGACCTGAACTCGGAGCTCGTAAGTAGGGGGTGGGGGGCTGGAGGAGGGGGGAGGGGACCATGTCAGGCCCCATCTCCTGCCTGCTCCCCCAGCCCCCGCCCGCTCCCCCAGCACCCCATGGCTACCCTGCCCGCCCCAGCTCCTGGCCCTTCAACAAAAAGCCCCCACTCACCGGGTGCTACTGGCTGGGGGGGTGATCCCTGCTGCCCCCTACTGCCCAACGCCATGTGGGGGGCTCTGCCACAAGCCTCCCAAACCCCGCCACTCTCCCAGCCCCCCCCACGGCTGCCCCACCCGCCCCAGCTCCTGTTTTTAAGGAAAAAAAACACAACCCCCCTCCCAGACTCACCGGCTCCCACAGAGGCCTTGGGGCTTCTGGGGGCTCATGGAAGAGCCCCCCCCATGCAGCACGGGGCAGTGGGGGGCAGCGGGGATTTCCCCCCCACCGGGCAGGAGCCGGTGAGTTGGGGCTTCTTTTGTTTTGTTTTTTAAAGGGCCAGGACCTGGGGCAGGCAGGGCAGCCATGGCAGGGGCTGGGACAGTGGGCAGGGGTCGGGGAGCTTGTGGCAGAGTCCCCCACGTGGCGTGGGGCAGCGGGGATCATCCCCCTGCCGGACAGTACCCGCTGAGTTCGGGCTTTTTTTTTCAAAGTGCCAGGAGCTGGGGCGGGCAGGGCAGCCATCGAGAGCAGGCAGGAGATGGGGCCTGTGTGATTCGCAGATTTGGCAGCAGCCAGATCTCCAAATCAGATTTGGCCGAATCAATTTGCGACAGTGATTTGAATCACTGTCCCTGAACCAGCCGAATTCGAATCTGAAGCGAATACTAACCACTTTGCACAGGACTAATTTAGACCTTCTACTACAAACATTTAGGACCTGTATCCCATAACTCTAAGTGGAGTTGGAGTTCTGCCCTCAGTTATATCAGTGCAACCCCACCGATTACAACCTCATTTGAGCTGGATTTCCTTCTGTGCAAATGGGAGAGTAGAATTTCTTCATGTATAGGGCAACCATAATTATTGTAAAGGAATCCAGGATGGGACAGGATGGGAGAGGGGTGGGGGGCATCAAGGGGCACGTGTGCATACACACATAGCCCCATATCTGCGGCTTCCAAATTTCCACCAATCGAGGACTTTTGCTTAAGTTTTTGCTAACAGCTGGGACACTGAGACAGCCTGGTCACCGTATTAACATGGATAAGAACTCAGGAGGATCCTATGTTTTCAAAATTGAGCTGATTCTGTTAAGTATTTACAGAGATGCTGCAACTGCAGCCAATCTTCAATCCATGCACACAGTTGGATCTATACACTGCACCGAAAATTGTTCTTGTCAACTTTTGGGTGCTGCTGTGTGTCCTTTTTGCTTTAGATGGTGACTACTACCGCATGAGCTGTTCTCATAAAAGTTATTATGAAGTTGTTCCTGTTCACCAAAAATGAAGCATCTCATCAAAATTCAGAAGCAACAAGCCAACTCATGCAGACATCTCACAAAAATGGTGTTATAAAAGGGTACTTTCAGGAGTTGTCTTTCACTTGCAATAATTTATGCAAGTCAAGGAGGAAACATTTAATTATTTTTAAGAGTTGCAGTTACCCAGCTCATTTTAGTTACAATGCTGTAATTATTGCTTTGCTTGATCTTTTGTATTTATGTAATATCAGAATCACAATGGCATCATCCTCAAAACCTGTTCACACTACATTTTGAAAACATACTAGCACCCAATGCGTGTTTCACTGATGATATGAGTGACATAAAAGGGCTGTAATAAAAGTTGTCTTGCTTGTTTTCCTCAACAAAAAATAGTAATAGGAAGTAGCTTTCAAGAAGTAAGCTAACTCTGCAGTGGCTCTAAATACAAAGTAGATGAAATAAAATAGGATTGTCTATTGAGTTTACTGTATAAAGAAGCCTAGAATTTTCATTTGGAGCATTTTTGATTTGTTCAGTTATCTACAGTAAAAGCAGCTCCAACAAAATAGACATATTGGGCACTGCACTTAGTCATGTCAGAGATAAACGAGTAGCATAATGGGACTGGAGCAAAGTAGCCACTTCTCCCAGTAATCATGCCAAATTGTGGTCCTACTGAATTTGTGGGTAAAACTCGTATTTATTTCAATGCTGTAATGATATAACCCAAGTAACAGCTTCTGTCATTCTTTGATACTGCTGTAATTCCATCCTCTTACACAAATGAGAAAGAAAGAAAAAGTTGGACACGGAGCATGTGAGAGAGAAAGGAAGCAACGTGTAATGTTAAGAAAAGTTGTCCATGAAGAGACAGTCATTTAGCATAACAAAATAAGTAAAACTGACAAGAAAGTATGGTGATCGCTCACATTATCTATGTATGTATGGTCTGTGGGCATAAAGAGTTTCCAAGAGGACTTGATTTTTTCCAAATGAATTCAACTAGGCATATCAACATCGTTTTTGCTTATAGTTTGTTTGCAACTTTTGAGAGAGACTGTTTCACTGGCATAACTCTTTGTGGAAACTATATTTTAATTCACATTCATGAACACATATTAAAAGCCAATTTAAAATGTGTATGCATGGGTGTTTGTACCACAAGTGTTTACATGCTTATGCAAGCAGGAAACAGAAGCAAACCTATGCATCTTTTGTGATCAATGACAACTAAGCAACCTACCTCCATTTCAAATATTCACAGCCAAATGAAATAAACCCCCGCTAAGATATTTTATGTAACTCAGATAATGAACAAAATGAAAATATTTGAGGAAATCACAATCATTTCAAATCAAAATCAAATCAGCATATAAACTATTAGTTGTGATTTATTCACTCTATTATAACAACAGCATTTGCAAGTAAAAATACAAGTTAATACTTGATCTATCAGATGCATTTGCTTTTTTGGAATCACAGAAAAATACTACTAGAAGGGATTTCAAGGGGTTGTTTAGTCCTACCCCTGCTCAAAGAGTCTCTAAACCATCCCAGAAAAATGTTTGTCAAACCTGTACTTAAAAGCTTCCAATGAAGGAGATTCCACACCATTTCTCAGTAATCTGTTCTGGTGCTTAACCACTGGCATGGTTACAAAGCTCTTCCTGATATCTAACCCACATATTTCTTGTTCCAATTACCTTGCTTCAGGGCTTTGTACACACTGAACTCAGTGAAACAGGTCCCATGGCTTAGGTCCCTGCGCAACTAAATCAATTTTCCCTCCTTGTGACATCAAAAAGGGCAGGAAGGTCCAAATAAAAGATGCTCAGTATACCACTATTTTAAGTATATCATTAATAATTTATTTAATATAGTTAATAATTTATTTACTTGTAGTTAAATTTAATACAGTTAATTAGATTTAATGTATAAATGTGCTTGAATCTATTTTAATAGTGGATGGGCTATTAAAGTCCCATGGATAAATGCATTAAAGAAAAAGGAGTCCAAGAGGGCTAGCAGTTCCTAAAGGACATAATATTAAAGTCTCAACATCAAGCTATTTCAACATAGAGGAAAGATATGAAGAACCTTATGAGGTCAATCTGGCTACCCAAAGAGCTTCTTAACCATCTGAAAATCAAGAGTTACATACAGACAGTGATGAAGGGTATGTCACTAAGGAAGTATACAAAGGAATAGCATGAAGCTGTAGGAATAGCTGTAGAAAGCAAAGGTGAAAAATGAGCTACAAGTAGCCAGAAATAGACAAGACACCAAAAAAGAAGTTCTACAACCATGGAAAAAAATCAAATAAATAATAATTATAATAAAAATACAAGACAGAACCTGGAAACTGAGTTAACAGCAGAATAGACACAGAAGGTGAATGCAAGAAAAACTGTAAGCAGAGGACTTGGACAATTAACATAAACCAAAACAGGAAGGAAATACAGATCATAAGTAAAGAGCACAGACAACTTAACTAAATTAAATCAATTTAAATAATCAGGGCCTGCTGGAACTCATTATGGCAAAAAATACATATTGTTTAGATGTGATCAAGTGTTTGAACCAATGTGAAAAATGTTGGCATCCTAAAATAAATCATTATAATGATTCTGCCCTTTCACTTTCTCTAGTATTCTAGTAAATTCTACTCCATAGTGAAATGAGGAGAAAAGGTAAAACCTAAATCATAAGTTTCCACTTTTCCAGTGGTTTCTCCATTTAGCTGCATCCAAAATATTCTTTAGGTCTTAGTGGATGCATCTACACGTGCCATTAGTGCTATAAAGCCTTCCCCGGGAGCACATCTATACATACTTCCTGTTGGGAGCAAATCTGCTCCCAATGGGAGCAGCTCTGTACAGGGCTGCTCATACCCTGCTCTGACCCCCCTAGCTGGGCAGGGATTTCCCCAAGTGGGACAGCTCCTGCCCAGCCCCCGGCTGCACATGGAAGCAGAGAGCTCTCCAGTCCTGCCACTGCTTGGCTCCCAGCTCCTCTGGGGAGATGGGAGCTGAGCAGCACTGGGGCAGAGAGCTACCCCATCCCGATACTGCTCAACTCCCAGTTCCTGGGGGCAGCTAGGAGCTGAGTAGCACCAGGACTGATGGAGTTCCCCATCCCCTGTGGCCCCCTAGTGTTGGGGCTGGCCAGGAGCAAATTTGCTCCTGGTCAACATTTACACATGCGCTACTGTGTGCAGTATCTACTGCGCTGTTAGTTTACTACCTGTATTCACAGGTAGTAGCTAACTGCAAAGTAAGCTAATTAATTGCACAGTAAATGGTGTGTGCATGTAAATGATGACACTTTACGTTGCAGTAGATTAGTCTACTGTGCAGTAAAGCATCTCATATAGACACACCCCATCTTTTACAGTAAACTGGCTAAGCTGCATCATTCCCCAATAGATTAGTTCCTCTATCTAAGCACTAAACAGAAACTCTTGAACAAAACTGCAGGATAACTGATATGAGTATAGCATAAGCTATAGTACTACAGAAAGAAAATGTTTGTGGTAAGCACAAAGCATCTGGCCACAAGTAAATGCCTAGCAGAAGAATGGGCAGCAGAATATAGCACAGCATCTCCATTGATCTGATCACTCCATTTTATTAACTCTAAAGGCAAAAAAATGAAGATGACAGATGTGCTCTTCAAGTGGGTTGACTTTGAGAGAAAAACTTGTAATTGTTAGTGTGGGACTACACACCGGAGGGCAGGGAACAGCTGCAAGCAGACCTGGACAGGTTGGACAAGTGGGCAGAAAACAACAGAATGCAGTTCAACAAGGAGAAATGCAAAGTGCTGCACCTAGGGAGGAAAAATGTCCGGCACACCTACAGCCTAGGGAATTACCTGCTGGGTGGCACGGAAGTGGAAAGGGATCTTGGAGTCCTAGCGGACTCCAAGATGAACATGAATCGGCAGTGTGATGAAGCCATCAGAAAAGCCAATGGCACTTTATCGTGCATCAGCAGATGCATGACAAATAGTTCCAAGGAGGTGATACTTCCCCTCTATAGGGCGCTGGTCAGACCGCAGTTGGAGTACTGCGTGCAATTCTGGGCACCGCACTTCAAGAGGGATGCGGATAACCTGGAGAGGGTCCAGAGAAGGGCCACTCATATGGTTAAGGGCTTGCAGACCAAGCCCTACGAGGAGAGACTAGATGTGCGGGCCGGAAGCAGTCTGAGGCTTTCGGGGGTGCGCGGCAGGCTGTGGCCGGGAGCCCGCAATGGTAGGGCGGGTACTTTTGCACGATGGACTAGAATTAGGCACGGATTCGTAATGGTTAATTAAAGATTGTTTTACTTACACCATAGGTGGTCGCGGTGCAGGCAGGAAAAACTTTCTTGAGTTGCAGTTACAGACAAACACAAGTGGAGTTTGCTAGGCTCCACCAAAGACACACGCACGGAGTTTGCTAGGCTCCACAAAACAAACACGACAGAGCTCTGGATACCCTTGACGAGCGCGCAAAAACCATAGATACGTCTTAAGAAGAATTTAACGAATGAGACGGGAAGAGGCTGGTGGTTGATCAGGCCGCCGAACTCCTCTGAGACACACACAAAGTTTCTATTACTCTGCTGCGTGCTCAGAGTCCCCATGAGATGGTTGTGGAGTCCTCTACAACTTGGGCGGAAACTGCTCAAACCTTTTATACGGCTAGCGAGCCAATTGCTAGCCGCCACGTAGGAATAATTTAGAAACAGCCAATAGTGGGAAACAAATTTACATATGGGTGGCGGGAACTCCTTTGCACCGGGGTTTTCTCTCTGCAGCTGAGAATTGCACCGTGCAAAGAAAGCTCCATGTGGCGGGAAATAATTCTGCAGTGCCGAAGCACACACACAATCATTGGGTCATGACACTAGAGAAACTGGACCTTTTCAGCCTCCACAAGAGAAGGTTGAGAGGCAACCTTGTGGCTGCCTATAAATTCATCACAGGGGCACAGAAGGGAATTGGTGAGGATTTATTCACCAAGGCGCCCCCAGGGGTTACAAGAAATAATGGCCACAAGCTAGCAGAGAGCAGATTTAGATTGGACATTAGGAAGAACTTCTTCACAGTTAGAGTGGCCAAGGTCTGGAACGGGCTCCCAAGGGAGGTGGTGCTCTCCCCTACCCTGGGGGTCTTCAAGAGGAAGCACTCTTTCCTGCCTATGCAGGGGGTCTGACTAGATGATCTATTGAGGTCCCTTCCGACCCTAACATCTATGAATCTATGAGTCTATATGAATCTACACAACACTCTTTAGCTGACAGAAGTGTGGTATAGGGCTTGATTCATTAATGTTTGTGAAATCCTTGGAGGTCTTTGAATGAAAGGTGCTAAACTGCAACTTATTATCTTCCACAGCATCTGCATAAGAAGCAGAGAAAACATACTTTATAAATCAATAAATCTTCATTTAACTGAAATGTTTGCCAACAACATTTAGTTTCTCAATTTGCATTCAAAGTAGAGGATATGTTGTTGTTACCCAGAAACCAGAGCAAGTATTAAGGTGGTGAGTAAGCAGAAAATGAACAGAGATCCCATGAGCAGAATATTCCAAAAGTCAGAAGTAACATCAAGTGAAGCCATTTCTCTTTATATTTCAAATCTAACTTCCTGTCTCAAAAGAAGTTATATGAGTCTGATTAGATGGAGCCAAGGAGTTATTTCTCACAGGGAAATGCTAATGCTGCTGAAGCCACAAAGTGTTATATGCAAATGGCATTTATTATTCTCTTGGTATTCCTCATCTTGCTATGAAAAACAATATTCAGATACCAGGATCAGTTCCTCTAATGTAAAGTGTAAATACATAACTACATTCTGTAGTAACCTGCAAGAACCTCATGAGGGCTGAACATAGGTTGCACAAGGAAAAAGTAGTGGGGAGACACCAGAAGTCAGTTTGTCAGGGGCGGGCAATTATTTGGGCCCAGGGGCCACATAGACAGTGCTAGGGAGCTGCCACAGGTCAGTCAGCACCCCCTCCCCCAGTAGCCCGGAGCCTGTGGCTCCTTCCCACCACCACCAGCACACTACCCCAGCCTGCCCTGCACCTGCTCTGGACTTGCCCCCTGCCAGAGTGGACCAGCTGGAACCTGCATGCACAGCCCTGTCCCCAGCCTGCCCCGTGCCTGCTCTGGCTCGCCCACCCATGCTGAGCAGCAGCAGAGGCCAGGCAGAAGCTGCTGGTCAGAGCAGGGGAAAAGCGGCCCCTCCATCTCACCACTGCTGGGCCCTTCTTGCTGCTGCTGCTGCCCAGAGCCCATGCCCAGGCTGCCCCGAGGCTCCACTCTGCCTCTGTCACTGTTGCCTCCAGGCCATCCAGCAGGACAGCAGTAGCGGTGCAGAGTTGCTGCAGGGCAGCCCGGATGCAGGGTCCAGGAAGCTGCAGCAAGAAGGGCCTGGCAGCAGTGAAGGGGAGGGGCTGCTTTTCCCCCCACACTGAGCAACAGCTTCTGTCTGGTTGCTGCCACTGCTCAGCATAGGCTGGCCAGTCTGGAGCAGGCGCAGGGCAGGCTGGGGAGCAGGGCAGGCCGGGCCAGGGGTGGGGCTGTGCACATGGGGTCTGGCTGGTCCACTCCGCCAGGCCAAGCCTGGAGTGGGCGCAGTGAGGGCTGGGGTTGAGGCTGTGCACATGGGTTCCTGCCAGTACCACAGGGCTGGGGCCAGTGATGACAGCAGCAAGGAGCCATTGCCACCTGGGCTGCCTAGAAAGGCAGTCCAGCTATGGTGCTGCCTCAGCCCTGCTGCACGCCCAGGGGTGGCAAGACATGCCACAGGCTAGACAGTGCTTGGACCAGGTGAGACTCAGGGACCCACCACAGGCTGGACAAAGTCCTTCAAGGGCTGGATGCAGCCCACAGGCTGCATTTTGCCCACCCCTGGTTTATGTGCACAGGGATTGAAAGTTGGCTGCAGATGCAGCATCTCTAATACTTAACAGAGTCAGCTCAGCTGTAAAAAACACAGAATCCTCTTGAGTTCTTATCCCTGCACTACATGAATAAAATTCTATGCTCTCATTCACACAGATAGAGCTCCAATCACCTCAAATGAGGTTGTAAATCAGCAGGGTTGCACTGGTATAACTGAGGGCAGAATTTAGCTCATGGGGTTAAGTCTTAGTGTCCCAAACACATTTTTATCTTGGAAAACATCCACCCACCTGGAGACCAAACATGAAATGTTTCAGGAAGTTATGAGTGATGGAAACAGGTTTATAATGGATGCAGAAAGCATTGAGCAAGTGTTTACTTCCAGTGACCAATATAATAAAACTTATAATAACATATATGTTGTCTGTAACCTCACCATTTTAGGAAATCTTGAAAAGAATGAGTTTTAATGCACCAAATGTCCATAGGGATCATTGACCATTTGTTGATCAGCAATGGGTTCATTAAATCAATGGACTTCATTATCTCATTAAGTCAGAGGCAGGTTTGTAATCAGAGTGATGACATGTTTAAGTTTCTTGTACTCTGGCCTCCACAACCCCCTACAGCTTATTAGAAAAACTAATCAGATTGAATTTTCCACCATGCTGTTTATTGTAGCCCTAATGGAAGACAATCACTTTAAAATTATACACTCAGAAGGTAATTTCTATAAACCATAAGCCATTGAATGATTCTCCCTGGAATACATCTCTCTCTTTTTTCCTTGCGATAAGATAGATAAATAAATGTTTTTGGCACAATTTTAAGGCTATTTTTGCAATAAAAAATGTAACAAAATGCTACTAAAGGCACACATGCTTGGCATCACATACAACTGTAGTCTGATACAAGAACAGGAATGCATGTTGGCTTTAATTTAAAAGTAAGATGTATTTTCTACTTTATGATTTGATTATCCAAAATTATTAAAACCTATTTTTTGCACCACCATGCTGGAATGCAAACCACTGTTAATAAAGATGCAGATAAAACTTTCTGAATTTCACAACCCAAATTAGTCGTCATAAATCAAGAATTTTCTGAACTAGCTTGGTAGTATGATCTTAAAGAAAAATGTGGCAAAATATAATGAAATGTTAATTTCAAACAAGGTTGACTTAAATACTAGGGAAAGCCAGAGGTGTACGCATACCATCTAATAAGAACAAGCAGTAAAGAATCCAGCGAATAGATAAAAAACATGAAGTAATGATGATCTAGCACCTGCAGAGCTCCTAGCACCCATCTTTTACTTATACACTCATCTCCACAGATGTTAAATATGTCCATGGAGGGGACTTTTCTAGAAAAGTCTCACAAGAAGCTGCCTCACTCACACAATCGTACTAAGTTGAAATGGGGAAGCCAGTAAATCTCTCCGTCCTTCTAAACATCACAGTCTGTACTGATATTTGAATTTGAAATCTGGTTCCTTTTTCAGAGCAGTAGCTGAATTGCAGACCCAGCAGGGACAATCTGAGGTTGAACTGGACACTCCTCTATTCCTTCCAATTCATAATAGGTTCTTCCAAAATAGGGTTGAGATATATTGCTGAGCACTAGGGAGAATGAACATGTTGCATCTATTCTGTTGACAGAGGACTCTACTATATGCCTGAAAATCTAGTAGCTTTCATAAACCCTACATTCACAGAAGTGGGAATAAAAAAAAAAAAGTTAGCTTACTTTTCTCCCTCTGTCCAATGAAGGGTAGTTTGCATAGCTAAAAGGGTAGATTTTCCACAATTTATTCCCAGAGGATTAGGATAGGGCACATATCGTCGCCATGGATTCTTGTAAGACTTCAGGAATATCGACTTGAACATGCCAATTGTTTCGGTATGGAGATACATGCGCTCTTCATCACGTTGGGCATTTCTACCACCAAGGCCAGACACTTGATGAACATACCCAGTGCGGAACAGATCAAAGGGTAAAACTTCCCTTGCTGTGACTGCTTTCTGAACAAGAGTAGAAATACTTTTGGTGAGCTTCACTGATACAAAAATATGCATTTTTAGTTAAGGAGCCCCAAACCAATCTTGCAGAAAGAGAGTAAGGATGACAGGAACTAAAGTCTATATGGGATTTAAACTTTCTCCATCATGTGCACCACTACTTCATAGTCAGAAGGCTATAGGAAAGTAGGTCTGGAAAGGACCTCTGGAAGTCATCTAGTCCAGTCCCCTGCTCAAGGGAAGGATCATCCCCGACTAAACCAGCACAGCCAAGTGTCTGTCCAACCTACTCTTCAAATTTCCAGGAATAGCAATTCCACAACTTCTCTAGGTAACCTGTTCCAATGCTTGACCACCCTCAGGCCCCCTCTACACCTTACAGGCACTGCCCAATTAACTGGTACAGCTACATGTGCAAAATAACTTATCACACAATAAAAAGCTCCAACCAGCTAAAAAGCTAGACCTCAAAAATGTGTACCAATTTTATAGCTGGTTGCTTTTGAGCTTTTTTGAGCTTTAATTAGCATGTGTACCAGGGTCTCCCCTGCTGCTGGGAGCCTGGTCAGCAATCCCCCTGCCCCAAAGGTATGGGAAACCCCCAGGGCTGGAAGATCACATTGATTCTCTGGTCCCAGGGGTTTCCTACACGCCTGAGATAGGGAGACTGCCCCTGTGGCGATTCTCAGCCCGAGGTTTCCCTGCACTCCAGGGTGGAGAGATCGCCCCTGCCACAATCCTCTAGCCTCAGGCTCCCAGTGCATTGGCAATAAGACACAGTAGGATCTAATGCGCCATCCCACAATTGTCTCCTGCCATGCACAGGTGGCATGGTAGGAGGCACAATTGTGTGACTCATTCATTAAATCCCATCATGCCTTTACCTGCATGTGTAGAGGGGGTCTCTTGTTCAGAAAGTTCCTCCTGCTCTCCAACCTAAATTACATGTGCTGCAGCTTGAGGCCATTGCTGCTGTCCCGTGGCCACAAAGAAAGTATATCTCCATCCTCTCTATAACCACCCTTCAGGTATTTGAAAACTTATCACATCCCCCTTCAGTCTTCTCTGTTTCAGATTTAAAAACTCAGTTTTTTCAGCCTCTGCTGCCCACGCCCCAAATATTGTTGTCACTCTGCACTGGACTCTCTCCAACCTGTCCATATTTTTCTTGAAGTGTGGGGCTTGAAACAAGACAAATCATTCCAGGTGAGGCCTCACAAGTGCTGAATAGAATGGAAGAATCACTTTTCTTTATTTCAAGTAACACTCCTGTTAATACAATCCAGTATGCTTTTGGCTTTTTACCAACAAGAGTGCACTGTTGGCTCATATTCAACTTATGGTCTACTACAACCCCCAGGTCCTTTTCTGTATTACTGCAACCTATTCATTCCTCGCTCTGCATTCATGCATGCAATTATTCTGTCCCAAGTACAGCCTTATATTTGTCCCTGTTAAATCTCATCTATTTGAATGCAGACCATTTTTAGGTCTATCTAGATCTTTTTGCTCTCTTTTGAAATAAGGAAATACCTCAAGCAAACTCTTCCCCTCTATATTATTTTACCACTTTTCTTGGCTCTTGATGAAAATAATCTCTAAGACAGTGGGGGCCAACCTCTTCTGCAGGTGTGCCATGAATTAGCCCCACACCTCTCCGAGAACCACTCGAATCACTCTGCTTTCTACTTTGTGCTCCCTGTCCAAACCATTCCTGTTTTCTGCATCCTGCTCTATGCTCTGTGATTGATCTCCTGTTCTGCCTTCTGCTTCTTGCCCTTTCTGCTGTTGTGCTTCCTGCCCCTTTCCTCATCTGCCATGTGCCACATGCAGAGGCAGCCTGTGCACAAGGTGACTACCACTGGTCCAAGGTGACAAAATAGTCGGGTGCCTCATTCAGTCTCTAACTACCCCTGAATTTGAAAATAAATAATCTGCAACAGTTGTAACCTAATCACACCAAATCAAAGTACCATTTTCATTATTCTAGTCAAGAATGCAAAACGTAAAACAGAAAATTAATTTTGATGTTATTTTAAAAATAATCTGAAAAAAGTCCTATTTAACCTGACTTCATCCTTTAGGGAACATTGCCATATAATGTAGCCTGATTCATTGGGCTGTGCTGCCATCTTGTGGTAGTTTGTATACACGAAACCTTTCAACAAGCCTGCAAATCCCTTGCGTGTCAGAGAGGCTGATGCATCATTAGACACAGAACGAAATGGGAAAGCCAAACAAGCAATACCAGGACACTTTCATCACATGTTTCAAGTCCACATAGAGGCAAATACTGAAAAAATAACTATGAAATAACAAATAGGTTTTATTACAATCCAATTTGCAAGTTATAATATTTTCTCCTTTAATATTCAAAAAGGAAAAACTAAACAATTTATTCTCTTATGACAAAGTGAAATACGCAGAGAAATTAACCCTGCTTTTAAAAAAAAATAGCACATATGCCATTTGTCTAAAAAATTAATCATCTTAACACAATGAACCCTTCTCCTAAGGAATTATCTGTAAACTCTCCTTTAAAAATCATCTATACATGCAGCTTTGATCCCCATAGCCAAGTTCACTCTTCACAAGTTCTTCAGTGAGCAAGTGAATTATAAATAACAAAACAAGTATTTAGATATGTAAAAAAACCACAATAAACTAACAAGTAAAATAGCTTAATATTTCAAGTTAGTAAATGAACATGTAAACTAAGTAAGCTTTAAGAGTCAGAAAACTTCAGCTCAGGTTTTAATATAAACTGCACAAAAGTTGGTTATGATCCTGGATGTAATTCTGTGCAGGTGAGCACCTGAGCATCTCTACTGAGTCACTTGCAGGACTGGGGACTTTAACATTAACCCGAAAGAATCTTTCTTAATAAAACCTACCCTTCAAGTGACTATTCCCTGAGCAAACACAGCCCTTACAGTATGCAAATCTTAACTCCTTTTAGTACAAAAAGGGCCTGAATGTGGCATGAATGCCCTTGCAGAGCATCCCTTATGCTATCCTAATCACAAATTCCCATTTAAAGGACATGTGCTTATGTTAGTAAGTGCTGAGGCATTTGTCAAAAAGAATGGCTGAATTTTGACTACCCAGCACACAGTTCGAATCAGTACATGAAGTATCCACTCATTTTTCCACACACATCTTCCCCTGAAAAGATATACAACAAAAAAATTATGGCCAAAGTTTTAAAATTGAAATGAAATTCACTTCTCATGTCTGCTAGGTATTTCTTCTGCCATATTAAAAATAATGATTCTATATGATATATTTTCATGGAAAACTTTTAATACTAGACTTCACTAATAATGCGTTTTTCATCTACAGTTAGGTGCGTCCTTTTTCTTTGTATTACTAGATTCTTCTTCTCTTCCTCCTATTTCTTGAAGCGTCTTTCAAACAACACCTGACTTTCACTCCTCCTCCAAAGACACAATTTTCAGGAATTCAGAAGGGATAAGGCCTCTCTGTCCATTTAACTCCCCATAGTAGAATCCACTATCATCTACAGATCCAAATACTGTGATAATATCTCCAGCACTAAATGTTAGTTCACTTTCCACATCCACATTTATTGAGCTCTCCCTCGGGTTGTAGTCAAAGACAGCCACCATTGTTTTAGAAGCAGGCTGCTCAACCTTGCTATCTCGCTGGACACATTCCGAGTGAGACTTGTCATTCCTATCTTGTATACCCAGCTTTACTAAATTCATCCTGGAATCCATACCAGGTACAGAATTCTGTTTTAACAACTGCTGTTTCATTTCAATACTGTCCATCTCCACCTCAGACACCATATTACATGGAATGTATCCAACCTTTCCTTCAATTTCACCTTGGTAGAAACCATCGACATCTTTATCACCAATCACTTTTACAACCTGCCCCTTTTTAAATGGGAGTTCCTCTTCAGCTGCATCAAGATTAGGTGACATAGATGCAGGATCATAGTCAAAAAGGGCCAGAAACATCCTTATTGAGCCATCACTAACCATCTCCTTCAAGTCTGAGCTTTTCAGAATATCTGTTCTGGAAAATGAAGATGTCACTGCTTGGCTTGTGCTCAAAGCCTTATTCGTTTTTTTTATTTGAGACCACTGTGTAGGAAACTCTGGAGACTCCTTTAGACTGGAATCTTTACCAGCAATCTTTATTCTGTTATCTTCCTCCCCATCTAAATCTAGCTCCTCTTCTTCCTCTTTCAAAGTACGTAAAAGAACAGAACTACGGTTGTGTTCACCAGAAGGATTAAGTTTCCAGTTCCCTGTTCCTGGTGTTTGGTCTTTCTTCGTTTCACCAACAGACACCCCTAGGATTAATACTTCGTCAGGTTTCTTCTCTGAGGAGACATCTAGAATCTCCTGAACATTTAAGGTATTTATTTCTATGTCTCTATTATACTCTTCCTGCAATTCAACTTGGCTAGAGCACAGCTGAGGAACAGAATTCAACCAATTCCTGTCATATCTCTCAATGTGTCTCTGAATGGCTGAATCTTTCACAGGCTTGTCCTCAGAGTTCACATAATGGGTCGTCATGGACATTTTGATGTTGCTGGCATCTGCCTGATTTAACACATCATTTTGGGTTAAAAAGAGGTGTTCGGTTCTCTTTCTCTGAATGTCTTTTGGAGTCCTAGCACTGGCTGATTCTTCACACCATCTGGCAGGAAAGGCAAGGCTCGAAGACTGTACACTGACTGATGTCGGTTGATGTGCCACACATTTATCATCATATTCATTTCTCAGAATGTGTGACATTGATGACATGGCAAGCTCAGGCATCAAGGAAGAACTGTGGGAAGTGAACAATTGCTGTGGGGAGACGTTTGCTGGCAGGGAAGTAAGTGAATCTCTGCAGTTAGAGGTGAAGCAAACTGTACGTTTCTTATCTTTACTGGCCAAATCCAACTGTGAAGACAGGGAAGATGTGCTATGTGTCAGAGGATTTTTTACACGCTGAGAGTCTACGAATTCCCCACAGGGATGTTCAGGGGTCAGGCTGGTAGGCACAGACTTTGAACATTCCCTCCTCTTTCCTATCAATAATGCCGAGGGTATCAGAGCTGGCACAGAATCCACTGACTCTCCATAAGGAGACAATGTTCTCACAGAAACCTTCTGAGACACTTGGAAGATCTCTAACTGCGACAGTTCTACTAGGACACTCCCAGTTATTGGAGACATAACTTCTGTTACTCTTTGACCATTCACATACACAGCATAACCTGTGACTCGTACCCCATTGGATGATCCTGCTGTATCTATTGTCACAGGCAGCCAACTGATAACTAGATTGTCTGCTGAGGGACCAGGCTCTACCTGAACATCAAGTGGAGCATCAGGTAATCCTGTTGATGGAGTAACAAACTCAATTGTTGCCGATTTCTGCATCCATTTCTCCAGGGATAGATTGCATGTCATCTTCTGAGGTTGTGCATCCACTTGTACAGTGTACTGAGTGTTGGGTTGTAGGTTTTGGAAAGTGTACCAATAAATCCCAGCCTTGGTAACATCATACTTTTTCTCATTAAGGTAAACCACGTGAGTATAATTGCTGCTGCTTGGTAACCACATGACCTCTGCTGAAGTAGCGGTGATGCTCCTTATTTTCAGAAGTTCTGGTGCTTTATGAAAATCTTTCCCTATAAGGAAAGTACACTGCATCTTATCTGAATTTCCCTTTTCCATTACACTTTGAACAGAAATCCGATAGGTCTTAGCATTTAAATCCAGATTCTCAATCACTACTTCAGTCCAGCAGCCAAACCTTACATTTTGGTATAGCACTTTATCTACATAAACGTTATAGCTCTGCACATCCCCCCAGCCAGCTGGCAAAAATGGTGGCTCCCAACCTATAATAATGCTTCTTGCTAATTGCTTGATTAGGGTCAGGTTTCTTGGATAAGGCACTTTGACATAATCACTAGGCATCTCAGTGTCTCCTTCTAGTCTATTAGTTAACATACTGATACTTATTTTTTTATCAAGACCATTACTCTTTTCTCCACTGCTAACACTTCTGCTCAGGAAACTCGTTTCATGATATGACACATGTGACAGGTCATCTAGCTCTGGAGGCACAGAGGCCATCAGGTCATCATCTGAAACTTCATCTACCAAATTAGAGGGGACCAACCCTCTTCTGCCATCCATCAGCTCTCCTTTAAAAAAGCCATCCTCATCCATATCTCCAAAACTGTAAACATATCCTCCAGCTGTCAATGGAAGCTCTGCTTCAGGGTTCTTGTTAGGACCTTCAAAAGGGTCATAGCTATATCGAGCTAAGAAGACTCGAAGTTTTGCGGAACCTTGTCTCTGTGCTTCTACAGTAAGGGAAAATGCATTTGTCTCCAAATCTTCTATTTCATTTGCAGTATCTTCCTCTGGGGAAGGGCAGGAGTTGGGACTACTCTGCCCTGATTCTGACTTTGAGAAGTCTGTCTGGGACTCCTGTTCTTTGACTTGACTTTTAGATCCAGAAAAAGAATCTTCTGCAGAGATCTGTGCTGTGGAAAAACATATAGTGCATGGCAACTTTGAAGT
Organism: Alligator mississippiensis; assembly: GCF_030867095.1. Classification (NCBI taxonomy): domain Eukaryota; kingdom Metazoa; phylum Chordata; order Crocodylia; family Alligatoridae; genus Alligator; species Alligator mississippiensis. The sequence continues at coordinate 15,561,714 of NC_081833.1, read as the reverse complement.
CACATCAGGTTTTTTTACATGGAACTGTTCAAGTTTCTGAGACAGAAGATTAAATTGTTCAGTTTTACTGTGATACTGCTTCTTATTCAGGGCTTCTTTTAACTGCATTTCCAACTCATTACATTTTTTCTGTTTCTTCTCTATTTCTTGCTCAAGATTTTCACATTGCTGGTATTTTTTACCCAGCTCTATTTCCAAATGCTCTATCTGCTCTTTGCTGTATGGGTCGGTCTTTAAAGGCGTGTTTTCATGTTTCTCGGACATATTTCCCAATGGTAATACTACTGTCTCTATGCCCTTCCCCAAAGCAACTGATCCTGTTGGTGTCTCCTTTGGAAAACATGAGCCATCTAAACTGGCATCCATGTTTGGTACGCATGCTTCCTGAATTGGGCACACAGCAGTAGTGGAAGAACTGTCTGAACCAAGTTGGGAGCGCTGCAGAGGCTCTTTCAGGTTCCTCAACGTTATTTGTCTCTGTAACCATAACACTTCTTTTTGAGTCTCTCGCAACAAGTGATCAAAGTCACTGAAACTGAGCTCGCATGAGCCATCGTTGCCTGTAGCCAGTTTGGCCCGCAGCTCCCAACACTCCTTCTGCAGGACTTCTATCTGCTTATCCTTGGCCAGAAGGGTACTAGCTTGTTCACTCAGATCTTTGAACCTCTGCTGAGCAAACGCTTTCTTGCACAGTTCCACATCCGAATCGTCAATGGGTAGTAATACTGGGGCACCGACTACCTGGAGGTCGGGCTCTCGGAGTTTCCTGGCTTTTTCCTCCAGTCTTTTCGCAATGGTGGCCAGCTCAGCATTCTTCCTCTTGAGCCGCTTCACTTTCTCTTGCATCTCGGGAACGCTGCTTCTCCTCAGAAGGCAATTCTCCTCCTTTAGGGCCGTGCATCTCTGCTCCAGGTGCTCCAGGGCACTCAGCAGGTCTGAGTTCTGCTTCACCAGGTGTTCGTACCCGCCGCCGGAGAGCCAGTCCTGCTGCTGCCCCACTACCTGGGCACCCTCTCGCCCTGCGGATGCCCACCCAGCCACCTTCCCTTCCGGCGGGGAGTCCGAGCACTCCAGAGCCAGGCTGTCGCCCCTGGGCTCCAGGGGCAGCTCCCTCGTGGCCGTTTCCTCCTGGCGGCAGGCGTCTTCCTCGCGGGCAGGTGGGGGGCTGCCCTCCAGCAGGGCGGGCTGGGCCTCCTCCAGCGGCGACAGGCTGCTGTCCAGGGAGCAGGCCTCACCCGCCGGGGAGCAGGCTGCCATGAGGCTCTGCAGGGGCCCGTCCTGGTGCCTCCTGCCCTGCAGGCGGTGCGCGGCCCGGGGCAGGGGGCTGGGCGGCTGCTCGGCCTCGAAGCGCTCCAGGATGTACTTGAGGAAGAGGCTGCGCTCCAGCTCCAGCTCGGCACGCAGGTGGCGGATGCGGGCGGCCTGCTCGCCGTCTGTCTCCCAGCGCAGCCGGCCCAGCACCTCCTGCAGGCGGGCGCGGCTCTCGCCCCGCGCGCGGCCCACCAGCTCCTCGGCCAGCTGGCGCTGCAGGTCGCGGGCCTGGCGCACGGCGGCGTCGCGCTCGCGCTGCAGCAGCTCCTGCGCCTCGCGCAGCTCCGCCTCCTTCCAGCGCAGCAGCTGCCGGATCTCGGCCTCGCGCTGCCGCCGCTCCCGCTCGCGCAGCTGGTGCAGCTCCCGCGCACGCTGCTGCTCCCACTTGGAGCGGAGCTGGTCGGCCAGGAGCTGCCGCTCGCGCTCCGCCGCCTCGCGCAGCTCCCGCGCCTCGGCGGCGAAGCGGCGCCTCAGCTCCTGCGACCGCAGCCGCTCGCCCTCCAGCTCGGCCCGCAGCGCCTCCAGCTCGCGTTTCGGCTCGTCCGGCGGCGCGGCCGGCGGCGGCGGGGGCTTGCGGGGCGACGCGCGGCTCCCCCCGCCCGGGCTGCCCCGCCTCATGGCGGCGGGCGGGCGCGGCCGTTAACCGCCGCTCCACTGCCGTTACAGCCCGCGCTGATTGGCGCCTTCCGGCCGCGGGAAGCCCCGGCCCCACCCCCTCGCCTGGCGGCCACGTGCTGGGGCGGCCGGGCCAACAGGGCTGCTGCTGGGCGGAGCACACGGGCAGGCAACGAATAAAAGAAAAAAACCAACGTTTTCCAATTTGGCTTTAAGCACAGAGCCAGACTCCAGTCCTACTGGCAGCCAAATCCCCCTGGAAAGGAGGCACGTGGCACAAGCTGCTCCAAGGCCCCCAGAGAAGGGAAGCACATTGGCGACACGTAGCTGGTGCACACAAGTACACGTGCACCCCTGAGTGCGGCAGTGCACCCCCTGTGGAAAGGTGCCCCCGACATGGCCAGTGCTGCCTGCGGGCGGTCGCTGCTCGTCACCTTTCCCCCCTCCACCGTCAGCAGCACTGTGGCCGCCTGCGGGAGCGCCTGGCTTGCCGCCGCCATGCTCCTGTTGCTGACAGCACTGCCACCGCCTGCGGGAGCTCGCCCGCGTCCCACCAGCCTCAGAGGGCACACGGCATTCATGGGGGAGGGGACAGCGACACGACTGATCCTGGAGACCGCGAGGACAACAACAGCAGCAGTGGAAGCAACACGGACAACAACAAGGACAGGGAGTGAACTGAGAAGGGAAACCCCCCAAAAAGGGCCTGGACTAAGGGACTGTGTTTGGGCCGGGGAAGGGCAGAGGGTGGGTGCGTGTGGGCACAGGGGAGCAGGTGCAGTTATTGTAACGAGTGTGTAAGTTTCTCAAGGTGGTTTTAAAAAAAGGTGCAATGGAAGTCTACGATAGAGGATGTATAGATAGAGATTTTAATTTTTTTTTTTTTTAATTAAGCACTGCAGAGAGGCTGGCAGACCACGTTGTTTGGGCAGATGTGGGATCTTTTGTTTTTCCAACGAATGAGTTGGTCTAATAGTTCTTTGCAAGCTTTCGAGCACAACCCCCTCCTTCAGGCGTGGGGGGAAAGCGCTGGTGTCACGCGTGCTGTCTTGGGTAAACCAGAAGCTGATACACAACACGCACATGTGCGGCAGTGAGGACCAGAGGGGATCGGGGCCGTAGGCGTGAGGCAGGCAGGTGGGGAAAAGGTAGCTGATAAAATGGGGACAGGTTACACAGACCTGCAGGTTGCATATTGGCTTCTTTTACCCAGGACAGCACCCGTGACACCAACTCTCCCTAGGTCTGAAGAAGGGTGTTTGTGCCCAAAAGCTTGCACAGAATAGTTTTTCCAACAATTTAGTTGGTCTAATAAAAGATACCACATCTACCAAAAGAACCGGGTCTGCCAACCTCTCTGCAGTGCGTAAAGCCCCCTTGGCAAATGTTGGGAAAACAGTTGTGGGTTGGGTTTTTTTCTTCCTTGTTTGTGCTGCCGCCATGCCCTGGGAGGGACCAGTGAAGGGTTGCCCCTGGCTTTTGCCCTGAAGTGCCTCCAAGCTTGACCAGGCAGGTGGATGATTTAACCAGTCTGCAAAAGCTCTGTGTAGCACCAGTGACTAAATTCACACAATTTGGAAACAGCTGTTTAAGAGCCCTCTGTTTCCTGCTGCCCCCTTAGAAGGCAGGATATATACTGCTTCCCAGGCTAGTGAGTCCCAACCAGGTGCTGTGGCACCTTAGGGTGCCTTGAGATCCTTTCAAGGGCGCCCCAGAGTGCCACACGCTGTTGGGGGTGTTAGGTGTGCAAACTTGATTCACAAGATCAACCCAGAGATTTCAAACAGGAATCCATAGTGTCACAAACATTCTCACCTGTTATGTTTCTGAGTTCTTTGCCACAAAGGAATTGCTCTATTATTTTATTATAGTAAAAAAAATGTGAGTGAAAACTAAGAATTGGCATTTTCCAAGGGGCACCTTGAGTCCAAGGAGGGATACCTTAAGTCTAGACAGCTTTAGAATCACTGGTCCTAGTCATTCACACACACCATCCTTGCTCAAGATAAGGTAGTATATTAGCAGCAACTACAACAACCCTATTTGCATTTAAAAAATGATCACTGCAGACAACAACTTTCATCAACAGAGCCTTCTGAAAATGGTTTAAGGGCTCATGTAGAAAAGGCACTTGGTCTGCAGTCTTAGTCTTTATGGAACCATTTGCTTCATCAACACTAGCCATTGTGCTCAATGGGAATACTCCAATTATAACATTTAGATTTGAATAAGGTTTTGCAAGATCAGAGTCTCATTAGCAACATGTCAATTTCCTGAAGCAGATAACATTTTAAAGCAAGAAATGCAAGTGCAGGGGCAAAATACAATGCATTACTTGTACTGCTCCCACCAATGCACAAAGTTGTGGCAATCCATTGACTACAGACACATTTTATGCTCCACCTGAGTGAGGAATCATGTTGCTTGAACAAGTCAGACTGGCTCAGGCCAACTCAGTTTAAATATTGTCTGTCTTAGCTCCTCTGGATGGAAGCGAGACACTTTTAAATATAGAACGTATGGCTTGGACCAGCAGCTACACAGGAGGAACGCACCAGGCAGTTCAGGAAGGAAATGTACTAAGACAGCATGAAGCCACCTTTCTACTTGCTCATTCTTGGGATGTCATAAGTTCAGCCCAGTCCCTTGTCATAAATTGACAGGGGTTACTGCAACAGGTACTGTAGAGAACCCAGCTGTAGGGGGGATAAACTACTGCTTCAGCCAGTTCTACACCACTCAGAGGCACCTTTTATTTCTTTTTGAGGGAGGCACTTTATTTTTAACTCAGTGTGTTCCCATGCCAAGCCCCGCACATGCCCACAAGAGGCAGTGGGTTACTTCTACCTGGCTCTGCAGCATCTGTAAAGATTGAGTGCTTTAGTGGGGCTTTTTTGGCACTTTTACCCAATAGCTGATTGAATCAATGCAAAAATTCTTTTGGATTGACTGATAAAGGTGAAAAATGTATCAGAGAGATCTTTTGGGTTTTCGATGATTTATGATTACTATATTTTTCACGGGCTGACTTTGTAATTATACATTATTTATATTTAACAGCATATTATATGTTATATTGTTTTATTATTTTATCCCGGACACAGTTCAGATTTAATATGATGTTGATCTTAATATACTCCGTTATTTTGTATAAATGGTGTTTTGTAAAAATCAAATAAAGCTTCCAGCAGAGGGCAGTGGTATACATGTTCACAAACCAATACATCACAGATACTACAGCACATTTAGACAGACAGACAGACAGTATACACAAATTGGGCCTCATCTTCAGAATGTGATTTCTATTCTGCTTATTTATGTATACACCTTTTTCTGTGTATAGTATTTACATTTTAGAACCCATTACAGTGTAACCAAATATACATCAGAAAAAATATATATACACAAAGTATAAAGAATAAAATTAACCATAAAGTTATCCATTTTAAGATGTAATTACAAGAAATGTCACACTATTAAAGCTGCTTAGTCCCATTGTTTAGGCTCTTCATATACTAGAAGATGATAATATATCTAAAGGGCCTAGTCCATCTGTCTGTGTGTCTTCCTGTCCATAACGCTCTTTAAATGTGAATAGCTTGAAAACTGTAAGAGACAGAACATTTGTGTCTTCAGAGAAATTTATTTGCTAAACCTTAGCATTTGTTTAGTGGACCTGTCAAGATGATTCCAACTTCCAGAATTGGGAAAAAAATTTAGGGGCCAGAGCAGTTTCTACTGAGCTCCTCCTGGGAGAGTGCTGGGAGCCCGGTGCAGTGGAGAGGGCAGAGGGAGGTGCCAGCTAAGGAAAAGCAAGAGCCATGCAGCAGTATGAGGCAGTGGGTGAGCAGCGGCGGCCTCATCCCAAGCCCTGGGCAGGGAAGGAAACACACGGGGACGGTGCAGGTGGGCAGCTGTTGCAAGGTACGGAGCTCGCCTGCCCTTGCCCTTGCCCAGCAAAGAGGTGTACAGGCTGCAGCTGGGCAGCAGCATGGGCAGGTCCACCTCCAGCCCACTGGATAAGAGCAAGTGCAGGAAGGGATTGGTATCTTCAGATGTTTAGCCTATTTTATTTAAGTTTTACACATATTTAATTTATTTAATAAATATGAAAAGTAAAATCTGTTTGTTTTTGTTGTTTGAAATTCATCTGTCATTCTTGATGGGCAAATTGCTAATATACATATACACACACATTAACTAATCTTACTTTCCATGTATGCAATTACTGCACCTGGAAATTAGGTGTTATATAATCATAGGTGGAAGGGGAGCCAATCCACAGCATTCTGAATGGGAAGAATAGTGATCCATGGGTGAGTCTCTCTGTTAGAAGGTAGTTTACATTATCAAGTTTGAGAGCATCTAGCTGCTCATACCAGATCCTAACACTGTTACACACACATGGTATCTTTTTAAGTTGACAACTCTAGCTTTCTTCTTGGAATTAGGAATTTTGTGGACTTTTCTACGGGAGCAAGAATTGACTGACTTAGGTTCCATTTTCTTATTCATTAATGCTTTAGGAAACATTCCATTATGCAGAAGGTATTGGTATAGGATGGAATTAGTATGATAAAATACATTGCATGAAAGTCATGGGAGGGACACAAAAGGAGAAAAAAAAAACATGTTTATAAGTCTGTATGATATACTTAAATAAGATAGAATCAAAGTTACAATAACTACCTTAGCACAGAACTCATTGCTTAGCACAACTCAAAACACAACAAAACCTAGATATAAAACAGCACTTCATAAGTAAATGTATGGGGATGTAAATGAAAAGTTTATATTAAAAAATTAAACAACTAAACAAAGTATTTCTTTGTAATTTTACATATTTTACTCTATTGATAGTTGCAGCTGAAAAGCATGTAAGTGATTTGGGATGTTTTTTGTTTGTTTGTTTTTTTAATATGTAAATAATTTATTCTAGTACAAGCAGTACTCGGATGCAAGTTTAGCTTTACAGGATTAGAGATAGAGTCTATAACCAAGTTTCTATCTGTGCATTTATATTACCCTCATCACTTTGATATCTGAATTCTTTAAAATTCCACAAAGAAAGCACAATAAAAGGTATCTGTCTTTCTCTTACCTTTTCCCCTCTGATCTGCATAGGTGTTTGTACTGTTTTTCACTGCAACCAGGCTTGGCCAAAGAAATGGGCTTTTCCTTTCTGTTTGACAACATGGAGATTTGCCTAGTGTCTTCCAGGATTGATTTGCTGTTGGGGGGGGGTCAGCTGAAGGAAAGCTGAGTTTCCTCATGCACCTCTTTTTTGAGGTTGAGAGTTATATTCCCAGGAGCAACACAACTGCCATTAGGGATCATTATTGCCCAGAGTGAGGCAGCTGTTCCAGTCCACTGTGCCAGTCCATTGAAGAATTTGGAGGGTAAGGACTGAAACCTGTGTTCTGGACACTTTATTTCTGGAGTCAATACCTAATGCATATTAAATTGTTTGGAGGTGTTTTTTTTAAATAATCAGTTTTGTTTCAAGTATTGTATTTTGCTGTAATTAAGCCTGGAGATCAAAAAAAGCATGGTCCAGATTAGCCACATGTAGAACCTTCTGCAAAGTTCAGCACAGGTGAAAGCACTGGTCCCATTACAACTGGGGAAGTAGAGAGGCAAGCTGTGGAGGGAGAGGAGTAACTGACTCCGAGTTCCTCTCAAAAGAAGCTTTTGCCACTTCTATAAAACAGTACATAAATAATATTAACCAGTCACAGAGAGACTTAAAAGCATGAATATTATTATATGGCCCCTGTCCAGGAATAAGAGATGATTCATTGGCATGATCATCACTGTATCAATTTTGTGTTCAATCTGACCTGAAACCAGGATGAGGATGCTAGGAGCCAGGAGATGAGATGTACACGGTTCTTCCCATAAGTTTTCACAGTTCTCCCACAGCTCTCTATCACCTTGCTAGGAAAAATAATTTAGATAAATGGAAGCAATTTGTGAAGCCAGCTACATTGGACAACGATTGTTTAAGAAACGGTTGGACAGCTGTTGACTGTAGGGTAGGCGGGAGTTTTACTTTCTTAATGGAAGCACCAGTTATTTGTTAGCAATCTTCCCTTGAACTTCTGACTTTCACTTACAAACCATAAATGTCATGGATTACAATTACCTTCAGCTCCAATATCCCCACTTTAATCACACATCAGGAACTCTTACCAGAGAGCAGCGTTTTTGTCTTGTCTGCCTCCTCCCTTTTCACTCCTGAATAATAACAACCTTTCTTCCACTGGTGCTTGCCAGGCACAGCTGAAATTCCTTGCTTCAGCTGGGCAGCACAGCTGCAGGTACCAGCAACTTCTCCAAGTTGGCCTGTTCCTTTCACTTAACTTCTCCATATTTCACTTTCATAATCAGTTGAATGGATATCCCACTCCTTACCTACCTAATAATAGAATAAAATAACTATCACGTTTAGCACTTAAATATCACCTTTCCTCTTCAGAGTATCTTGCAAACTGATTATTTCACCGAACAACTAATGAGGTGGGGAAGAATTAAATTAGTTCTCCAGGGTGTTGTACAGTTTAATTCATTAACCAGTGTTAGTAAAGTTCTTGGAATTAAAAGCACCATAATGGTGCAAGAAATGTTATTGTTAAGTAATAATTATTATTTGGGGAATTAATTTTCAGTTAATTTATTCTAACCTCTTTATGATTACACAATGTTATGCTGTATTTTTAGTGACACGCTTCAAAATCTCTCAGAATCAGAAATGTCACTCTTTCAAACTGCTGAGTTTGAGAAGAGGAAGAGCTCTTCCTCCTGTAGTCAAGTCTGCCAGGTCTCAGTGAGTTGAAGTCGTGCCCAGTACTGGAGGGCGCTGCAGGGCACAAGGAGTTGGTTAGCACTTCCAGAAAAAAATGTCAGCTTTGGGGACAGACCGCTGGAAACAGCTGTCAGGCACAGGTGGAGGGTGTGGAGCTAGGAAACAGCTACACTGGCTGCTCTAGGAAGGGGCTGTAAAGCACATGGCAAACAGTGGCATGAGTTAATGCTGACTGTGCCACCTGTACCTCCTACTCCACAGATGTAGTTCTTCCTGGGCGATGTAGGAATGCCCTGCTGCAAAGAGGAAGCCAGCAGTAGCTTGGCATTTGAGCTGCCTGCACTGCCAGCATGCCAGATGATGGGCTTTGCCAGCAGGTCGAGTCAGAGATCAGTGGGGCACCACACCCCACCACACACACATACATGGGTCTTCATCTTCAGCCTCTGCTGGAAGTCCCCACATGCCTTACACAGCAGCATTTCGAACAGGGACCAAGGTGGAATAGCTGCAGCTCACAAAATGCTTGGATTCAGTCCATAACATTTCCCTTTCCCACAGATGTTGCAAGGAAGAGAAGAGTATGAGACCTGGGGAGGACTCAAAATGATGAACGTTAAATAAAATGTAGCAGCAGCAGTGTCGCATTTAAACCAGCAATAGTCAATACACGGGTCGGAGAATGCCAGACAGCAGCACGAATGGGGACCACTGCCCGAGCTGTTATGAACATCCACGAGATTGCTTTTGAAAGGAAATGTAGAAAGGTTTTTCCCCGCCCCCGCCCCCCGCCCAGTGATCACACACACCAACAGATCTAACAAAAAAGGAGCGATTAATACACTGATTCTCAACCAAGACGCTGCTGCAAGGTGCCACACAACGAGGTGTACAACACCCTTCCCAGATACACCCCGAGGTTTCCAATAGGGCTCCCTTGTGTCACAACGTCCTACCTATGGGGAATTTCTACCACCTTTATTTTTCCCCGAGCCCGAGGAAGGGCACGTGAGCCCGAAAGCTTGCAGAAAAAAGATTTTTAGTTTATTTTATTTTGTTTTGCGATGTCTTAATTGGCGAATAAAAGGTGGGCTGAGAGACGCTGCTCCTCGCGCCGGGCGGGAGGAAGCGGGAGACCCCGCAGCCCGGCGGTGCGCACCCCAGGGGAGGCGCGGGCTCCCGGCCAGGCGGGAGCGGAGCGCCCTGTCCCGTCCCGTCCCGCCCCGTCCCGCCCCGCCTCGTCTCGCCAGACAGGCCGGGGCGGGGGCGGCGGCGGGAGGCGGCCGGTCGTGGAAGGCGTCTCCCCCAGTCCTCCCGCCCGCTCCTGCAGGTCGGCGGGACGCGCTGCGGGCAGCGGCCACTCGACCGGGCCGGGCTGCGGGAGCGAGGTGCGTGGGGCCGGGGCCCAGGGAGCAGCCGTGTGGCCAGACGGGCCCGCAGGCAGAGGTGCCGGCGGGGGCGGGCCGGCGGCGCGGGGCTGTCGCGAGTGGCGGGCCGGGCCGGGCCGGGCCGGGGCTGCGAAGGGCCGACCCCCCCGCCCGGGCCCCGCTGTTTATTTCCTCGCTGACCTTCTGGGGAGCCGGGCAGTGCGAGCTGTGACAGCTGCGGGAAGCGGCCGCGCTTTGAAGACCGGGGAGGTTGTGACCTGGAGGCCCCTTTCCTCTCTCGCTCCCGCGAGCTGCTGAGTCAGGCGGGGGAGAGGGGAGGTGAAGCGGGGGGCTGCTCTCGAGCCATTTCTCAAGCGGTGAATGAAACAGGAAAGGACAAATGCGAGAGGAGAAAAGAGCGATTACTTCCACTTTGGTGACTTGCTGAGGAGGGGGGTCTCTCGCTCTCCGGCCACGGCTTGAAACGCTGGTTAAAAGCCCGCGCCCGCGGCCTCCCGCGCCCCGGCCTCGCGTGGAAGGGGCCGCGCGCGGCCCGGGAGCCCCGCGCAGATCGGTGCTGCCGGGCCAGGCGCCGCTCCCGGAGCTCTCCAGGCGTGGCTCTGCCCCGGGCGAAGGAAGCCCCTCGCCATTTCCTCCAGGCAGGGGCACCCTGGCCCGGCCCCAGCCAGCCCCTTTCTCCCACCCTCTCGCCCACCGCTTCCTCCACGTCGCGGGATCCCGCGGCGAGTCCTCCCCGCGCCCAGGGCGCTCCCTGCCCCGCCCCGCCCCGCCCCGCCCCGCACTTGCACTTGCCAAAATAAAGGAGCCAAGTGCGTTTGGCGCTGCGGTGTCCTTGCTCTTCTGCGCTGGTGTTTGCTCCCTCGGGGATCTGCGTTACCTGGTAGGCAGCGACAGGGCCCCCGCTCCTGCCTCCGCCGGGACAGCCGTCTGCTTCCTTCCCAGCTCCTGGAGGCACGAGCCCATGTGTCTGTCCTTTTAAAAGAGGCATCGGACAGCAAGCAGCGCCTGGCTGCCACCGCCCAATACACGGCAGAGGCAGGGCAGGCGAGCAGCGGGCTTTCTCTCCGTTTACACAGGGGGCACTTCCGTGCTGCACCGGTGACATTAAACCTTTTGGGGGTTGGGTCTTTACACATTTTCCCACTAAATGTACCTGCAAGCTTCCTTGGAAAGGATCCTTGTCCATCCAGCCACGGCAATAAAGGAAAATGCTGTGATTAGCACGAATACCCACCCCAGGTAGCTCGCAGGGCGTCGCCTACAAACCGGGCACGACGGGCGTTTTCTCGGGAATACCTGGCACTTGTCCTCTCCCCGCCGCAGGGCCCGGGACTGGTGTCCTCCTCGGAGGGCTGCCGTTTTACTGCTGCTTCCCAGCAGGGAGTCCGGGCCGCCGAGGTCCAGGGCCGCATCCTGCCATTGACCCGCATGCTGCACTGCCCTGGGCCGGACTCCGCGTGGGGCGAAGGCAGGAGGTGGCCTGGCCGTCGGCGACAAAAGAAGTGCTCATCCCGCAGGCAGATGAGTGCACGAGAAAGGCTGGAGCCCGTCCCGGCCGCAATTGACGGCTGATGATTGACTAGGAAACAAGGTGGAGGGAATAGGCATTAGGCACGTGTGCGCACAAAGTAACCCCCGCTCCTCCAGCGCGTCCTGCGCATTTCCCCCTCCACGAAGCCCCTTCCTCCCAGAAGCGCACTCCCCTCCCAGGAAGCTTTCGGCCGGAGCCCTCCCGACAAGCGCAGCCTCCCCCGCCCCGAGCTCCGAGCGCTGCCCGGCCCCACGGTCCGCCCGACTCCAGCCCCGTGCAGCGAGCGCCCGGCTGCGGGGCCCGGGGACCCGGCGTCTCCGCTGCCCGCGCCGCCCCTCCGCTCCCGGGAAAGCTGATACAGCCAGGCCGTGGCCATCACCGTGGTGTCCGAGCGGGCTTAACGGCTGGAGGCAAAATCCCACAGCAGCTGGAGTACGTTTCCGTTGGCGTGCTGCCTCTGCAAAGCCCCGTGGACAAGGGTCTCGGGGCGGGCATCCGTGTGCCCTCATTTGGACCGTGAGCACCTTGGAGCAGGCCTGTGTTCTCCATATTCTGCACAGCGCCAAGCCCAAGGTCTGCACTCAAACAGCAATCAGCCCTGGGGCTGGGGAAGTGCCGCCTGCGGGGCGTGCTTCGCTTTTCATACCTGTAGATTTCGCATTAGGATCATGCCCCACACTTCCTGCGGGGTGGACATGGCCATGACCATTGTACATGGCTGGCACTCACTGGTATCGGGGTGCACGTGTCCATGGCTGGCACACACTGGTATCGGGGTGCACATGTACGTGGCTGGCACACACTGGTATTGGGGTGCACAGGTACATGGCTGGCACACACTGGTATCGGGGTGCACATGTACATGGCTGGCACACCCTGGTATCGGGGTGCACATGTCCATGGCTGGCACTCACTGGTATCGGGGTGCACAGGTACATGGCTGGCACACACGTATCGGGGTGCACATGCCCATGGCTGGCACTCTGGTATCGGGGTGCACATGCCCATGGCTGGCACACACGGGTACTGGCACCATTGGAAATCAACCTGTTTCTTCATACTAGAATTCCCCTGAAGCAGCTGACACCCCCCAGCCTCCCTCCTACGTACATGTGCTGAGGAGCAGCTCCTTTGTCCTGAGCTGCCATCTCTGCCGCACAGTCCGTGTGCCAGCTCCCAGCTCCGAGCAATGGGCAGTTCTGGGAATGGGACCAGCCACCTCCCGTGCGCGCAGGCCGAGGCAGACAAGCCGGCACCTTGTTCCTTGGCACATTTTGGGCACTGTATTTACGGAACAACAGCCCGATACGGGTAACCTATGGCTTGGCTTTTTTGTTTTCCTTTTTCACCCAAGCTGCAGGGACAAAACGAGGGGTTCATCCATTGAGTTTGGGGTTCCTAGATCTGAAAGTAGCAGGGGTCCCTCAGCAGCGGAGGGTAGAGGTAAGCGGGGAAGCCACCTTCAGGTACAAGTGCCACGTGTAAGCGGATCCCTGCTAGTCTCCGATAAACACCAAGCGTTGATGTGTTGCCGGATCCCAGCGACATCGCGTCCACCTGGTTTCCGAGAGCCAGGGACGAGCCGAGGGCCCGGGGCGGCGTCCCCTGCTCGGCGCTGCTCCCCTTGTCCCACCAGAGGCTAATCTCAGCGCATCCCGCTCCCGCTGCCAGTGGACGGGGATGCTTAAATCAGGGCGTGAATGACATTTGGGGCTGGAAAGGTGACGCTGAGCGGTGTCCCCTCTCCCCCCGCCCCGATTCACTGCAGGGAAAGCCTTCAGCACCAGTTGGGACCAGCCCCAAGTATGGCCGAGGTGAGTAGCTGTGTGCGCAATGTGGCGAGTAAGCAACATGCACCTGGGGGAGCTCCCAGTTAAAGCCCCGTAGTGGGAGGAGACCCACCACCAGCTTGTCTGTCATGTAGCAGGAGGACTGTGTAGGGGGCAAACGGCTGGGCTGGCTGCAGGGCTGCAGGGCTCCAGCCAGGCAATGGAAATCCCTTCCTTCCTTCCTTCCTTCCTTCCCGGCGAAAGGCAAGGAGGTGGTGCTTGCCTGAGGGGATCTGGGGTGACAAGGCGGGTACTGGGTAAGCTGGGAGGGCTGAGGCCCTGGGGCCTGGTGTTTACCTTCCCACTGCCCTTTGGGAGGGAGAGCCCCGAGCTCTTTCCCGAGCGCTATTTCGAGCGGTAGCATCACGAAATCACCGGCCACGAGAAGGCACCACGAGAAGAAAGGGCTACAAAGGTCAGAAATCTGGATTTGCTGCGTGGCGTGGGGTCCTCGTGGTGCGCATCTCTGCTGCTCGGTGCGGCCGGCGCATCCCCGCAGCCCTTTCCCCGCAGCGGGCCCTGCAAGCTGCGTGCACGGAGATGCCGGGGGCTGGCGGACGGACCCCTTGCTAAGTGCTCGTCCCTGCTTTGGGTATGTGCATCTACCCGCCCGAGGGATTCAGTCTGAATGAGCTTCCCCCGATGAGCCCCCAAGGCAGGGAAGGGCCAGGGCGGATCCTCTTCCTTCCGGGGATGCCCGTGGCAGTCAGCCGGCCCGGCCCGGCCCGGCCCGCACCTGCCGGTCCCCTGCCTCCAGCCCCCGTTAGTCCCATCTCTACAGAAGGGTCTTCCAGTTTACCCCAGCAGCGGCACGGAGGTTAGACGAGACAGAACAGTGTCACACAAGCTGTACTGGGAAAGCCTCTCCGGAGTAAGGAAATGCCTCTTGAAGGCACCCAGGAGGCAGTGAAATAGCTGGGCAAAGGGTCTCCAAAAGGGGAAAACATTTCGTCCAGCGAGTAGGGCTCGGGCTATTTCCAAGCCCCTCGCTCCAATTATTGCTGTTTGAAAGCAGCTCTAACACTGGTACCCAACTTTCCCCTAATCTGTAAGAATGGGTCTGCATTGCAACTCTGGCTCCTGGCAGTCGGCTGCTGCTCTGCTGGTCTTGCTGGGAGCTGTCCCGGACAGCCAAGGATTGTAGGAAGAGTGAAGGGGCATCAGCTCAGAGATCAACGGGTGTTCACTGGCCTAGTAGCTTTCACCACACTCTCCACAAACAAATCAAAGCAACAGACTGCCCGACAGATGCTAACAGGCAAAGAAAAATGCTATTCTGTGTCTCACTGGAACAAAAATACAGTGATTTTGATTTCTCTCCCAGTACAGTACAATATGAATAAAACACCTGGCCTGGAATCCTGGTTCCTCCAAATCAATGGCAATCTCCCATTAGTTCAGTAGGGCCAGGACTTCATAAGCCCATTATCGATAGGCGTATATTTGCTTTGTACTTCAATCCCTGCTGTTTGTCAATAGGTAGGTATCCATTCATCCTCTGGCTAGTGTCAGCAAAAGGTGATTCTAAATCCACTTACTCATTTTGGTGTTGCCGTAGTATCTTGAGACCCCAGTCAGGGAACAGGCTCCATTGTGCAACATGCTGCATGCCCAAGTATGTACAAAGCTATCTCTTGCTCTAAACAGCTTAGGCCTGCATCAGCATTAGAGAAGGTAGGTGGTGATAGCTGAGCCAACAGGATAGCTCCAGTGTTAAACAGCAATCATTTGGACACTTTGATGTGTGAGCAGGCATCCAAATAACTAGCTGAGATAGGCATCACTCCCAGTGGCAAGCAGCTTTCAGAAAAGATTCTGCAACCCAATGTCATAATGCCCTGGACAAGAGTAATACTACGCTCCACTATATCCACAGAATGCAGATCCCACCACCCATGGTGCTACTGGAGAGCTGGAGGCTCCAGACATTGCTGCACTGAGTGACTACTGTGTGGGAGCAAAGTATGATACAGGCACAGGAGAGGACCAGAAAGTAGTTCTGGTGCACAAAAGGCCTGCAGGCTTCTGAAACCAACCAGCTCCTGCTAGCACATAGGATCATCTTCTGCCTCCAGATATAACTCCCACCTTCCTCCTGTCTTGACAATGCTTCTTCCTATACAGTAATTTGCACCTGTATCTTTCTACACTAGACAACCTTCCCCATCATTGCTATCACCAGTGGGAGTAGCAGGCAGGGCAAAGGTGGCTTATGGCTTTTTTACCTGCTCCAAGTAAGCCTAGATGATATGACAACAACAACAAAAAAAGCTCTGGGTGATAATCTATAATGGAGCATCCACCACAGGTAGGAAACTTTAGGAAATGAATGCTGATGTAGTCAACTTAAGAGTTCTCCTGGATTTATTTGAAGACACAAAACCATTGGTAATTCCCAATAGTCAGACTTTTTCCCTGTCACAGTAATGGAAAACAGAGCCTGCTTATTCAACAAGCCTCTTTGGATCACGGTTCCAGTGGAAGGAAAGAACCTCCGCAAAATGCATCAGGGCTCAGTTCCTCAAAACTATTTGATGTGCTTTTAGGTAAGAAGTAAGCAGTACAGAGTCAGAAAGTTGCTTCCTGCAGTGTCCCGTTTTTTGATCCTGCCATTCTTTGCTCAGATATTATGTGCCCTGAGCGACTAATTATGAAAAGACAAAACATTACAACAGCCTTAAACAAATGTTATTTGTATTACTGCAGCACCCAGATACCCTATCTGAGATGGGATCCCATGCTTAGGTATTGTACTGATATTTAGTAAGAGACAGCCTCTGCCCAAAAGACTTTATAGTCTTTAGAGATCAGACAGATAAAGAAAAGAGTACCATTCTCCTATTTAAGATGGAAAGACAGAAGTACAGGAAGACTCATTTGCTCAAAATCAGTCACTCAAAAACTCTGTGACAAGAGCTAGGAATTCAATTCCTGTCCTTTAAGTCCCAGCCCACTGACAATAAGGCATTTTCCGTTTGAAGGAATATATTCAATTTATACTTTTTATATTAAAGTAGCTATTTCCCAGTCAATCAAAGTGAGTCATTTCCCTTTGGTTTCTTACTGCATTAGACATAAAATTACCCAGTATAACACTGCCAGGGGTTTTCCTCCTCCTCCTGAAAGTTCTAGGATGAACAATCCCTGCGTGTGAATAAAGGTGAAAGTAATAATTGCATGGAGGTGAAAGGAGTTTTAGCCATTGTTTCTTCAGAAACACCTTTTAACACAGTGCCACTCTCAGCAATATCCTTATTAGTGTTGCTCTGTGCAGCTCTCAATCCTATCATGGGACCATCAGCAGCACTAGCAGCTTTCTCCTAGTAGAAGCTCTTTTACTACAATTCAATTAGCGTGAATCTAGGCACAGGCTGAGGATATGCTATCGAGCAGATGAGATTTCCTGCATTTGCACAAGAGACATTGTAGGAAGGATGAAGCAAAATAAAGGGGGCCACAATAACATGAAAGGACAACTTAAGACTGACGGAAGCATTCTTCACCTGGAAATTAATGGCCATATGGTCTCTACTTCCCCCCCCCGCCCTAACTGCAGCATCACCCCAAGAGGCTTTCATACTTCCGCACCAGGTTAGTCCAACTGTCCTTTTTCTCCCTTCACATAGTTCATCCAGTGAGACACAACTCAGTGTAAACTACTTCAGCATCTTCTTCCAGTTCAGTCAGTGAGTATCTGAAGTTTTCCTTGACTGGCTTATGTCAATTAATTTCAGTTTACAGCGACTCTGTAACCAATAACAATTCTCTGCTAGGTTCCTATAGAGGTGTAGGTTGTAGCCGTGTTGGTCTAAGGACATCGGCAGACAAGGTTCTTCAGGTGGGTAAATCTGATATCTTTTATTAGACCAACTAAATAGTTGGAAAAAATGTCTTAGCCAGCTTTTGGGTTTGAAAACTCTTCATCAGGCTGAGGAAGCATCTCAATTATTTTTCCAACTATTTAGCTAGTTTAATATAAGATATCGGATTTACCCAAAGAACCTTGTCTGCCTAGGTTCTTATAGACAAACTCATGCAGTATAGAGGCCACTACAGTTAAGCTTGTAAAGCAGTTTCCATCAGAAAAGCCCTAACTTTTACACTAAGTTTTATGGCCGGTTCAGTTTTTGCTCCAGTATTTTTCATATTTAGTTTCTACACCCAGGTGACCTTTTCCTTTATAGCATAAGTAAGAATCTTTCAGTAATTTTGCAGATCTGAGTGGGAAAAATAATACAATGATTCCACTGAGAATTCAGGGTCATTCAGGGAATTCAGGGAACTTCAAGAGCTCATATCTAAGGTAGTATACTGTCTTCAGTCTTTTCTAAACTGATATCCCACTCACCACCCACAACCTTTTTCCAGGGGAAAACATCCCTGTCACTCTAGCTGGGATTTCTTCCCATTTAGCAATATGGGAAAGGTAGGGAAATAGTGATTTCTGACACCTATTTGAAGGGATCATGGCTTCCAGGCTAAAAAATCATCATTTAAGGAATCCTTACCCCAGAGCATCTTGTCTTCTGAATTAGATAGGATATAAAGTTATACACCAGTGAAATAGCATGTCTATGAATGCTCAGTAACATCTGATTTTTAGCTTAATGAAGCCCTGTTCCCTTGTGATACCATCATGCACATTCTCCCTGAGCAAAGGCCCAGCAGGCACAGAGGCTGCTGCTTTCAGGTTGCTGCTGGGAATTTCTGCACAAGGGAAACCTTCAGTAAGCCATCAAAAATAAAAATATTCCTGCATTTCACTGCCTTAACATCAGGAGCTAGGGAAACTAGAGAGTAATAAAAAAGAAGCTATCCTGGGAGTTTAGGATTTTTGCTGTTTTGCCCTGCAGTGTACATAGTCTAAAATCTCTTAAGAGTTTATTTTTAAAAATCTTTTCCTATCACTAAGATACATCCACTTCAGCATAAACAAATGGACTGCTCCTTTGTGATACAGCTTTATAGAAACTGATAGCTCTTGCTCCTACAGCCATATGAAAGAAGAAGATAGAAACTGTCTTCAGCTTACAATAACTCACTCCACGCCCCAATTCTCTGGGCAATATATATTTGAAAGCAGAGGCTGCTCAATTAAAGTTTTAATTTTTTGCAAGACAGATATGCCAACCTATTCCTATGGACCAGAGTCTGTTTCCAGAGCTAAGATTTTCTGTGGAATTCTTATGGCTGGATAAACAGATCGACACTAGAGCTTACAAACGTACCAGCCCCTTGACTGGAGTTACACAGGCAAGCTCTCCAGCTAGGGGGCTCTAGAGCAGTGGCTCTCAACCTTTTTTGTACCAGGACCCATCTGTAACATCAATGGCCAGTCCTGACCCAATGCTCCTCACTCCTGACAGCTGTCCCCAGGCCCCAGCCCCCAGTCTGTGGGGTGCGGGAAAGGGCATGGGGGACCCCAAGCAGCCCTTCACAAGCTGGAACTCTGCCTGCCTGTAAGAGAAAAGCCCTGGTTTCATTTCCCACGTTTTCCTCCTTTAAAGGAGAATCCATTTTTAAAGTTTGTTTGTGACCCTTTCATATATTCTTGCAGCCCACTTTTGGGTCATGACCCACGGGTTGAGAAACACTGCTCTGAAGTGCTGTTTCTTGGGTCACCCCTGCCCTTAGGGGAGACCAGTGACTGACAGCCTGGCTTTCCCCTGCTGGGGAAAGGGACAGGCTGTCAATGGGCAGTTGGCTGCTGATTTTCAGCAGCTGCCAGGATAAGCTCCCTTGGGCTGGCAGTAGTGAGGAGAACTACTCTTCTCACTCCTTGCACTTCGTGCCCCCTCAAGTAGGGCAGGGTGCAGAGGTGTTATGGTGTCCCTGGGGCACCAGAACTCCCCTGCTGCCATCTAAACAGACAGGGATCACAGCTAGAACCACCCTGGTCTAGGAGGGACAATCCCCCTAGGCTGTGTACAGCTCTGGGGTCACCTGGAGCTGTGTACCCAGCAGGAGGGAGATGTGCCCTAGCTCGAACCATCCCAGAGGCCTGGGATGGTTCTAGCCATGAGAGAATGCCTCCTACCCCTCCCATCAGCTGATCAGTACAACAGGCAGGGGGTAGTCTCCTGAGGTTTGAACTGTCTAGAGCCCCAGGATGTTGCCACCCATGATGAGAGACTGCCCCACTCTGTGCACTCCTCTGGGTCAGTCTGGAGGGGTGCACAGGGTGTAAGGCTTGGTAGCACAGCTAGCGGGCCTGGCAGCAGCGCTGGCTGAGCTGCAGAGAAATGCCCCTATGCACAGCCTGGGTGCGTGTTTGTTTGGGGTACAAACCTTGCCAGCAGGACAGTTTCAGCCTTGGGGATTACACCCCCCACTCTTGAACAGACTGGGCTGATCTGGGTCTGTTCAGAGGCTGAGGACATTTGGACTGCCAGCAGGTTCTCCACAGGCTCCCTGACAGCTTGCCCCTGTGCCAGCTATTGGGAAGCTGTGGGATACTGGTGATCCAAGTTAGTGTAGGGGAGAGAGATCTTCCTGTTTGGAAGTGATCTACTCTTCCTGTAGAAGAGCCTTTCCTCTTCTACAAGAAACTCCTAGAATGGCAATTCACCCTCTTTTTGTCCCAGGGAAGCAGCTTTCCTCCTGACACCATGTAAAGCTTGTCCCCTGTGTACCTTTGGGCAGCATCACTGAGTTAATGCTACTGCAGCGTTCTTAACTTCTGCTCTTTCTTATTTTTATTTTGAGTGCATAGTCTTAAGATTGCAATACTTTTAGGTACTATATTGGCTCCTGTTATAAATAGGGAATATAACATGGGTCATCACCAGCATGAAGACACTTGACTGAGAACACCTGCGGGAAGGGAGAGGAGGGGATGGACAGAACCCCCCCCCCCACACACACACACCATAGACCTACAAAGACTGTTAATGTCTTTGAATATCCCCAGCCGAGTAGCTCTACACTACATGTTAACATCATTATCTAAAAAAGTCTTATCACCTTACTTATGCAGTTACCATGGGAGCGGTTTTACCTCTTTTCCTACCATAGCATGGCACTGGAGCTTCTTAACCCCTCTACCCCAAGATAACAGGCTGCATAACTAACTGCACGTTTTCGACTGTATCAGTATATACCAACTACGTACCCACAGAGCCATCACGCGCAAGGTCCTATATTCTCTTCCAACTCTACAAAGCCATGTAAATAACCACAATTTTAAACATTTAAAGAACTGCTTTACCAACGCTTTAGAGAATTAGAGAAAAACAGAAATCACAGCGGGGCTATGTCTTGTATCTTTCCCCATGTGATGCCATGTGCCTTAAGTATCACTTATCCAACTGTACCAGGAGTTATTAAGCTTGAAGGGAGACATTAAGCCCTCCAAAATGACCTAAAATGTCTTTAGCACATAATGCAGATCTGGTCATTTTACAGACCCATACCTCACAACTTCCTAAGGAATAACAGGGATCTAGGAGTGCTTGTTGTATCCACAGATGATCTTAAATAAATTATGAATTCTCTGGGGCAGGGGCTGGAAAACAAACCACTGAGGCTCACCTCCACAGGTGCAACCGCATCATTAACCATACCAAAGTTCCCATTTCTAGCCCGGCAAGGTCCTGAGATCTCGAGCTTCCAAAAACGTCCGCTGACCTGAGGCCAGAATACCTAGCCCACGGTACATCTGGGGAATAAGACTCACGAGTGAGGCAGAGTAAGAATAGCGTGGTGACAGCCCGGAGCACAACGAGCTGGCGGTTCTGGGAAGACGCCCGAGGTTTGGGAGATGAGCAGTGATCCCAGAGCAGAGATTGCCCGGGCAGGGGCGGCTGAAGGGCTCCCAGGTGCCTTCTTCCCTGGCCGCGTGTCCCCCACGTGTACAGCGCGGACCCGGCGAGCGACACAACGCGGCCCTGGACCTCGCTTGCGGCGGGCAGCAGAGCTCGTCCGTCGCTTCCTGGCGGTGGGACTTGCGACGGCAGCACCGCCACGTCTAGTTTGCACCCACTGAACACCCATTCTCTCCGGGTGTTTTGCTGCGCAGTCCTTCAGCCAGCCTGCCGGCAAAGCACCGGCGAACTCAGCGGGTCTCGGGCGCAACCCTCCCTCTGCTCTGCGTTGACTGACCGCCCTGGTGGCGAGCAACGCCGGAGCTACCCGCGCTTCTCCCGCCGCTGCTCCCCGGAAAGGAGGCTCGTCCCCGGCCCCGGGCGCCGCAGGTCCGAGCTGGGGCGATCCGTGCGGGGAGGCGCGGGAGAGCGGCGCGCGCAGGGACGAGCTCCGCGCGGGCTGAGGAGAGCCGTCACCTCGCAGCCGAGCGCGGGCCCGAGCAGCGGGTCTCGGCAGGCGGGAGGCAGAGCCCGGGAGGCAGAGCCCGGGCGGCGGGGCGGGGCGGGGCGGGCACGCGGGAAGCGGGGCGGCAGGTCACGGGAGACGCTGTCCCACGAGGAGCCCCGGCCGGCTGCCCCCCAGCCCGGGCCGGCGGCTGCGGCGAAGCGAAGGAAGGAGGCGCCGCCGCGGGGCGAGGAGCTCCCGGAGCCGGCCGCGCCGTCCCGAGGGAGTGCGGGCCGCGGGCGCAGGAGGCGGCCGGGCCGGGCCAGGCAGGCCCGGGGGTGGGTGCTCCGGGGCCCCGGCGGCCCTGTCCCCTGCACGGGCCGCGGCGACGGCAGGCCTGGGAGCGGGCAGCTCGGCCGGGAGCGGGTTTCTCCCCTGGCAGCCGGCGCCTTCGGGCGCTCCCCCGACGAGGACACAGGCGGGGCGATGCCCGGCCCGGCCCGGCCCGGCCGCACGCGGCCCCGCTCCCCGGGCCCCGCCGAGCAGAGCCGGAGCAGGGGGCGCAGCGGCAGGGGCGGCGATCCGGCGGGTCCCGCAGCCCCCGCCCCGCCCCGCCCCGCCCCAGCTTCTGGCCGGCGCTGCGCCAGCCCGGGGCCGGGGCCGGGGCCGGGGCCTCGCTCCCTTCCCCGCCCGCAGGAGCCGGCTCCTCCCGGCTTTCGCCTCCCAGCCGGGCCCGGCTTTGCAGCTCCAGGTCGCCGTCTGCACCTTGCCGACGAGACACCTTCGCTGCTGAACCCCGTTGTGCTGCGGGGCCCGCAGGGCCGGGAGCGGGCGGAGCCGCAGCCCGCGGGGAGCCCTGTGCCGGCTGCCGGAGCCGCGCGGAGCGGAGCAGGGCGCGCTGCTCCTGGCGGCAGTGCCCGGGTGCCAAGTGCCTTCGCGACCGGCCTGTGGAAGACGCGCAGAGGATGCGGGTCCTGCTGCCCGCAGCGGGCGGGGAACAGCTGCTGCTGCAACAGGCTGCCAGGGACGGACGGAAACCGGTCGAAACCCGAGGCCAGGCTCCTCCGCTGGGACTCCCGGCGGGCTGACGGGACGAGGGAGCGCTGCTGCAGGCCGGTGCACACACCGCGGGGCTCCGGGCCCAGGAGGATGCTTAGTTTCTACTTACCACGAGAGGAGGGGAAGGCAGGGGTGGGGCGGGCACACGCCCAGCAACGGCTGTGCCGCACTCCCTAGTTGGCTGGAGGGCGTTATTTGCTGCCAGCCAGAATGGGCATAGATGGAAGGGATACGAATGCCCAGCCGTGGTTCACTTGCAGGGTGAGTTGTGCAGTAATCCTTTGGACTTCTCCCATTTTATATTTGCTTATGCATTCACCTTTATTACCGACCTCCTGGGGCAATACAGCCTCACTAAGCACCTAGGCTTTGCAACAGGCCCTGAACGTCAAACTGAGGCTGGTGTAGGGACAAGGCCATGCATGAGGGCCCTCCTCCAGAGAAAACTAGCAAGTGCCTGTTACCTTTTAAATATCACAAAATCCCGTTAGGAATCAACTCATGCCTTTGTCATAGCCATATGCTACTGAGAAAGTTGGTGCATTTCAAGTGACCTGACTGACTTCAAACTGCCGAGTGGCCTTGGATCCAACCACATACAGTATTGGTGAAGTAGGACCTCACTTCTCTGAAAGATAAGACACACCTGAACCACTCAGAAAAGAGCTAGCCGAATAATAAGCAAGGCAGGCCTGATCCCTTTATTGAATAAAAGGGTATTATACTTTAAACTCCAAAATGCTTCAGAATTAACTAGCCACTAAATATATAAAAGACTTGTAAAATAGAGCCCACCTTTCAGAAGAAACTTTAATCAACTGCAGTTTATGGTGGAGCAGGGGAAAGCATTGTAAAAACAGACTACTACTATCAAGCTTTGGAAACTGTCAGGAACAGCATTTGCATCATGGTTCTTTTGCAGAACAAGTGCCAGAAAAACAATTCTAGTGAGTATAGGTCCAACTAATTTTATTGCTTTCCATTTTCTATTGCCTTCTTTTCTTCTTTGCCACATTTAATTTGTGATACATATGGAAAAATTGTTATATCAATACAAAATAGTAAACCACTACTTTCCTGCTATCATAAAACCCACTCTTACTCTTATGCCTTTTGGATAAAACTGGAGAAAAGGATTTACCCTTTGCAATGTCCTTTTTGTCCCATATAAATGTAACTTACTAACTATATATACTCAGGGTCCCAGTCTAAGATATTATTATAGATACAGAAGCATGAATTCATTGGCTGTTCATTCTCTCATTTTAGGTACTTGTTAAATTGATCTTTTTTCCTGCATGTTAAGGGTTCATCTTAGGAATGCTAAAATTGACTTGTGCTCCCAGTGAAGTACTAGTTCACCATATCTATTTTTTTTTTCAGTTTTTTACTACTGAGGCAAACACCATCTTTCTTTCCCTCCGTGGAAAAATGGGAAGGAGAGTGGTTGCAGGGCACCTTATGCACCTCTAAGCCCCTCTACTTCTACTAAAAAGTTTTACTTCAGTAAATATTGAATGTGTTTTTGAGACCATGTATTGTAGACCACAGCCTTTGGTGTCCTGAGAGCATGAGGATGCAGAAGTTACAGATTGAATCACTCTTTAAACCAACACACTTGAACAGTGTCTCAGAGATGGATTAGAGGAGGAAGTTATGGATGAACAGAAAGCATAAAAATAAAAAATAAGAAATGGAAACTGAGAACTAAAAGGGGAAATATGATCAGGCAGTCTTACATACCTTAACCTCTCACAGGCTCACAGCCAAATTTCCCCGTTGCCAGCAGGGAACTCAACCAAAAAACCAGCAAACATGCCAGCCAAGGAATCAGACACTCAGCAAGATGCTGCTGCTAGAGAGAGATATTATAAGGCTTGGCTTCTGTACAGGACAGCTGTCAAACATGGTCCATCTGTGGCTACAGCTGTTGATTCCATTGCTGAAGCAGAGGAGCAGGCAGAAGACAGACGCAGGCTTTGGTATGACTAACAGGGTCAGATACACTGCCAAAGACAACTCGCAATCACAGGCTTGCACTAATTTAAGTTGCTTATGTTTAAATTACAAAAAACCCCTCCTAATCAATAAATATGCCAACCTAAGAGGTGAAAGGAAATGCTGACTTAGTAGAGAATCAGTCACAATCAAACCTACAGTGAGTATGTACACATACTGAGCAGTCGCATAGGGTTTTAAAAATAAGGTAACATTTGTGTGCATGTGTTTGGATGTGCACAAATTTCACTCTAACATTAATCTGACAACAAACATTCAAGACAGACTCTCGCACACGGAAGTGTGTGAATGTTAGGTTGATATTAGGTCAATATTCAGCAGAGACTCCAAAATTGTTTTTTAAAACCAAATAGGCTTTACATATCCACTATCCTTAGTAGACCCTTTTACCCTCGGACTTGATGATCTGTTTAGGTCCCTTCTGACCCTAGCTACTATGATACTATGACTATGATACATTTGCATAAAGCTATTTTGATTTTATCCCCCCAAAATCTGTGTCAGTCCACTACATCAACTATTTCATCATTTCTCTTCCAAAACATCTTCTCTTATAGTGCATCTTTCAAGGTTCTTATTTATCTTTCCCAGTTGTTTATTCAACTTACTCTTCTGTTAGTCATAGGCACAAATGCTTAGTTTTGATTTAAGCTTACATGCAGAAAGAGCAGTTCTGTTGAGTCACAAATACTATAACACAGCTCATTGCACTAAAATAAAAACAAAAAACCCAGGGATGAACTCCCTGTTCAATTTCCTAATTCTTGTGATGGTCATAACAGCTCAGTACTGTTGGAAGTTTTCCTTGAAGTCCAAGAATTGCACTGTGAATTGTAAGGAGTTCCAGCAACAGAAGGTGAATACTGAATAGCACCATTCCAAATTCATTCATTCTTAAACTCCAGCAATGTGTGCGCGTGCTGGGAAGCAAATATTTCCAAAATACTTGCAAGTCCAGGAGTTCCAAACATGAAAGAAAAGCTACCACAAGCCGTACTCATTATTTTATGCACACCTGTACTCATGATTTTTGTGACCTCCTTTTATTCAGTTCAATAACATGGCAGTTTGGAGGTCACACTGGACACTGGCATCTGAAGGTTGGCACCTTTACTGTTGGGTCAGTTTATAAAGCCTTCAGCGATATGCTTGCTGATGTGAGAACTGAAGGATAAATTCACCGGACACAAATACTCTTTCATCAATGACTGTTGAAGCATTAGAGTAACTTCATCAACTCGAGATACATTAGCTCATTTTCCCAGATGCCCTGACAGAAGACTTTTCTTAAGAAATAAGGCATCTGGAAACAAAGAGGATGTGCTCATTAACATTAAATGATAGATGAAGCAAAAAGTCAAGCTGTACTTTGAATAAAAAATCAATTTGCTGCAGGACGTTTCACTCATTGACATTCTGAGTAAAAAAAATTGCATGTAGCAGGGAATGAAGACCTGTACAACTAAACAGAGGAACAGTGACAGATTTTTAGCCTACATGAGTGGAAGCAAAACCAACTGAATACTTATGACCCTACTCTTAATTCTCTTTCTCTTTCTGCCCTATCACCCGCTGTTACTTAAAAAGGGCAAGGCCAATGAGTTCCTTCCCCAGTAGCTATGATTTAGCACTCTCAGTGTCTGGGAACAGACATACAAGGAGATGAACAGTTAGATTAGCCCACTGAGTATGAGTCAAATGAATATCAAGTGCATCTCTAGGGACGTAGTGCTGGGCCCATCCTCCGCTAACTCAGTCTTCCTACTAGAAGGAGTGCTATTACTGGACCTGACCCATGAGACTTGGCTGTATAGGAGCTTGGCCCATGGAAATGCAGAACATGTGCTTGACATGACCCCTTCTTTCCCACAAGTGCTACCACCCTTCCTTCTGCAGTTACTTATGATGCTGGTTTCAGGGAACAGCCTTTCTTCCTAGAACAAGAAAGGAGGGGAGAAGCAGCTTGTTTCTCAGCACACAGGAAGAGAAAGCTTTTTTCAGTTATTATTACTATCCATCTTAATTATTCTTCACTTTCACAGGCTGACTAATCTGGCCCTTTTGACCCTTCTGGTCCTGGCCCCAGCATTGACCAGTCAAGGGCACCTCAAGTCAGGCTTCTGAGCAACTAACCCACACTCTCTTACATGGGTCCACCTTCATGGGCCCTACTACAGAGTTACCCACCTGGTTGTGGGGGCTGGAGTATTAAGGTGTCCCGACCCACCTTTCACAGGGGTAGTAATTGGCCTGGCATTTCCTGGGGGCTCCCACACCACCAGGAACCCCACTAGGCCACCCATCCCTGGCAGGGTGCAGTTTTAGGTCATGCCCAGGACCAGGAGCCTCCCAAACCATCCCCATAAGCTCCTGCCCTTACTCCCAAGCTGTTCCTGAGCCTCAGCTCCACCAGCTGATGTCTCTCTCACAGCTGCCGACAGAAAACTGTTGCTTCACCCTATATATATATCTCCCGGGTCTCAAAATGGCTATTGTACTCAGGCACCTGGTTGCTGCCTGCTCCAGCCCTTAAAGTGGCTGGCACCAACAGTGGCCTGCCACGCTGGGTTTCAGAGGTGACTGGTAGAGAGGGCATGTGCCCCCCCTGACAGGGCCTTCCCTGCTGCTGTTGCCACCGGTGGTGTCTGGGGGAGCTCAGCGTGCCCTCACTGACACAGCCGTTCCCAGCAGCACTACCGCCACTGGCATCTACAAAAGCTCGCCAGCTCTGCCCCCGCCGCCAACACTGCCAGTGGCTTCTGTGGGTGCCCCCCAGATTCAGGAGGTACCAGTCACCCTGCTAGGTTTGATGAAAACTCCTTCCATTGCTTTCCAGTAGTTGTGATGATTAGGAGTAGACATGCCATGAACTTCCCGTTGGCCTCTGATTGGGTGGCCATACTGTTCCCCTGTTATTGAGAGAAACACCTCAGTTCCCATGTGCTTGAAGCGCACTGCATCGTCCCGCTCCCAGTAGGTCCCACTGCATTGCACAGTCCATATATCCAGGTCATCTCCTTCACCATCATCACCAAAGGCACTCACTTCCTGTTAGAAACACAGACTTCTTGAAGTAAGAATTTAAAGAAACACTATCAGTGCATTTCAAAGAAACTGAGCACTCAGCAGAGATGTAAGCAGTAAGGAAGGGTAGAAAACAAGAAGTACCATTGTACTGTCTTTGTGGCACCTGATCCAATTCAAATGCAGTAACCTACTTCCTTTATAACTGAGGTAAAATGTCAAAAACAAAGAAACAAAACCAAAAGAGTTACGCAGGAGAGAGACTATCAGCATAAAGTAGTTCAACATAAAATATTTGTGAGATGTAGAACTCTCCTCCCTACTCCAGTAAGTTTAGTTGTTATGGAAATTTGCTTTGCAGTATGATTCTCACTTCAGTTACTTTTGGTAACAATTTCTTCAACATAATAGTTTTTGTTGAAAAGACATAGACTTACCTTAATTTTCCTAAGGAATCATATTTCCATTTTACTTAGGCTGAGATTTTTACAAGGATATCCATCTTAGATAAATTTCTACTTAAAACAGTTGACTGAATTATTAAAAAAAAAAATAAAAGTCTTCTGGCTAATGTAAATAAATTCTTATTGGGCATGTCTACACGAGATGCTATCTGTGTAGTAGCCGAATAATGCTGCACGGTACTGTGCCGGGCAAAACCTGTGCTAATGCGCTACTGCACAGTTAACGTCCAAAAAACCCCATGCTCAGGTGCTACTGCACAGTAGCACAAGTTACTGAGCACTGACTTAGTACTTGGTCGTCAAGTACTAAATGTCATGTGCAGTAACTACTGTGCATTAATGAACATGTAGTTGCACCAACTGAAGACAAAAAATATCTGGGAATAAATTGCATCATACATCAAATCTAGCACAGTGTTGTAGATCAGGGGTTGTCAGCTGGGGATACGTGTACCCCTGGGGGCACTCAGGAAGGCCTCTGGGTGTACGCAGCGGCAGTGTGGAGAGGCAGGTGTACTTGGGAAGTGGCAGCACGGGGCCACTGCCATCCACCACTCCGTGTTGCTGCTAAGTGCCACTTCCCTGCGCCCAAGTACCATCCCTCCGCATTTGGCCGCCAGGGGATTCCCCATGCCCCGCTCATTGACTGGCCACCAGGGGACCTCCCCTAACTTGTTGAGCAGTTGCCAGGCCGCGCCCCCCCGCCCAGTTCTGCTTCCGGATGGGGGTACGGTCCAGGAGGGGTACCCACCAGAAGGGGCACACTCCTTAAAAAAGATATAAAACCCCTGTTGTAGAAGGAATATGTTGGCAAAAATAAGCACCTTACGCCCCCCCCCCCCCCCCCCCCCCCGGCCCCAAACAGATTTCACGTTATATCAGATTCAGAAGCACTTGTCCTTCAAGATATTCTTAAATGTTTATTGCTAAATATGAAAGATCATTTGCTGAAAAATGAAGCCAACTGAAAGTATTCTACCTGAGTAACCTGTGGCCTTTTACCCCCAAGTCCCATTCCTCTTCTGTTGAACTTGCACTCAAAGGCCGTGTCCACACAAAAGCAGACATTTGTTTCCCTGGGGACAAGTAGCAGTGGCACACCTCAATCCACTCCTACTTGTCACCAGGGAATGCCCATGCCACATGTGGTCTGGCATGTGGCAATCTATCATGGGTTGGGTAGACCTTACCTGAGGTCCTAGGGGCTCTGGGGGCTCTGCCAGCCTTGCCCTGGGTGCCACCACCCCGTGCTGTCCTGGAGGCACCAAGCAGTGGTTGATGATGTTGCTACCAAGTAGCAGGGCTTATGTTCTGGGCAAACCCCTTCAACTCATGCCTGCTTCCACAAAGTCCCAGTTTGCTTCTGTGGTGACTGTGGTGTGAGCTCAGCTCCTGCTTGGACCCAGGTGTCCTGCCTGACATTAGGGTTGCCAACTCTGCCTGAACTATTCCAGGAGACTTTTTTTCCCAACATGACATAACGTCATTAATTTCATTTTCTGAAAATATCCTATTAAAATCTCCTGGATTGCTTTCAGCAGTCACCGGGAGATGGATTCTGGAGAGAGGGGGCTAACCCAGGCCCCTACTTCGCCCAGCCCCCCAGGGAGCCACGCGACCGGAGCCGCGCAAACAGGCTGCGCAAACAGGTGCGCTTCTCTGCCGACGCATGAGTTAGTGCGGAGTTCACATGGGAGGGCCCAGGACCCTGCCTGTGCACCCCCCAGGGTAGACAGTCCCAGCCGTAGCCAGCCTCCCAGAGGCATGACACAGATGGGCATGCGCCACACCCCGAGAATCCCCTCGGGCTCTGCTGCCCCCCGCCCCCCCGGCACCTCAGAGACGGCCACCCAGACGGAGCCCCTGGTTCCAGGCTCCACGCAGACGGAGCCCCTGGCTCTCGGCTGCGGGGGCTGCCTGTCCCTTTTTCAGGCTCTGGGGCCTGGGAGCATGGTTACCTCCCCTTGTGGGGTCTGCTTCCTTTTGGTGTCTCTGGCGCGCCAGCTGGAGGAGCTCCAGGCCACAGTCCAGAGACTGCGTGCCATCAGGGACTGCGAGCAGGAGATCGACTCCTACTGCCAGGCCGTTCTCACCCGGGAGGCGGAGGGTAGACCACAGTCTCCCTCCAGGCCAAAGGAGGACTCCGGGACCTCCCGCTCTGTCCAGCCAGGGGCATGGACCAAGGGGGTCAAGGGCCCTAAGGCCCGCCGCACCAAGGCCCCCGCCCCACCAGAGCTGAGCAACAGGGACGCACCTCTTGCCGCTCCAGCAGAGCCTGCTGAGTTGCCGGCCCCCACAGGCAACATGGGTCCAACTGCAGCTACCGCTCTTGCTCTCCTCAAGACAAAACATAAGGTGTTTGTTGTGGGAGACTCCCTCCTGAGGGGGACGGAGGGGGCAATCTGCCGCCCCGACCCCTTAGACTGGGAAGTCTGCTGCTTCCCGGGGACCTGCATCCGGGACATTGCGGAGAGGATCCCAAAGCTCCTCCAACCCACAGACCACTATCCCATGCTCCTTATTCATGTGGGCACCATTGACACGGCTCGGAGCACTTCCAGCCGGGTCATGAGGCGCTACAGGGATTTGGGAGCAGGGCTAAAGGATCTGGGGGCACAGGTGGTGTTCTCGTCGATCCTCCCAGTCTCAGGCGCTGAGGAGGGAGAGGAGGATCCACATGGTCAACCAAAGACTGCGACACTGGTGTCGTCGGGAAGGCTTTGGCTTTCATGACCACAGCCCGCTCTTTGGCAAGAGAGGCAGTGAGCTGCTGGGAAGAAATGGCCTCCACCTCTCTCCCCTAGGGAGGAGGCTCTTCTCAGCCAGACTGGCTGACCTGCTCCACCAGGCTTTAAACTAAGCCCGCTGGGGGTTGGGGGGAAAACCGCCACTGCTGGCCCGCTGAGCAATCCTTGCAAAGCCAGCGGATCACGGCACTCAAGGGAGCCCACCCCTGCCCCAGCCCTGGTAAAATCTGTGGGCAAGGAAGGAGCCCCCCAGGGGGCACTTGCCTGCCTGTACACAAATGCCAGGAGCTTGGGGAATAAGCAGGAGGAGCTCATCCTCCTGCTCAGTGCAAACAATTATGATGTCATAGGGATCACGGAGACCTGGTGGGACTCCACCCATGACTGGACCATGGGTATAGATGGCTATACCCTGTACAGGAGGGATCGTGCAGAGAAAAGGGGTGGGGGTATAGCTCTCTCTGTTAAGGAAAGCTACACGTCCCTGCAAGCCGATATTGGCGACCAGGGTGGATGACTGGAGACCCTCTGGGTTACAATCCGTGGGGAACATGGCACAGGGGACACAAGGGTGGGAGTCTGCTACAGACCTCCCACCCAAAGTCCTGAGCTTGACCAGGAGTTTGCCCGGGAACTGGCTGAGGCAGTAGGCTCCAGGACCATGGTTGTCATGGGTGACTTCAATTACCCGGACATCTCGTGGGAGGATCGCTCAGCAAAATCCAAGCAGTTGCAAAGCTTCCTCTCGTGCGTGGATGACCTCTACCTGACTCAAGAAGTCTATGGGCCAACGAGAGGCAAAGCGCTGCTCGACCTGGTACTGGCTACTGGGGAGGACCTAGTTGGCGACCTAGTGATCGATGGGAAGCTGGGCGACAGCGACCACGAGCTGATCACCTTCACCATCCGCCGAAAAGCTGGCAAGTCAGTCAGCAACACAGAAGTCCTTGACTTCAGGAAAGCCGACTTTGACAAGCTCAGGAGGCTTGTCAGTGAGGCCCTAAGGGACCATGACCACAGAGAGAGGGAAGTTCAAGAAGAGTGGTTGTTCCTCAAGGGAGCGATCCTCAATGCACAAACTAAGTCTATTCCATCTCGGTGGAAAGGCAGCAAGAGGGCACAGCAGCCCCCTGGCTCTCCAGGGACCTAGCAGACCTCCTAAGGCTAAAAAGAAAAGCCTACAAAGGATGGAGGATGGGAGTCACCTCCAAGGAGGATTATTCTGCACTGGTCCGGTCCTGTAGGGACCAGACCAGGAAAGCCAAGGCTGCAACTGAACTCCAGCTAGCTTTGAGCATCAAGGACAATAAAAAGTCCTTTTTCAGATATGTGGGGAGCTGGGGAAAAGCAGGGGCAACATTGGACCCCTGCTGAACCAGACGGGGCAACTGACAACTGATGCCCAGGAAAAAGCCAACCTATTAAATAGGTACTTTGCATCAGTCTTTCATCAGTCCCATGGGACGCCCATGCCGGCTACGGGACAAGGAAATCTGGGTGAGGGTGATCCCCTGCCCTCCATTGATGCTGACTTCGTGAAGGAACATCTTGAGAAGCTGGATACCTTCAAGTCAGCCGGCCCTGACAATCTTCACCCCAGGGTACTCAAGGAGCTGGCGAGCATCGTAGCCCAGCCTCTAGCACGGATCTTTGAAAACTCTTGGCGCTCTGGTGTAGTGCCCGAAGACTGGAAGAAGGCCAATGTGATGCCTATCTTCAAGAAAGGGAGGAAAGTGGATCCGACTAACTATAGGTCCATTAGCCTGACTTCTATCCCAGGGAAGATCTTAGAAAAGTTTATTAAAGAGGCCATCCTTAATGGACTGGCCGACGCCAACATCTTAAGGGATAGCCAGCACGGGTTTGTTGCGGGTAGGTCTTGCTTGACCAATCTCATTTCCTTCTACGACCAGGTGACCTATCACGTGGACAAGGGAGAAGAGATTGATGTCATATATCTTGACTTCAAAAAAGCCTTCGACCTGGTTTCCCATAATCACCTCTTAGAGAAACTGGCCAATTGTTGTCTTGGGTCCTCCATGATCCACTGGCTGGAAAATTGGCCCCGTGGTCGGACCCAGAGGGTAGTAATTGATGGAAGTCACTCATCATGGTGTCCTGTGACCAGTGGGGTCCCCCAAGGCTCTGTCCTTGGACCTGTACTGTTCAACATCTTCATTAATGATGTGGACACTGGAGTCAGAAGCGGACTGGCCAAGTTCGCCAATGACACCAAACTTTGGGGCAAAGCATCCACACCAGAAGACAGGCGGCTGATCCAGGCTGACCTGGACAGGCTCAGCAAGTGGACGAACGAGAATCTGATGGCGTTCAACACCGATAAATGCAAGGTTCTCCACCTTGGGAAGAAAAACCCGCAGCATCCTTATAGGCTCGGCAGTGCTATGTTGGCTAGCACTATGCAAGAAAGAGACTTGAGGGTCATCGTTGACCACAAGATGAACATGAGCCTGCAGTGCGATGCTGCAGCTAGTAAAGTGACCAAAATGCTGGCTTGCATCCACAGATGCTTCTCAAGCAAATCCCGGGACGTCATTCTCCCCTTGTACTCGGCCTTGGTGAGGCCGCAGCTGGAGTACTGCGTCCAGTTTTGGGCTCCACAATTCAAAAAGGATGTGGAGAAGCTTGAGAGAGTCCAGAGAAGAGCCACGTGCATGATCAGAGGTCAGGGAAGCAGACCCTACGATGACAGGCTGAGAGCCCTGGGGCTCTTTAGCCTGGAAAAGCGCAGGCTCAGGGGTGATCTGATGGCCACCTACAAGTTTATCAGGGGTGACCACCAGTATCTGGGGGAACATTTGTTCACCAGAGTGCCCCAAGGGATGACGACTAGGTCGAATGGTCACAAACTACTACAAGACCATTTCAGGCTGGACATAAGGAAGAATTTCTTTACTGTCCGAGCCCCCAAGGTCTGGAACAGCCTGCCACCGGAGGTGGTTCAAGCGCCTACATTGAACACCTTCAAGAGCAAACCGGATGCTTATCTTGCTGGGATCCTATGACCCCAGCTGACTTCCTGCCCTTTGGGCAGGGGGCTGGACTCAATGATCTTCCGAGGTCCCTTCCAGCCCTAATGTCTATGAAATCTATGAAATCTATGACTCCCGGCCAATCCAGGAGGGTTAGCAACCCTACCTGGCATGTGAGCTACACAGCGGCTGAGGGGTGCGACCCCCCCTTGCCCATGTGTGATGCCCTGTGACCAACCCACGCCAAACCGTCAGCATCCCTGTGCAAGAGCCAGGTGCCTGCAGCTGTTCAAGCAAACTCCAAGGGAAGTATCAGGCTTCAACACAATCCCACGCTGCTGGACCAGTGTTACGTGACATCAGAACAGCAGCCTGAGTCATTTTTTTTCACTGAAAATGTGCACCTTCTGTCAAAGGGGTGGAAAATATGACACCAGAACATTTTAACTCTTCAGGAAATGAAGAAAACAAAACCATTTCTTGAGGCAAGCAGACAATGTCTACTAACATGTTTGTTTAGGTTTCAGCAAAAAAAAATACATGTAGGAAAGTTTTAGATGGTCCTGATGACAAGGCTGAAGGGGTCAGGGAAGTTACGCTGGTGCATATCCGTCTGCGAGGAACGCTAGCTGCTTAGTTTGCAAGAGATCCTGGAAACAATGTGTATATCTACGCAACAGTATAGTGTAGACAGAGCTGAGTTAATGTTCAACCAGCTGGTCCAGGAGTCTTATCCATGGCAGCGTGAAGCTCTCTGCATTCTGGAAAACCCACCCAAACAGCTGGGTAAAGTAGCCCTCAGCAGTCTCTGTGTTGCTGTGGCTAGGCTCCTCCATTCTCAAGCCAGTTAGTATTAATTTAGTTCAGGTACAAGTGCCTGTACAACAATGCAGTCACTATAGTACTCAGCATATCCCACAGTCCAAGGAGTGTAGTGACCCTGTCAGCAGCACAGCGCTCACCACTCACAATGCCACATTTAACAAAGGGTAGAAAAGCAAAGCCAGGAATGGACTGGCTCGTATGCATATGCATCGTTGGTCCCAGCTGAAAGGAATCAGAGCTTCTGGACCATCTGGCATAGGCACTACACTGGTAATAGTTGGGAGTGATTTTCATGGATCTTAAATGATATATGAGGGCACTTTTGGAGGAGAAGGATCACTTTTTTATCCCAACTGCTCCTGGGAAAAGCCTAGAACATAAAGCAATTATTAAACTATATATAATATGTATAACAGAAAAGTAGATGTATAAAATGTATCTGGAATAATTTATGGATTGCTTCTTAATCCTCGTGCAGTTCTGCAGCTAAAACAAAACCATTCTTTTTGTCTGTGGTACTGGAAAGAAGAGGACAATATTTCTCATCACTTTATCAACAGGAGACAGCCTGTCTGGTATATCCCACTGTCACAATGGTGGTGTGAGAAAGTCTTGCTACCAGCTGAATGCCTCTCTGAACGCAATGTAACTTGACTGGGGTACAGCAAAAGAGCCCCCAACAGAGGGAGCAAAGAGGACTTTCAGCTCAGGAGACAAGTCTTCTAGGCTGGGGTAGTGCATGTGTGCAAATTTACAGAATTGCAACATTACTTTTACTCTAATTAGTTGGTTTGGACAGTACATCCACACTGCAAGCAAGCGTGAGCATCAGAAAATATTCAGCTGACTTCATCTCTTCCACCAGTGCTGGATCTGCAAAGCCTTTTGCTTCCCACATGATGTCACTCACTGAGTCACTCAGATGTTTATTATTTGTTTTGTTGGCCTTGACTGACTACATATGTAGAGAAGCATCTCTGACTTTTGGCTCATGACTGTTTAAATTGCCTGTATTAAATCAAGCTTCTATCCTAAATCTCTGTTACAATTGTCTTTCCCCACCCCCACACTGTCTTTCTAGTAATAAATTTTTTTTTTTTTTTGCTAGATGCATAAGTGTCTGATCCTAAAGAAAACAAATGAGGCTGGTGTATTGTTTGACTCTCAAATGCCATAGTTATACTCCATTCTTGGAGGCTTCCCTCTTCTTCTAAGACAACAACTCACTTTTGTTGCTGTTTTTAAACAGGGCAAAACAGATGTCTGTGGTTGCTGTTTTAGCCGTGGAAAATCAATCGTTTGGGGCTTTAGCTGGCACCTGTTTTGTCTTTCTGGGAGGTCACTAACTCCCTGTGCATTTAGTACAGTTTACATGGTGCTCCCTACAATGCTTTTCAGTTGTACTTTAGAAACATAATTGGGTTAGAACGGTTGCCAACAAAGAACCCCATAAGCGCCAAACAACCATGGCAATTAACAGCCACATTATTGCTACAGGGGCTGCTATTGTTTTTAGTAAGCTGCTGCGAGCTGCAGGTAACTCTCCCCTGAAATTATATGATGGAGAGTTGGATGAAGACATCAGCTTCTTGGTTTGGAGCACCATCATAATTTTCCTTGATGCAAATGAAACAAAAAAAATGTATGAGGCTACATCAGTCTAACTGAGAAGTTAGTCCACATCTAGTGTGCCTTAGGCCTTTACTCACTTAATCCTGCAGTCCTCACTCATGCAAAAAGCTGTGGGTTTAATTTTTAGAGATACTGAGGACCCACAGTGTCCATTCAGTTGTACTTGGGGATACATCAGACCCCTGAAAAACAACCCTGCATTGGCATGGCAGTAGCAATTTGTTTTGCATTGGAAATGCAGGAACAGGGAGCTATAAGGTACAAGACTATCTTGAAATGGGGATTCTGGCCCAAAGCATCGTATTATACAAGAGGATTTTCCTTTCTATTATTGTGGTCTTTGTGAAGCGAGCTTTGAGCTATCTGGTTAGTGTGCAGGACAAAAGCACTGACTGACAACTCAGTCAGCCTAGCAGGCAGCTCTCAGGCTTGGTTTACACACAAAGGGTGTTTTTACACTGCTTCCATGCTGCGCCTGCAAGCACCACAGTGAGGCAGGTCCCACGCACTCATTGCCACCCCATATGTATCATATCCCAAAACTGAGGCAACATAGCTTCCTTAGAGGGTGCCAGAGCATGTGTCCAGCACAGCTCTTAGGCTTTTTGTCCTGGCCTGTTTGTTGGCACATTCTCAAGCCTCTCTAAGAAGGCTACTTCACTCCATTTGGGGGATTTGGTGTGATGACCAGGAGGGCTGTGTTTCATGGTAGTGCACTGCAGACAGGGTGCAGAGGCAAGGCAGCAGTGCCCCAAGTCAATCTTTTTTAGCTGAACCAGTACAACTCAGTGTGTAGACAAGCCCTTGCTTACAGAGAACACCCCAGCCATCAGACTTCCCGGGTTCCACTCGTTAGACTGCTACTAGCCTTCAGCAAGGAATGTAGGGCCCACGTCTGATCTCACTGAATGTAGGGCCCACATCTGATCTCACTCAATGTAGGGCCCACGTCTGATCTCACTCAATGTAGGGCCCACGTCTGATCTCACTGAGGGCTCGATTCAAAGCCTACTGTGGTCAATGGCAATCTTTCTTTAACCTTACTAGGCTTTAGCTCAGACCCTTACTGTCAGTTTACTGTTTCAGTTTTTCCTGAACCTGGTGGATGTGTCGTGCCAGTTCTGTAGCTGCCAGGTTGATGTGGAGCAGTCCCTGTGCTGGTACCTGAACTTCTAGCAGGACAACTGCTCCTGACACTCACAGAATGTGCATAGAACAGCTCTGAACATTCCTCCACTGCGCAAAGCCCTTTTGTCCTGGACTATGGGTCCCACTCCCACTTTCCCCCATCGTTAGCCACAGAAACCTTGAGCCTGTGAGCTACAGAATTAGTGCAGCCTATCCACCAAGTTAAAGAGGAACTGTAACAACATCTTGAAGAGGCTAAGGAAGATTATATGCCACAGGCAGGCCTGCACCACCAGCCAGGGCTCACTTACTCTGTGGTCCAGAAAGTATGGGTGACTAACCCAACACCGTACAGGCTGGCCCTCACAAAAACTGGACCACTGTGTCTGTGGCCCTTACTGTATTAACTGACAGATCAACCCCATGGCATGAATTACAACTAGCTTGAACCCTAAAAATCCACCCAATATTCCATGTACCCCTCCTCAAGACATACCAGTATGAAAAGAATGTCTTCCTACACCGGACCCAGCCTCCACCACCTCCTGCGACAATCTAGGGACTGGAAGAATACCTCATTCATGAAATCTTGGGTTCAAAAGGGAGGCAGGGGAGACTATGCTATTTAAACCCCAATTGGTCAACCACCAGCTGCTAGCCTATGGGGGCACCTGCAGCTGGGGAGTGGGAAGCTTCCTACTCCCCAACTGGACCCCACATGCACATGGAAGTGGCAGCTGGGGTGCTGGGGGCTCCCCACCCCCCAGATGCTGCTTCCATATGCACCTGGGAGCATCAAGAAATAGGTGTGCATCTGAGGCTCCAGGGTCCCATGAACCTGAAATCTAGGAGCCTTTTGCTGGTGTAACGGGCAAACTGAGTTATGCTTAGGCTCTTAGCATAACTTTAGGCCTTCCCGGAACTAAACAATTAAATTGTACAAAGTGCTATATAAGGCACTGGGAAAAATGAGTGCTATGATTGGTACGGTGGGCTAACCAGGTACAGTAGTTTCCCTAGAAGGAAAGAAAACCAAAAATGGAATACGATTGGAGTACCTTATCTAAAAAGATGAAGTGAGAAACTTGAGGACTGGACGGTTTGAGATGAGAAAGTTACAAAAGTAGTGGACAAAGAGACAGCGTGTGTTTGTGTTGCCACCCTGGGAAGACAGGAGCAGCCTTGGAATTCCTGCTTTGAATAATAAGGAATCCAGAAACTAACATCCCACACAGCCAGCAGAGGATCTGAGGCGGGTACCACTGAAGGTCGCTGCTGTAATGTCTATGGAACTGCTTGCCAGGTTGTATTGCAAGGATAATTATCTTGTAATAAGCCTAGGGGTTACTAATAAAGTTCACTTGATACCAAATCGGATGAGGGGCTGTGTCAGGCCTTGGAGGTAAAAGGAATCCTGGGGCAACAGCTGGATTTCATTTTTCAGCTGAGCATCAGGCATCTTTGGTCCTGGTTCAGACTAAAGACTGTCCCATTTGATCCTGAAGATCAGGCAGGGAAGGGCTGTATCGCGGACCCTGGAGCTGTCCCATGCCCTGAAGCACACCAGGACCCAGCACCTTAAAGAGGCTTAAAGAATGGGGACTGCAGGGCAAGGTTCTTTAAGGCACCAAGTCCTGGCAAGCCCACATCCCAGTGCTGACAATTGGTTATTGTCAGCATTGGAACCAGGGCAGCCCCCAGCCAGATTTCAGCCCCAGGGCTGCTCTAGTCCTGATGCTGACAGTTACCTGAAGGTCTGCATCAAGGCATTGAGACATGCCATATATTCAGTTTATGGTGCACTATAAACCAGCCATAAAGATGAGGAATATCTTTACGGCTGATTTGCCATTTTATGGCACCATAAGTTTAATGCATGCTTGACATGTTGCTATTTATGGTGCAATTAACACATTAATTGTGCCAGAAATGTAATGTGTGCCAGGGAGCTTTGTCACCCAAGCATAGCCAGGAGGTATGAAAAGAAGGGGTATTTTGCAAAGAAGTTTTTGAAATATTTAGTTTCCAAGGATCTAGCGGATATGTAATTTGGTTAAGGGGTCTGTAATAGTGATGAATGTGTAGAAATAAAATACATTGTGAAAAAAAAGTAGAAATCTATTTGTTCTATTTTAAGCAGATACAACTTCACATTTTGGGAAGAATGGGTGAGGTCTTCATGGCACCTTGCTGATGCCATAGCCCTTTGAGATAACAGGGATTGCTGTGCAAGCTCTGGAGACATTCCTTCTCCGTCCAGCAGAACAGGTGAAGACTTCCTTCTGCCTCCATCCACCAGGCTCACCTTTCGAGATGGTGGGAGTTGTGTGTGAGATTTGTTTCATGCACAGTTACAGTCTTGAGCCTCAAAATCACACACACAAATGACCCTGGTTTTTAGGTATTCTGTCCAGTCTCCTTCTTAGCTGGATGTGGAAGGATAATGCCCCCAGATAAAATGATTATGCTCAGTTTCACAGAAATCAGGCCAACAGCCCTCACCTCCAACATTACCTCCTTTATTTTCTGGGTTGCATCTTCCATGATATGTTGGAGGCTGTCTCATACACCCATGTCAATAAAGAAATCAACAAAGTTGGAGAGCTCCTGTGCAGCCTAACATGAAGAGGAGAAAGGATCATCCTGGTTCCCTTTTCCATTACTCAGAAATAGGCTAAAGAGGAAATGTCTGTGAAGTAAGGTCTTACCATTGGATCCCAGCATCTGCAGGGAGCTGGTGGTCTCAGCCTGGCTTTCCAGTTCATTGGTTTGGTTGAGAACGTGACTGTCTGTAACCAAACAAAGAAAAGAGTGTCATTCACTGACAGCTGTGACTCCATGGTATAGAATACCCCTGCTCTTGTAGAGGCAAGAACCTGATTTACTATCTCAATTAGTAATAATATTCAAAATAAAGACATTGTATACTTTTTTTGGTACCTTCCATCTGCAGATCTTAGGTTTTGACATGTTAAAAGCATTAGTGATTTCACCTCACCACACTCCAGGAGACAGGCGAGTTTTATCATGTCTGTTCTGCGAAGGAGGAAACTGTAGAAAACAAGAGTTTAGTAATTTATCCTGGAACTTATGTTGTGGGAGCAGCAAAGCTGGGGGAAAAAACCTGTGCCCTTTATCTCTGTGCTTTCCTTTCCTGTCCCTGACTTTTATACCACACCAAGGATCTCTGGGATGTTATTTACAGAATGAGATTGTGGTCCCAGAATGCACCCCCACCTCCCATTGTGCACCGAGATGGCAGGATGCCTCCCTAGAATACCAAGTGCAGGTGGATGATATTCCCTCCTCTGGCTATCACCAGGATTGCTTGAGCTGGAGAGCAAAGCACATCGCAACCCCACTGTCCTTTTCAAACATCCTTCCCCAGCCCTTTTCTTTCTCATGTTCATATGACAGGGCATTTAGTAGAAGTCACAGATTCATCGCGATCTGATGTGGTCACACCATGAGCACTTCTGTTATGGCCTGAGGTGATAACTTTTATTAAATCAACTAGATATTTGCAAAAAAAACCCTCTTTATTTGCAAGCTTTCAGGCATACTCACCATTCTCCTCAGGCATAGGAGAGTGCAAAGATTGTAAAATTTCTCCTAGGTGGAAATGAAAATTAATATTTCATAGGAGAGCTGAAGGTAGTGTCAGATCTCTGTTATAGCCTTGAACTCTCAAATGCTGGGCTTCCAGCCACTTGCACCAATGCCCACACCATGGGGGAGGGGGGCGGCTTCTCCTCTCTATGTTAGCTAGGAATGAATGATGACTCTAAAACCTTTTCCCTGGTCCAGTATAACACCCAATCCTCCTCTTATTTGCTCTTTAATAGAAAGAGCAGGACAAGTCGTAGAGCCCTTCCTTTTCCATTCCCTTTAAGATACATCTGAATGTGGAGAAGGATGATTCAAAATTACCTTTATCTCCGTCAGAGGCATGCACAACTTCTGGAATGTGACTCCAGAGCTCAGGCTCATGTATGTTAGTGCAATCAAAGCTGAGTCAGCAGCTCAGGCTCAGCCAGTCAGCTTCCCATGTGTACTGGTCCAGAAGGGTGGCTATTTTTCTTTGCTCTCTCTGATGCAATTGCTTTATGCAGTTGTTCCAAGAAGCTCTCTCGAGGGATTGGGAAACTTCCATCTCACCTGGGAAGTCCCTTTCATGGCAAATTCTATGGAACACGGTCACCACCCACCCACCCCTCAGTCCTTCTGTGGCTCATTGCCGGGGAACCTGAGCACTTGAAGGTGACACCCTGGGAAGGGACTCTTCACGCAAAGTCACTGGAATTAAAAATAAAAGAGAGGAAGAACTTTTCAAGCTAACCTTTAGGGCTGTGCAAGGCTTCGGACAGAGCTTCGGATCTGGAGAAGCTTCGGACACTTCGGGATCCGAAGCAGCACATCCGTGCTGAAGTGCTGGCCTCGAAGCTGTTCAGAGCTTCGGAAGAGCTTCGGAGCCGCCTTGGAGATCCGGCAGTAGGGTACAATGGGGAAACAATAAAATATCTATAACTTTGTTGTTTTTTGTCCGATTTGGATGACATTTTTAGATGTGATAAACTCTGCAGAGAGGATGAAGCCTGCCAAGTTTCAAGATAATTGGTGCAAGGGTTTGGGGAGAACAGCACCCCAAATTCTTGAAAGCCAAACTCATGTCACATCTAGGCATTACAACATAGCATGGTGAAAACTGCAGGGGTGGTAGCTCTTGCTGAGTCCACAAAGCCTGCCAAGTTTCAA
The DNA here is from genome assembly GCF_030867095.1 of Alligator mississippiensis. Taxonomy (NCBI): domain Eukaryota; kingdom Metazoa; phylum Chordata; order Crocodylia; family Alligatoridae; genus Alligator; species Alligator mississippiensis. The sequence goes on along the minus strand of NC_081833.1, from coordinate 15,519,342 downwards.
GAAGATCGGTGCAGGGGTTTTGGGGCAACTGTACCCCAAATTCTTGAAAGCAAAACTCCTGTCACGTCTATGTGTTACAACACAGGGGGGTCAAAACTGCAGGGCTGGTAGTTCTTGCTAAGGCCACAAAGCCTGCCAAGTTTCAAGAAGATCAGTCCAGGGGTCTGGGGGGAACTGCCCCTCAAGCTGCGGACAAGCAAAACTCGTGCCATGGGTGCTGTGGGACTGACTGTCTGTCTTGGGGCGGGGAGGGGAGACACTGCTGCAGGCCTGGCTGCTAAGATACTGTGTTCCCAGTTACCAATCAATCAATCATGATTCACTCAGGGACCAGGGACTCAGGGATCAGCTCAATACACAGGATCTAGCTACTACATAATGGCTTAAGGAGCATCAATTAGCACCTACAAAACCAGGACTAAGGAGAGGAAAGAATCAATACAGACAATCAGTTGCTCCAAGACAGACACCAGACACAGTCTTGGCAGGAGCTAGGGGTGCAGGGCCCCAGAACCCCCCTGCACCGATCTCCTCGACAGCTGGCAAGCATCGTGGCCTCAGCAGGGGCCACCATCCCTACAGCTGTCACCCCGCTGCGCCTTAGCACACGCAGTGTCACCCATGCCACAAGTTTTGCTTGTTCGCAGCTTGAGGTGCAGTTCCCCCCAAACCCCTGTGCCTATCTCCTTAAAACTTGGCAGGCTTTGTGGCCTCAGTAAGAGCTACCAGCCCTGCAGTTTTCACCCCCCTGTGGTGTGACACAGTCGTGACAAGAGTTTGGCTTTCAATTTGGGGTGCAGTTCCACCCAAACCCCTGCACCAATCTTCTTGAAACTTGGCAGGTTTCATGCTCTCAGCATTGGCTACCATACCTACAAGTTTCATCCAAATTGGACAAAAAACAACAACATTATAGATATTTCATTGATTCCCCATTATACCCTATGGCCGGATCTCCGAGGCAGATTGAGGCAGAAACCCCATCTGGAGCTCTGGATCGGATCGCGGCCATCCGAAGCAGCCGGATTCAAAGCCATATCGGGTCTCTGCCAACTCTCACAGGCCTACTAACCTTACCAGAAGATTTCAACTCTTCATCCAATGGATTGTAAATGTATGAAGCTGAGCAAGAGAAGAAAATGTTATTGGCTATCATTTTAGAAGCATTAAAAGGGTTTCATTTGTCTCATTAAAGGGTTTTTTGGGTTTTTTTGTATTTTATTACAGTAATTTCAAGTAAATTTTATGCTAGGGAAAAGTAAAGCAAGTTTTGTTTACCTACTACCGTGATCTCAAGTAAAGATTAACTCCCCAAAGCTGAAGGAACAGAAAAACAAAATGCATTTTAATGTTGGCATGTTCAGACAAGTGGGTCTCCCAGCTGCTGGCAGCATTCATTATTAGCAAAAGCCCTTCTCTGCAATGCTGGAAGCCTCTGGAAATGCTACTGAATAATTGGGAGCATAACTGAACTTTGGAAAAAGTGACTCAGGCCCTGATCCAACAAAGCACTTACACATGCACATGACTTCAAGTCTGCAGGTAGCCCTTGTCTTCCTACTAATGCCTTAATAGGAATAATCACATGCTTAATGTTAAGGACATTTAGGGACTTGACCCAAAAACCATGACAGTCAATAAGAATCACTTGACTTCAGTCATCTTTGGTCTTTTGATTCAGGACCTCCTTGCTTTTCTGGATTAGCACCAATTATGGTCTGCATTAATGGTTTAAGCCTTCTTCCACATCCTGCTCCCACTGAGGTGTACAGTATTTATGTGCTAGGGCCAAACTCTATGACATCCTGTATAAAAGTACAACATTTAAAATCAGCTTAATGTGTGGTTTTGGCATGAGGAAAGAGTGTATGGAAATGGCAAAATCTATGCTGGTACTTCTGCTGCTTGATCTGGAGTCAGCTCCACTAACTTTTAGTGACTAAAAAAAAGTTTTAAGTGCTTCTGATTTTCCTCTCTCACTTGCAGAGCCAGCCCAGCTGAAGGGGGTGAGCTACATTCTCTTCTTGCTCATTCAGTCCCTAGAGAAGCATTGGGTAATGTTTAATTTTCAGTGTCTTTATTAGACTATGCAATGCTCGGAAGCCCAGCTTCATTTTCAGCTCCCAGGTTAAGATGTCAAGGGAAAGCGATTAGCAAAATGATGTGGTTTTCCTCTGGGGTGAGGCATGAAGGGACCATTTTGCAGAATCAATTTTCAAAGTAAAACTGTACTTAAAAAATAGCATGTAAGCAAGGGAGAAAAAATGGGGGAAAAATATAATGGGAGTCCATGTAGTGGCAGGCACTAGAGGCCATCTTTGCAGCTGGAAGTAAAACCTTACTGAACACTCACCGAGTGTGTCTACATGTTCCATGCATTACATTTTGTACCTCTAATATGAGGTCCTAACTAAATGTGCATTAGGCTGTCCTAATGTGCAGTAGCAAAAGCACACATTTTTTTAGCACACATGCTTAATGTATAGTAGCCTAATTTACTGAGCATTAGCATACGAGGTCTGTTCAAAAAGTATTGAGACTGATGCTGTAGGAAACAATATAGTTTATTTACAAGGGTTTTGGCTTAATCTCCTTTGAAGCACAGTATGCTCGTTCTGCAGCCACACACTTCTTCCAATGTTCCTGCCATTGTTGGAAGCACCTCTGATAAGCAATTTGTGGAATCACTAAAAGCTGCTCAGTTGCATTTTGTTTTATGGTTTCCACATCACAAAATCTTATTCCTTTCAAGGTTTTCTTTAGTTGAGGGAAGAGAAAAAAATTGTGTGGGGCCATATCAAGTGAATATGGAGACTGCAGCACTTGTGGGATATGGTGTTTGGCTAAAAATTGCTTCACAAGCTGTGCTGAGTGGGCAGGCGCATTGTCATGGTAAAGCATCCAAGAGTCAGACACCACTTTTCTGGTCGTTTCCTCCAAACTGCATCACAAAGATGTTTTAAAACTTCTAAATAGAAGTGTTGATTGACTGATTGTCCTTGTGGTGCATACTCATAGTGCACTCCTTCCTGGTCAAGGAAAACAATCAGCAACACTTTTGTTTTGCTGTGCACTTGTCGCGCCTTCCTTGGTCACAGCGAAGAAGGAGATTTCCATTGTGATGATTGCTGCTTTGTTTCCGGATCATATCTGTATGCCCATGTTTCATCACCTGCTATTACTCTTGATAAAAAGTTCTCATCATCAACAATATTTGAAGCAAATCTGATGCCACAAACACTCACATTTATTTTGCTCATCACACAACAGACGGTGTACAAGCTTTGCTGAGACGCATTTCATTCCCAAATCGCTGGTTAGAATTGAATGACATGAACCAACAGGAATTCCAACTTCTTCTGCTATCTCTCAGAAAGTCAATCGCCTATCCTTCCGAACCAAACTGAGAACCGCTGCCACATTTTCATCATTTCATGATGTTGAAGGGCATCTGAAACGCTCATCACTTTGACTGATGATCGTCCTTCCTTAAACCAACAATAACATTCAAAAAGTCTTGCATGGCTCATAGTGTCATCACCAAATGCTATTTTAAGTCATTCAAATGTTTCACTTACTGTTTTACTGATTTTCATGCAAAATTTAATGCACGCACATTGTTTTGGACACTCGGACAGAGGAGTGACATGTAGAGGGTGCATGTGCACCCCCTGAGAGTGCTGGTGCACCCCCTGACTGGCAGTGCTCCCTGCTTAGGCAATGGGCAGGGGGAGGGGCAGGCGGGAGCACTGGTGCCCCCTTGTGAGCTCTGTCCATGGAGTGGGGGTGCCAGGTAATCAACCAGTATGACCTCCCTTCTGGGCTAAGACTGATGATTTCTGCATCTTATAGACCAGCATTTCTATATAAGCTATTAACTTTCACCCAGTAAATGTTATGTGAAAGGAACTTTGTTCTACTACACAAATATTCAGAGACACACAAAGTTATATTCCTCGTCCTCTGGACTGCCTATAGGTAGCCATGCAGACCTGAAATTCTTGCCCATGCAATGCACCTCACTCATATTTAAAAAATATGGAAAGAATGCGGTTCAACCACATGCTTTTTTATAAAGACTGAGGTTTTCCAAAAGGAAAAGAAAATAAATTTCTATTGCATTTTGGATGGTTCACAACAATTTTTCAGTATTCAAGTACAGGTGACCCTCACCATTTGTGAGGGATATGATATGTTCTTGTATCCCCCGTGAATGGCGAAATCCACAAATAAGGCATTGCGTGCATGAATGCCATCTGTGTTCATGAACTCAGTAACCCTGGTGGCTGGTGGGGTGGCACGGCTGCTCTGGCAATGGTGGGAGCCTGGCAGCAGCAGCGGGGACCCAGTGGCGGCAAGTGCGGAGCTCCTGAGAAGCTCCTTTAAGTGTATTTAAGAAGTGGGTTCGGCATTCGTGAATATTTGAAACCGCAAATGCCAAACCCACAAATAGTGAGGGTTTTCTGTATTACTACTTTAAAAAGACAGAATCTTAGCTACTAAGTTGTTGTGAAGCAGACTTTAGTTTAAAAGAAAGAAGTGTTAGAAAACCAAAGGAAATTTTTGCATGAAGATAGCTCTGCTTGGTCTGTGATGATGCCAAAAAGGCTGGATTTCCACTAGTGTCATAATATCACGGGGGTATCATTCCATCCGGGAAGAGCACACACCAACTACAGATGCTTCCTCAGCGCGACAAAGGGTTTTTAAACCCAAAAGCTTGCTAAGAAAAATGTTTCCAACTATTTAAGTTGATCTAATAAAAGGTATCAGATTCACCCAAAGAACCCTGTCTGCATATCATAGGAGAATTACCTATGATACCTGAAAGTTACCTGAAAGTTGAACTCTGGAGTGACTATCTTTTGCGTTATGCCTTGTCAGACAGTGTAGTAGTAAACTGGCTAGCACTTTTGTGCAACACTGCCATCTTTTGGAAGAAATCAAAACTGCTTAACTGCATCTCATCCATAGACAGGGGCAATACATTTACAGAGAATTATTTCTGCGATGCACTGCACCTCTTTTTCTGTCTGTGAATTTCCCAAAAACATCTCTGAATTCTTAGATATAGTGGTTGTTCACATTTAATCAAACATTTCTTCAGCAGACTTGCAAATTGCCAGACTATTCCCCTGTTGCTAAATAATGTTCAATTATTGAAAGCAGATGAGCTGGCTATAGGCAGAGGTGATGACAATCAACTGGGAACAGAGCAGTCTTGAATTCAGATCTCCCAAATCTTAGGTTAGTACACTAACCACTAGATCGTCCATCCTTCTGTGTAAACTACAGATTACTCCCTGTTGCTTTCTGCCTCTGATAACCCTTTGCTTGTCCTAATCCCAAATTAGACAGATCCATGTTTTGGAAGAAAAGATTTAGCTCCAAGGAAAAACAGTTCTTTTTACAGCAGTTTCTCAGGTTGGCTGGGAAGAGGAAGGAATTTCTAACCCTTTATCAGGAGGTGCTTTTACAGGGGACCAAATTCAGAAGTGAAACACTTATTCTTACATTTTATTTCTATTCTATCAATGTGTAAGAAAAGAGTGGATAGACTAATGGTCCCAAACTCTGTAGACTTGAGGCACCCATCAGAAAATGCCAGCTCTCAGTTTTCATTTGGTTTTTGGCTATGGAAAAACAATAGAGCAATTCTTCTGTTGCAAATAACTCAAAGAGCATAACAGGTTAGAGTGTTTTTAAGACCGTGGATTCCTATTTGAAATCTCTGGGTGGATCTTGTATTCATGTTTTGACACCATACAATGCATACAATGTGTGGCACCCCTGAAAGGATGTCAAGGCCCCCCAGTCTGTCACGGCACCCTGGCTGAAACTTGCTGGGATAGACAAACAGTTCTACCCATTTACCAAAGGTCAGCTGAGTCTGCTGTATCCGTCTCTCAGTAAGTGGAAGTTTCAGGGCCTGGGGGAGCATCAGCTCACCAAGTCCCCCTAGGGGAGGACAAGACAGAATGGGCACAAGCTGACTGAGGATTGCTTCAGGCTAGACATAAGGAAAAACTTCTTTACAAATTGAGTACCAAGGGTTTGGAACAGGCTCCCCCCTGAGCTGGTCCAGTCACCCACCTTGGCGATCTTCAAAAAGCGTCGATGCCCATTTTGCTGGGGTCCTCTGATCCCAGCGGTCTTTCCTGCCCACATGCAGGGGGGCTGGACCCGATGATCTGTAAGGTCCCCCCCGGCCCCTAACAACTATGAGACTATGAAACTATAAAACAAAGCAGCCAACCCCTGATTTAAACAAGGTTAATTTACCACAGCATAGTTTCACTTGCTATAGTATACGAGTGGACACACGAAACAGTTGCCACGAATCAGCTTACCTGTGATCCTGTGTGGTAAGTCGTCCCCTTTAAAACGATATAGTTGTGCATCTGCCCACATCTCCAGTGTTGTTAACGTGCCAAGAAGCTGGTAGAAGCCATACTTTAAAGAGGTTATGAGAGTTTAGACTTTCTTTGGCCTCCTTAGCATATAAATTCATTGAGTTAAGTCCTTTACACCAAGGCAGTGATGGAACGGAGCCTGTGTGAGTGAAAGGAGGTCTGTAAATGATACTACTTGACAGAGAGGAGGAGACACAGGCCTCTCTGGCCCACTGAAAGAGCTGGCAAGAGCACGTTCATGCTTCAGAAATTATTCACCTCATCAAACACAAAGTGCACATGAGCAGAGGAAACAGCCGGCCACTGTCATTATCTTCCCAGGCAAGAAACCTTCAAGGGACCTAACTCACAAAACAGGATTTAGTCAAACTGGATCCTTTTTGAATAACACAGTAAGGGGATTGGGGGGGTGGGGGGGGGATTTCTTCAAAACTTATTACCTTGGAAACTCAAGTGGAAACAGCAAATAAATGGGCTGGATAGAACTTGCAAGCTGTGAACAATCATACTGCCACACAGAAGCAGACAAAGCCAGGTAAGGACTTAACAGAGGCACACCGCAGAAGCCGGGTAATAAAACTAACTCAGACATGATCAGTCTGATGGATAACTTGGTGCCTCCCAACCTAAAACTTTATACACTCAAGGTGACCGTGATTGAAATAAGGTCCCAGAGACATTCATTCTGCATGCAGAATAGCTATGATAGGGCGCACAGCTCTGCTTCTAGGCATTTGCATTCTCCCACTGCGCCTTTAACCTGAGGGTCTCAAACACTGCACCAGTAGTACTGAAGGAAATGTTCCCACTGTGTTGTGAGGTGATTATCATCTTCATGCTGTAGATGGAGGCAGTAAGCAACAGGAAAACTCAGTGGCCTCCCCAAGATTTCTTCAACACTTCTGCCAGCTGGGAATAGAACTGAGGTCTCCCGGCTCCCTGCCCTGTACTTTCATCAAAACCCTATTTATTTTCACCTTGTCTTCTTCTCGTGTCCCGCCTGAGAGAGCTGACGACAGGGATTCAGCAGAATTTGCAGGTTGTTCGAATCTGAGCGGGCCATGATGGGAGCGCATCCGCTGCAGCCGTTATGGCAGCTGGAGTCCTGCACTGCTCTGGGCCCAGCTGTGCTGAGGTGGACTCTGCAATGCACCATGATACAGTCACTTAGGTGCCAGGCATGAACTATGATATAGTCCATTAGGAGCCAGGGTTTTGACCGGGGTGCCTGCACAATGGCTTCCACTTGTTGCTTCATGATTTATTCAGATGGATACAGCAACTGAATAGCAAGACAAGCTCTAAATGACCTCTAAGCAATGGCACTAAGGGAGAAGACTAGAGTGACAGTTTTAGGTACGATATCCATGGGAAGTCACCTGGTGCAGGTCTCTGATACAATTATTAACAAGATAAATAGGACATTCCTCCATGATACGTGCTGCAGATTGGATCTCACTGCACTCATACTTGGGGTCTTTAATAAAATGCCATTTACAAAGCAGCTAGTTGTCCACCGTGTTCAACATAGTCCAGCTCTGCCTTAGTCAAAGCCAAGAGGTTTAGAAGTGGGGTCCATGATAAGAAATGTATTAATGTGGTCAATTGTCTTGCATCACTGGGTCCATTTTCCTTCATCTCAAAGCTTTCATGATTCAGTTCTTTCCCACATTCCAAAATGGCCTTCTTTGACATAAGCCTTGGCCTATGGGGGTCATCAAGTTCCTCAAAAATTGGTAGTGAATTGAATATAGGCAGCTTTTTGTAGACTCTTTATTTAGCCTCTTGATGTCGAAGATGAGGAGGAGGGATATGAGACAGAAGAGACAGGCAAGGAACATGAGTGTATCTGCAAGTGCCTCTCTCTCATAAGTTTCAAAGTTTCATTCAGTTGCTTTGTGCTGATTAGATCATATTGTGCACATTTGTTCAGGAAAGAAATCCATGCAGCCCTGGGCACAAGTGCTGTCCTTCAATCCAGGTGGGCACTTTCATGCTGTGCACCAGGGTGTGGACAGTCCAGGTTGCAAACCTCAGTACTTGACTTGGACGGATCCCAGGCAGGGGACATGACATGGGCTGTTTAAGGTGACTTTTCTATCGCCCTCCACACACAGGATACCAGAGTTCATCTGAAATAGGCCTGCTCAGTCATAATTGCAGCTCCCTAATCACACACCTGTCTCAGTTCCAAGTACAAAATAACCATCATATACCCATCATTGTCTCTCTATGTGCAGGTCTGTGACTAAGGGCTGCTGATAATTGCTCCATCACGTCACAGTTGCTATCCTTGTGAGGATGCCTTGGAAGGACAGGTCTCTGCCTAAGACAGACAAAAATAAAGCAGAACAAAAAGCCTGTATGAGTGAAATCCCCTGTGATTTCCACATCAGGACAGTGAAGACCCTTCTGCAAGGCACTAGGGTGGGCTAGTTTCATGCAGCTTTCTTCATGTAGCCATTGCCAGTAGCCAGTGTATTGCACACATGCACGCAGACACTTTGCCCATGACACTAAGCTTTGGGAATGGATCTTGTGGGGTTGGTGCTTGCAGGAGGAGAGGCCAGACCTGGAGCAGGATACTCAGCAAAAGAGAAAAAGAGAAAAACACAAGCTCTTCTCCCACTCCAGCCACAGCCTTTCCAATGTAAGCTGTGGTCACAGCTTCAGTGGTGTCCCAGTGTCCCTCCCCAGTCCACTTGAGAGATCAATGCCTGCCTGTCTGCAGGGAGGGAATGGCAGTTGCAGGTCTAATTGCCCTGGCCAAAGCTTTGGGGCTTGAGTTGCAGTGCCCCACTAAGACTGGGACTTCCTCCAACCCCCAATGCAGCAAAGTACATATTAAGAGAGAGCAAAAGTGAGACAGGATCAGCCTAGCCCTGCTCTGCTCGTTCGACACTGGGCAACATTCCCTCTCTCCCAGCAGGTACTGTCGTCCAGGAGCAGGGGCTTGTTAATATGTCAGCCTAGAAAGTACTTCATTTAAAAAAAATATATATACCCACTTTGCAAAAAAAAATGCTGCTGGAAATCCCACTGTCCATTACATGCAAAACATAGGGTGAGAACAGTTTCTGCCAAAAGCAAAAGCAAAAGTCAAATCTTTATGTGATCTACAGGATGCAGCGAAATGAGCAGGCTCCTTGCTGCTGTTCCCCAGTTAGGTACTACAAGTCAAGACCTTTCTGTCTTCATTCTGCCTTTCAAGAACAAGGTGTATATTATAGTTTGACAAATGCTGTATGCAGGAAACTATAATACACACCTTTTGTTTGCACCATCACTGCCCTACTTGAATGTCACTCATTCTGTATGTGAACCTATCAAAATTAAAAGACCAAGGAAAACACAATGAAGGGCATTTTTGGAAAAGCTTTACCTGCCACATTGGGACAGCAGCAAAAGGGACCCCTGGCCCATGTCAGGCAGCCCTCAAGGCATTCTCCTACAATTCAAAGATCATGGAAAGGGTTTACAGGGGACTTACTGTGACATCTTGATTGTTGGCCCTAGGAAACAGGGCAGCTCTGGATCCAATGGGAAGTCAGGCAATGGGCTGGGTCAGGCATCCTGCTATGCCTAGGCCAACTGCACACGGAGTCTGTAGTGCTACAGCATCCTCACCCCTCTGTAGTTCTTTCCTAGGATACCACTGACAACACCAGGCCCCACTGCAATCGTCCTGAGCTTGACCTAGTGTCAGAACGGGGATAGGGAAAATTGATGGAAGAGTCTTCTACTGCAGGGGGGAGAGGGTTTGTGATAGGCTCATGTCAGCTGCAGGTACATCCCACCCCACTGGGTCACACCACGCCATGACATGACTTTATTATTTCCACTGGGTGAATCTTCACTTGCCTGGAGGTGGTGATCAGTGGTTCCCTTTAGGTCCAGGTGTGACTGCGTTGCCTTGACTTCTTTAGGGTTCCTCCTCCCCTACAGCCCAGCCCTTTCTACTCAGGTCTTGTAATTAGCCCTGGTGACATCTCGGCATGACAATGTCATCTTTTCTTCTATGCTAGGTGTCTGGTGAGAACTGAGACCGCAAAGATACTGCTTCTGCCTTTTATGTCCAAAATCACAACTAAACAGATAATGGAAATTAAATGGCTAGTAGTGGGCAGCCAAGTAGGGAAATGATGCCTCCACAAAGAGAGATCCCTTTCCAGGGCATGAGTTGGTCTGATGCCTGGTGCACCCCTCACTCACGCACCATCAGGACCCTTTACCTCCAAGCCCTTTTTCACATAAGTTTGTCCGGTCTTGACACTAGGCCAGGGATGGTACCATCTTGTGGCGGCCCCTGCCACCCCAATGTGAGGCCCACTTTCCCAATGGCCTCTTGCTGGAGTGCTTCAAGCCTGCAGGTGTACTGGCTGGGTACGTGCTGCTGGGAAGCCTCCTCGCTGGAGTTCTTCACCTGTTTCCCACTACAGATCACCCTGGGCAGCCCTCTGCCAGCCCCACCTGAGCTGGATACTTTGGCACAGGCTTCCATGTGCCTTTTGGGGTCCTGCTACATCTTATCCGAGGTGCTACCAACTCCATTGGGAGGAAGAGTGTCAGCCTGGGTCCCCGATGCTCCAGCAGTCAGGATAGCATGTGGTGTTTCTCCGGATATTTCAGCCTCCAGGGGGACCTGCTGGACTCCTTCCAGTGGCACGTTGAGCTTCTGAGTTTTTTTCCTGGATGCTACAGAAGCAAGATGGGTGTCCAATGCTTCCCCGGGTGTGCTGGCCTTGGGGAAAACCACTGGCTTCCTTCTGGCCATGAGGAGAGCATCCAAACGAGTTTACCGTGTCCCAGTGCAAGCCCCCATTGTCTCCATCTCCAGGCCCACTTTTGGGCCATTGCAGCCAGCCGCTTGGCCAATCGGCAAGGCTCCACTGTTCGGCATGGCAACAGCTCCTTGAATGTAGTTGGGCCACCTGAGTCGCAGTGCTGAGGTGAGTCAGACAGGGGCCTGTTACAAGGTTACGTGAGAGTGAGGGAGGCAATCTCAACTTTAGGCTTTACTAGGACCCTCTGTTGAAGCGTGTGCCCAAGACAAGAAGCCAAACAAAGAGGCGGCAGAAACCTACAAGGAACAAGAAACTACTTACATGCTCAGAGAGGCAGAGGCACCAACACTGTCATCCTGTGGGCCCATCCCCGATCAGGCAGGGGAGGATGGAGGGAGGGGATGACAGGGGTGGATGGGGAGGGGAGGAGTACATGTCTTCACCGCCTGAGGGTGAAGCAGCTCAGGAATATCCAGGCTAGGTGGAACCTGTGGGAGAAGGGGCAGTCAGGGCACACTCAGGGTGGGGTCCAGGCCAGGTGAGAAGAAACTAGTATGAGTGGGATGGGGTTGATCTTGGCCCCTCTGCTCACCCCCAGGGAACAACCACGGGGTAAAGGAGAGTCTCCCCAGCAGCAAGCAGTATGTGGTTCTCACACATGGCTGAGTGGGGCTTTCTGTCCCCAGCCGGCCTGCCACCTAGGCCAGAAGCTCTGAGCTCCAGACCCTGGGGTGAACCCCTGGCAGCAGGGTCCTCGGGCCTAGAGGTGGGCAATGAGGGGCGAGCCCAGGAGATAGCTGGTCCATACAGGGCACTAGGGCCCTAGCAGAGAGGCAGAACAGGTCATCCTGACCGGCCTGGAGGCAGGAGGCACCTGATTATTGTGTGGGCTGTGGGGACAGCCCCTCAGGCCTGGGAGCTGCTGGGCGGCAGGGGGAACACTCACCTTTGTGCTGCTCCCCACCTTCTCCTCCTCCCCTCTGCTGCAGTGTCAGCACTGGAGGTGGGAGGCAGAGATACCGGTCACCTTGCAGACACCCCAAACCCCCAGGCCCCTGCCACTTCAACCACCCCATGCCCAGGCCTCCTCTCTGTCCATCACTGCTTCCGTACTAGGGACTGGCCCTGGGCACCCTCCCAGACCCATCTCCCTTCCTCCCTCTGTGCTGCCTGCTCTTAGGTGTGGCTCCTGGCTGCAGTCTGGATATACACAGCAGGGACAGCTCCCAACACAGAGAGCCCAAGCCTGCAGTGCCCCCGCCCCTGCCCCAGCCCTGCCCCACCTAGACACCCAGGGCACTGGAGGGAGTTGCAAGCAAGGCACTTCCTGAAGACACACTAGTAATTTCCCCTTCACTCACCTCTTCCCTCCAGAGGCCTCCAGAGCTGGGAAGGAACACAGGGGTCCTGGCCCTCAGCCCGTCCTTCTCCTAACCTGTGAGACCCTTTCCAGGACTGGGAATGGAGTCCTGGCTCCAGCCCTTCCTCAGCTCCACTCACTGATCCCACACTCACAACCTAATGCTAAGAAAAGCATCAAGCTTCCCAGTTGTAGGGCCACTTATGTTTCTGGACTGACTCATAGATTTGGATTGGATGTGGTTTGCAGCATGAAACATTTCCTTAAAAAACAAAACTAAACTAAATGAAATAAACTAGGAAAAGTATCATGCCTTTCCCCCTGTCCTGTCTTTTTTAGACTGTCATGCTGCCCCTTGGTTCTGGCCCCCATCCCTGGAAGTGAGTTGCTCTGTCAGCCAGGAAGAGGGCCTTTGTCTGGGTGGAGGTGTCTTGATGCCCGGGGCCCTCCGCCTGGGTGCTGGCCTCCTTGGTGAGGGGCATGCTGGTCTGGGTCCCCACCTCGATCCCTTTGGAGGGGTATTTGCTCCTTATTGCACAAGAAGCAACTGGTCAGAGATGGATCATGCGCTGAATTCAAGCACAACAGGCTCTATGAAGGAAGAGCTCCCCTACCTGCAAACATCACTGCTCCCAGCACCTCCAACCTACCCTGCAGCTGGAATGCTGCACACAACACCCCAGTGCCCCACCACCTCTCCAGTCTCCCACAGGCCCCTGTGGGAGCACCGCCTACTCCCCCCTCTATCCCCCACTTAGCCCTGCAGGGCTGGCAAGCTGTCCCAGGCCATCCCCTCCTGATGCATCAGCTGCAAATAAAAAATTAAATGCCATTGAGGATGAAATCCACCCTCCTGCTCCTCTGTCCCAGAGTTGGTCCCCGCTGGTAGGCCAAGGAGGACACCAATCCAAGAATGAGGTTAGGTCAGTGCAGTAGCGCCTTCCCACTCAAACACCACACCCTATGGGTACTAGCACCCTATGGGTACTACAGTGGCACACCGCAACATCACAACACACAGCCATGTACGCGCCCCCTCCCACCGCAAAACATTTGCCCCCCCAACACACACACACGAGCCCAGGAACCCAGACGGGCTTATCTCTGCATTGCCATTCTCCCTAGGAGCAATGGCTCCTCCTCATCCTGCTCGTCCTCAACTTCCCCTCAAACAGCTCTCCCAAGATGGGATGTGAGAGGTTGTGCACAGCCTGTCACTGCCTGCCCAAGCCTGCACCGAGTGTGTCAGGCTCCTGCTGGGTTCCCATCTGGAATTGCTCCCTTCCTGGCTCCCTTCCCCATCCCAGGCCTCCTCCCCGAGGGCCCCAGAGCCCTTCTGCCCCTGCCCCAAACACACTCACCCACAGCTTCCCCTGCCTCTGCCCAGCACTACAGAGACAAAAAGCATTTCATAGCTCACAGGGAGATGGAGCTGTCTCTGAAACCAGCCCCCTCCCCCAGTAGAAGTGGACGGCCTGCTCCCCACTCAGCCCCACATGGATGGAGATAGAAGGGACTGGGATACTGTGTCCTGGTGTGCACAAACCCACCACCGACCCTTCCCACCAGCCTCCTTAGGCTTCATATAGCTTAGGGGAAATCCCCTCCCAAGATGTGGCCCCCACGCTGCATGAGCACAGGATCCAGAGGCCGAGACATGATGAGGGACTGGCACAGTAGACAACTGCTTGGGACAGGGCACTGGCACCCTATGGGGTGGGCATCATGGGTGTGACAGCTGAAATTATGTCTGTGTGATAAAGGTGCTTGCTGAAGGCTCTATGAAGATTAGACTAAGTGTTTTTCTGTATTTGTTTAGATATTAAGCTATATATTGTTGCTAAAAGCCTAATTAAAGTTTAAAATGTAGTAAAGCCTTGTATAAAGTAAGGCCTAGTAAATTTAGCAAAGCCTTGAAGTAGTAAGGCCCGGTAGCATAGTTAAAATGACCTTATCAAAGAAATGCAAGGCTTGTACTGCTATTAGTCAGTCTAAAGACAGTTGAAGTAAAAAGAATGTGAGTGGTCGTATGTTATGAGAACCATTCAGAAGCTTTAGTTAGAATATCCAGAAATCGTTCTGAAGAAAGATACAGCTCTGTGAAAAGGATTAGTTAGCTGTTGCCTGGATCAGTGGTCCCATGGACCTTGAGGAGCCCAAGGACTGCATTCCAGGGTCCTTCCCAGTACCCCTCAGACAGCGCTGATCAGGGACACCTGACTTCGCTGAACTTCGGGAAAAGAGAAACTTGCTGTGTATCAGGCATCAGAGGGGACTGCTGATAAGTTGCTGGTATGAATTGCTTTTGTCTGTCATTGTTTGTCTTGTTACTACACGTAGTTGTGTTTTTGTTAAGTCAATAAATCTTTCTTACCTTTCTACCCCCAACCATACTTTCAATCCTGAACCCTCCACAGGCGGCTAGGACAATGGGTCATTCTGACCTGCCTGGAGGCAGAAGGGGCCCTGATCATCACCCAGTTCCCTTCCACCTCACATCCCAGGGCTCACGAACTAACAGTACAAAAAGCACCATACCTCTTCCTGTGTCCAGCCCCTTTTTGACACCAGCAAGCCTTTGTTTGCATGCCAGTGTCTGTCTTTGCCAGGGGTTCAACCTGGCAGCCCACTTCCGCCAGACAGAGGGCAATGTTGCTGGCATGCTCCTGCCCAGGGCCTTCTGGGTACTGGGCTCTGCAGTAGCGGGCAGATTGGTCTAGGTCCCTGCCTCCTCCTCCTGGCAGGGGCTATTGCTCCTGATTGCACAAAAAGGAACTGGTCAGAAATGGGTCCTGGACTGTATTCATCCCTACCAGCACCAGAGAAGGAACAACTCCCCTACCTGCAAAAAGCACCACTTGCAACACCCCATAGCATGCGCCAGAGCCCACAAGCTACCCAGGAGAGCCCCGCACCTCACCCTCCCATCCCTGTCCCCCACTTACGCCCTCCAGGGTGGCCAGCATTCCTCCACTACATCCATGGGAGGCTGTTGGACATGAAAAAGCAAAATGGCAGTGAGGAGAAAATCCAGCTCCCTGGCCCAGAGCTGGTACCTGGCAGAGTATGGGGGGAGACTGGGGGACAGCAATTCCTGAAGCAGGGGAGGTCTGTGAAGCACACGTCACCCCACTAGTCCTACAGTGTGACATCCACAAAGCCCACATGGTGCCCAGAACCGCACACACAAGCCCTCCACTCACAGAGCCAGGGCAACCCTGTCCCCTCTACTGTAGGGCCTGGCACAGTAGGGGACAGCCTTGCCTTGTGCCCACACAGGCACACACACACTCCCCCTCCTCCTGGGGCAGGGGCATGCAGAGTGGCTCACCTCCATGGGGCTGTCATCCCCAGCCTGGCCCTGCTCCCTCTGGGCCTGGAGGGCCAGCACCAGGAAAGCATTCTGGCACCGCAGGTCCTCCACCTGGGCCTGCATGAGAATCACTCCAGCCCATCACACCATACCCATGGCTGCACCAAGTGTATCGGGCCTCTGCACCCAACAGCGTTACCTCCCTGGGCACCCATCAGGCCCTACCTCTCCCTGCACTCAATGTGTCAGGACTCTGTTCCCCACTTTCACATCCTCTGGGATTTTACCCTGTCTGGCCAAGCTTGTTCTCAGCCTCTTCCCTCCCCTGCCCCATAGCCCTGCTGGCTTCTGCCACCCGTAAACTCGCCAGGAGCTGCTCCTCTCTTTGCCGCACACTGTGAAGACAAAAAACATTTGCGGGTTCAGAGAGACTGACAGCGCCATCCTATAAAACACCCCTTCCCCAAGGACAGAAACACCCAGAAGCAGGGATGGGGCTTGGGCTTGTGACCCAACCCCTGTGCCGCACAACAGGAACAGTCAGCTCCCTGCCCAGCCCCACACCTACCGGGACAGGAGGACTGCCACGTCCTGCTTCTGTTGTGCCAGCCAGGCCCTAAGCACCGTCACCTCAAGCTGCAGCAAACAAAACATTGCGAGTTAGAGAGGTCTCACGCCACGGCCTGTCTGTCTGCACACACAGCCACCTCAGCCCCAGGCTTGTCCCTCTGGTCCACCCCTCCATGCAGCCATCACCCAGCCCACTTGGTCTCCCTCAGAGCCCCCCACCCCGGCTGGGTTCCACTCACCTGCCTCTGGCGGTGCCAGCCACAGGGTTTCTCCTGCTGGGGAAGGAAAGAGCTGCTGGGGTGATGGACTCCCTTGGGCAGCGAATTCCCCATCTCCCCATGATGCAGGGTTGGTGGCCCCCAGAGTCCTGGGGCTGGGCAGGGCTCCTAGACCTTGGCCCTGGGGATCCCTGGGGTTGGTTGTTACCACCTGTCTCAGGTGAGCTCCCACCTCCCAGCTCAAGGTCCCAGGTCCCCCCAGACACTCGGAGTTGGGAAGGACTGTCTCTGTGATTGGGGGATGAGCTCACAACCCACTCCCTTCTTCTTGGAGGGCCTTTGGAGTTGGCAGGAGAGGGAGACTCTCTCCCAGGGTCTCGTGAGCTGGGAGGGGCACGGGACACCTGCTGAGAGACCCCTGACTCCCAGATCAGCACCTCCCTGCCCTTGGGCAGGGGAAAGACTCACAGCAGTGGGTGTGTGCAGCCACCTCTGGCCTCTGGCAGTGCTGTCCAGCACAGCTGGCAGGGACTTGCCCACCCCTCGACCTGCCCCCAGCACTGCTCCTGGTCCTAGTCCTGAGGGGAGACAAGGGGCCACACATCAGCTGGGCCCACTCTGCCGCCAGGGCGCAGGGCAACCAGACCCTCTGGGACACAACACATGGTGGCACCTGCCAGGAGTCCTGCATGCCGCAAGGGCAGGCACTTCCTCCACGGGGGTCTGGTGGGAGTCCCTCCAGGAAGCAGGTCTGAGAGAGACCCCAGGGATGTGGCTGGTCACCTGAGATGCAAATGCACCTGGCAGAGTGTGGGTCTCAGAGGACAAGGGGATATGGGGCTGTAAGTCTAGAGAGGGGTGTCCTGGCCCCATACAGGCATCTGGAGGAGGGGAAAAAATGCGGTGGGGCTGGGAGGTGCTGGACCAGCTCGGCCCCCTGGGAATGGAGGCTGAAGAGGGGGGGGGGGTGCCATCATGCAGAGACCTTGCCCCCTCCCCATGCAACTGCACAAGCCCCTCCCCAGCTCAGGCTGGACCCAAACTCACCGGGTGCAGGGTCCCTCCTCTCCCAGCCTTTCCCCAGGGAGGGTACACACAGAGACTCCTTAATGGGGGGCAGTTTGCCTCTTGCCCACTTGTCTGCACCCAGGGTGGCAGGTGGTGCTGAGGGGAGATGAGGGCTGTGCATCAGGCTGGGTGGGACTGAGCACCACTGTAAAGATGGGGATCCCAGAGCCCGTGTGGGCTCCACCCTGCAAGGGAGCAGCAGTGTCATTGCCAGGGGGAAGACTACCAGGACAGCGGCATGGGCAGGGACTGCAGGGCCAGGACCTAGCCCAGAGTGAGGAGCTTTTGGGGGCTGGTCCCCTTCCCCAGGGAACTTCCTGCTGAAGAGCAGGGGTGACAGCTGGGTGGGGCATGGAGCTGGGGCTGTCCACATTGGACCTGGGACAGCATGGACTTGGCCTGCCAGAGAAGCCCTGCAGGGAGGGGAGGCCACGCAGTCCTGAAGCCTCTCATACTGCCCAGCCTTCATTCCTTCCATGGCGGGGCACGTGCCCACGTCTCACCCAGGGTGCTGGAGCACAGGCACACTGGGGACAGTTTCTCCCACTGCAGCAAACAAACACAGCCCGGAGCTGAGGGAGGGAAAGAGGAGACTGACTGCTGAGAGCAGGGATGAGGCATTGGGCCAAGTGCGGGGCCCTTGCACAACATGAGCCCCTGCTGGCAACCTGCCACAATTCCTAAAAGTCCCCGTGACAGGCCGTGCGGTGTCTCCAGGTCTGCCCCCAAGGCTGAATGAGAAAGGGCACTCACGTCTCCAGCCGGCGCACACTCCAGACACTCCAATAACTATCTTCTAACTAATAATCTAACAACCTAAATAACTAACTAACAAACAAACAATCTAATGAACTAACCAATGACCAAATTATCTAATGAAATAACAAATTAATGAACTAACTAATGAATTAATGAACAAACTAGCGAACTAAACTAACATACTAATGAATTAATTAACTAACTAAAAACTAAGCAACTAAATCTGGGGAACAGGAAAGACTAAAAACAGGAGCAACTACAAAGGGCAACTGGCTGTGGGGAAGGTCATGAGAGCACTGGGAGGATCCCGCGCCTGACACAGAGACTTTGGATTGTGATGTCACTGTGATGTCAATGTGGCCACAGCAACCAGGGGTCTCCCTCCCACCCAGGCAAGGAGCTGAGTGCTGGGGCTGTGGGTGCCTTTGGCCTGGCCTGGCCTGGGGGTCTTCCCAGCTTGGGACAACCTTAGACCCTGAACTCTGGGCATATTCTCTTTTATTCGCCATGTGGACCAAGCACAGTGACAGCCCTGGTCCAGGAGGCCCTTGTTAAACAGAGGCCCCTGCTGCCTGATCCTCAGCCCCTCTCTGATCTGATCACTGCCCTGTGTGGTCAGGACACATCCGGGCAGTGACTGGGGCGGGGAACACAATGCTCAGCTCGGCCTCAGCCCCTTTCTGTGCAGGGAGGAATGGCAGGTTCCTGGGAACAACAGGCTGGAGCAAGGGTCAGCATGGACCTGTCTCCTCCCCTGCCCGGCACTGCTGGGCCTGGTGCAGCATGTAGACAATACTTTCTGCTGCACATAGCAGTGACACATATAGATCCACACATACATGCACACACACACTCAGCCCCCCCACTCCCCGCAGTGACACTCGCGTTCACGCGCACCGAGCAGACACACACAGGTGCACACGCAAATACACACGTGCCCCTCCTCATCTGCAAGTCCAGAGTTACAAAGGCCTCCTAAAAGGCTCCATTTCCTCAGACTCCTACAGGAGCTCCCCACATGATCCCCAGTGGGGGTTTCCTTTTCCCCCTGCTCAAATACAACTCAGCTCCCCAGCACAGTGCAGTCACTAGGGGTAGACTTTCCTGATGATGCTCTTGCCCCTGCACCCACCCCTGCCCCCAGGAAGGGGATGGGATGAATACGTGCAGGTCAGGGTGGTACAAGGAATGTACCTGTAAGAGGCCAGCTGTGGGATGACCCAGTTTCTCCCCCTGATGCCCTGTGGAAGTAGTTTGTGGTGGTGGGTGGTGGTAGTTCTCCCTGCAAGCTGTGAGCATGTGAGGTGATGAATCCTGTTCCTAATAAAGATAAAGCTGTTTACCACCCCACCGGTCTCTGCTGAATAGTGACTCGAGGACAGAACCCCAGGGGTACAGTGGTCCAAGTGCCCCATCCCTGAACCCAATGGCATAAAGTTAATACTATATGGCAGGGGTTGGCAACATTTTTGGGCAGAGTGCCAAAAACAAAAACTTCAACTTGTAAGGTGTTGGTGTGCCAGGGGTGGATGACAGGGGATCCACGAGGGGCCCAATCCTTGCTGTTGCCATATAGCCCTGGCCCCTTCCCTGCATCCAACCAGAGGCATATATGCCAAGCAAAATGTCTTCGACTGCCACACTCTGGCACCCATGCTGGAGGGTTACCTACTCCTGCTGTATGGTGTCAGAAGTGACCTGTCTCTTGGTGGAGTCACCAGCAGCCTGATTAAGGGGGTTACAGTTTTCATTCAAAGAGAAAAAAATGGAGCATTTCAAACCTCCACCAGCATTATCCTTTACTGGAAATCTTGGGGAGAATTGGAGGAGATAGGAACCGAAGCTTCGATTACACCTTGCAGTCACAAAGACTGAGGAAGAGGCAGAGGATTATAAAATTGCAGTCATGCTTTACTGCATTGGGAATAAAGCCCTAGAGTTTTACACCAACATGCAAGGGGTGTTTGCAGACCTTAGTAAAAAAAAACCTTGCAGAGATGCTTGCAGCATTCAAGAACTACTGTGAACCCAGAAAAAAACCCTGTATTTGAAAGGTATCAGTTCTGGCAACTTAGATACAATGAGCCTGCAAGCATAGATGATTTTGTTACAGAGCTCAGAAGCATAGAGAATAACTATTCTCCAACCATTTGGGTTGGTCTAATAAAAGATATCAAATTCACCCAAGGAACCTTGTCTGCCTATGTCCTTAGACCAACATGGCTACAACCCAAACCCCTGAAGCAGAGCACAGCATTGTGAATGTGGACTTGCTGAGGATGTGATGTGGAGGGACAAAACTGTCTTCAGCGTAACTGACTGCAAACTCCAAGAAAGGCTTCTGGAAAATCCCTTCCTCACCCTAGCACAGGCTGTGGATACCTGCAGAGCAAAGGTTCTGACAAGTACTCAGGGCTCAGGCCCCAGTTATGTCTGCAGAAGCAAGCTTGCATACACTGGAGCAAAAGCAACACTGCCAGATGTTCTCTAATGGGTTGTGGAATAGAGAAAGATCCCACACTAGTTACTGATTTGTTTGATGCACTGGGCGGGGGGAGTATCCCGTTAATTGCCCGATTCCACAATGATTACAAACTTAATTCATACAACACAATTTTATTTTAAAATTCCTTACTATGCATATAACATTGCTTTGCCTGAAGAAACACCATAAACATCAAGAACACGATAACTATGTGATGTGTACTAGGAACAATACGCCAAATGCACTTCCCTCCCAAACAATGCTATAAGAATTGGTATTACAAGAACAATTACAACTAACTGTGAAATTTGAACTAAAAAAGATATTACTATTATTATTCATGTTATACTTACAATCCTAGGATTCCGAGAAGCCAAATACCCAGATATACTTTCATTCTTTAGCTGCAGTTTAATGGCCTGGTCTCAGTAGGGATAGGAATGAGTCCTCTTCCTTCGGTCCCACTCGGTTGCTCTGCAGCTTCAGCATGAACTGAGGGATTGTATTCACAGAGAGGGTGGTTCAGGTGATCAGTCTCATCCGGCCTACACTTGCGATTCTTCCTTCGGTGTTCTGCAAGTGAGGTTACCTCCAAACTGGGACCATAGATTGCAGTTTATATATTGGGTGAGTTGCCATCATGGGCCCCTCCTTCCCAAACTCGTCACTACTCCCAAATTTGGGCTCGGCTCTTATGTCATGGACATGTTGCACAAACGGCTAGTTTCGTGCCCCTGGAGGCTTTTCCAATATACCTCAAGGAGAGAGTCATACACACTCAGGCTGGATCCATCTCGAGTTTGTTTGCAAACAGATCGACAAGGGAGTTCAATGCTCAAAGCCGTGTCGACCCCTAGCCACGCCCGAAGATACATTTTTATACCTCTCATGAACAAGATCCCATTGTGGCAATCTGTGATTTGCTACAGTTTTCTGCAAAGTTTATGTGCAAAGCAGGCAGTAACTAATCTGTGTTCCCACAGGAATCAGCCTTATCGTGAACCAAGCATTGTTCGGACTGTTCTCTCCCCCTAACAGGACCCCCCCCCTCCTGGCCCCGCAGTGGTGGGGGAGAGAGGAGAAGAAACAATTTGCAGTTCTCAGCTGTGAAGCCTTTTGTGTAGTGAGATTACAGTTCTCAGCTGTGAAGCCTTTTGTGTAGTGAGATTACAGATCTCAGCTGTGAGGTCCTTTGTGTAGTGAGATCATGAGACATTTTCACTACAATTCCCCCCTCAAGATGCTTTCTAACTCTAATCTTAATAGGTTTCAGCCAGTGCTAATTTTTGATAATGCACAAGCATTTCTTGGTTGAAGACTGGATGAATTGTCCGTTTTATGAGGGCTATGAGACAGGGTAAAATACAGGGGAGCAAGCAAAGCATTGACATTAGCAGGCACAAGACGAGAAAAACTCCTTTTAACCATCCAAAATTGGGGAGCCAGGATGTAAACCAATCAAAATTCCACCCATTCCATGTTTGGACGGGGACATGTGCAACCTTTTCCATTTCATCTGCTAAGGCTTTGATTATCTCACCATTATCATCGATATTGACACAACAGTTTGACAAGTTCAGCTTTTTACATACCCCTCCTTCACTTGCAAGTAAATAATCAAGAGCT
The DNA here is from genome assembly GCF_030867095.1 of Alligator mississippiensis. NCBI lineage: Eukaryota > Metazoa > Chordata > Crocodylia > Alligatoridae > Alligator > Alligator mississippiensis. The sequence goes on along the minus strand of NC_081833.1, from coordinate 15,496,746 downwards.
AAGTGATTTTGCAGTCATACTGAGCCTTACTGAGGGTTGCAAGCTCGTTTTGAGAACAAGTACAACAGGTGGACATAACCTTTGGGTTCGATATACCTAAAAGGGACAAGAGCCCCAACAAATAGACTAGGGCCCACATCTTTGCAAGCGTAACTTCAAACCTCCAGCAGGTTCACTTTTCCATTTGTTGGCTTTTTGTTCCCGGGTGTTATCAGCTTCCGGAGTGACCACACCCTGGGAGTTGGTGTCCTCCTGATGAAAAGGTTTCACCCTCGAGCAATGGGTCCACTTATCGCTGTTTGATAAGCGAACAGCTGTGTGTGTAGTCAGCAGCACCTGGTAGGGTCCCTCCCACCTTTCCGCAAGAGGATCCTTTCTCCACTTCTGTACCAGGACCTGGTCACCCGGTTTAAAATTGTGGATCGGTGCATCAAGCGGGAGACTCTGGAAAGGTGCAGCGAACCTGTGTAAGGAAGACAAAACAGACTGCAAGGCGATAACATGTTCCCAAATTTCAGATTTTCCCAAATCTACAGTAATCTGTTCCCTCCACCCTGCTGGCAAGACTCTGGGAGGCATACCAAACATTAATTCAAAAGGTGACAATTTAATCCCTCTACGTGGTGTGCTACGAATACGAGTTAAAGCCAGTGGGAGTGCCTGCAGCCATTTCAAATGAGTCTCAATACAGATTTTTGTTAACATCGCTTTCAGCGTTCTATTCATGCACTCCACCTGACCTGAACTCTGGGGTCTCCGTGGAGCATGGAGTTTCCACGTGATATCTAAAGCTTTGGACACTTCCTGTACTATCTTCCCCACAAAATGACTTCCTTGATCTGACTCAATAGACTCGGGCAACAGAAATCAGGGTATTATCTCGTGGAGTAGTACTCGTGTCACCGTGGATGCGGTAGCCATTCTTGTGGGGTACACTTCCACCCATCCAGTCAGTTGATCGACCAATACCAGCAGATAACAGTAACAACCAGACTTAGGAAGTTCAGCAAAGTCAATCTGCCAGGCTTGTCCAGGATAATGCGCCCACGGTCTTTCTCCCATGAGGGCGCTGGTGGTCTTGCGGATTTTGGGTTCACTTTTTGGCAGGTCGGGCACTGAGAGGCCACTCTCTGGGAGTCAAAATAGAGTCCTGGAGCCACTATCTGACGAACTAACAGATCTCCCATGGCAGTGCCCCCTATATGGGTGGAATAGTGTAACTGGTGAAGTACATCTCCTAAGATGCCTCGGGGTACTAATACCTTTCCTCCAGGTACGACCCACCATCCCTGAGGATTTTTGATGGCTTTGAGCTCTGCGGCTAGCTGATTTAATTTTGGGCCATATTGGATTTTACAGTCTTCTAAGCAAAAGGGCACCCCGTGGGCCAAACCCTGAAACACTATTTCTCCTCCCGTCTGTTCTGCCTCTTTGGCTGCCACGTCGGCCCTTGCGTTTCCCCTTTTCTGGCGCTCGTCTGCAGCCTTGCCGTGGGCTTTTACATGTACCACGGCCACTTCTTTTGGGAGCCGGAGGGCTTCCAATAGCATTACAATTTGTGGCCCATTTGCAATCTTTTGTCCAGAGGCCGTGATAAACCCACGTTCTTTCCACAACAATCCATGAGCATGTACAGTGGCAAAAGCATATCGCGAATCTGTAAAGATGTTCACTCTTTTATCTTTACCTAATTCCAACGTGCGTGTCACGGCAGTGAGCTCCGCTGCTTGTGCTGACCAATTTGCAGGGAGCTTTTCTTTCCACATAGTCTCAGTTAATGTTACCACAGCACACCCCATATGTCGCACGCCATGTATTACACTACTTGAACCGTCTACGAAGAATTCCTCCTCCGGGTTCTCAAGTGGGTCATCTGCCAAGTCAGGACGAATCAGTACTGTCTGAGTCAATACCTCTAGACAATCATGGCACGGGGGTCCTGGTTCTGGCATCAGGGTGGCTGGGTTCAAAGCAGTGGTGTGCTTGAAGGTAAGGCCTGGATTAGATAGGAGAAAGATTTCATATCTGGATTGTCTGGAGGGGTTTAAAATTTTTCCTCCCTCTCTTCCAAGGATTTGGGGAACTCCATGTGGGGTATGTATTTCCATATCAGCTCCCATAACAATCTTTTAAGCCTCCTCCACAAGAGTAGCTGTGGCAGCGACAGCCCTCAAACATGCAGGCCACCCCTTCGCCACCGGGTCTAGGACCTTGGAGTAGTACCCCACAGGCTTCCAAGTTGGGCCCGCTGGTTGAGTTAAGACCCCTGAGTTCACCCCCTTATTCTCATGCACATACAGTCTATAGGGCTTGCACCTATTTGGAATCATCAACGCTGGGGGTTGCAAGAGGGCAGCTTTTAACAACTCAAATGCATGTTGATTTTCCTTAGTCCATTTCCAATTTGTGAGACCCTCCTTTGTAATGGATTCATATATGGGTTTGGCTTTTCCCCCATAATCGGGAATCCACAGTCTACAAAACCCGGTTAGTCCCAGGAAAGCTCGCAGCTCTTTGGGGTTTCTGGGAGTGGGCATATCCTGTATTGCTTGAATTCGATCTCTACTCAGAGCCCGAACCCCCTCCTCAATCTCATAACCCAAAAAGGTGACCTTTGGCTGGCAAATTTGAGCCTTTTCCCGTGACACCTTATACCCTTTCTTTCCCAGGGTATTTAGCAAGGATTCTGTCGCTCTCTTTCCCATCTGCACATCGGGACTTGCTATTAATAAATCATCAACATACTGCAACAACGCCACCTCAGGGTGTCTCCCTTTCCAATGCTCCAGGTCTTTTTGCAATGCTGATTCAAAGATATGGGGGGATGAGACAAATCCCTGGGGTAACACTGTCCATAACAATTGAGTCTTATGATACATATCTGCGTCCTCCCATTCAAAGGCAAACAATTTCTGACTGTCTTCGTGTAGCGGAATAGAGAAGAAAGCATCTTTCAGATCTAATACTGAGAATACCTTGGCATCTGCTGGAACTAGGGTCAGAATGGTGTGGGGATTTGGAACCATAGGATGATCCACTAAAATCTTTTTGTTTACAGCTCTCAGGTCTTGCACCAACCTAAAGGAGGTGCCATCTGTCTTGGGCACCCCCAGAATTGGGGTGTTAAAGGGAGATGATCCCTCTATTAACCATCCATACTGCTTGAATTTTTCAATCAGCGGCTTCAAACCCGTGCGGGTGGCTTTCTTCAGAGAATACTGTCTCACACAAACAGGACCCTCTCCTTCCTTCAGAGGAATCTTGACTGGAATAATGCATTTTGCCCGGGCAGGAGTCCCATCCGCCCACACACATGGATCAACATTCTCTAAAATCTCAATTCCTTTGGCTTCTGGCACAGTTTCAGCTCCTCGGAGGGCCATTTGGTAATTCAAGCCCTGTTTTACCAGCAGCTGCACAACAATTTGATCCTCACGGAAGAAAATTTCAGCTTGTAGTTTTGTTAGTAAGTCCCGTCCCAGGAGAGCTACGGGACAAGCGGGGGAAACTACAAAAGCATGTTCCAACGTGTTATTTCCAATTTTTGTGAGGAGAGGCTTACACACAGGTAATTTAATTCGCCTTCCTTCAATGCCTTCTACAGTTACATGCTTTCTGCTTTCTGCTTTCTTTAGCCAAAGGGGGCTTTACAGGGATCATAGAAAAGGTGGCTCCAGTATCCACTAGAGCCTCATAGTTTCTGCTACCGACCCTTATTCTCACCAGGATCTTTCCGGGCACTAGCTCGCAGGGTGGTGGTTTCAGATCCCGGTCTCCTTCAGCTTGAATCTTCCCCCAAGGAGTCCGCCCGCATCTGGCAGCCCCCCCCCCCCCCCCCCCCCCCCGCTGACTTTCCTTCTGTTTGTCCTTCAGCTTAGGGCAATCCCTCTTCCAGTGTTCCTTCTCTCGACAATCTTAGGTCGGCCTTTTCCTTTCTTCTGCCCCCCCTCAGGTTTCTCCTTTCATCCCCCACCGGTATTTGTGCTTTTGCCTAAGGCAGCTGCCAGCATTGCTATCTGTTTTTGTCCACGTTTTTCCTCTCTCCTCTCTGCCACCTGATCACTATTCCCATAAACTTTATACGCAATCTCTACGAGTTCTAAAAGCGGTTTACCCGCTGCCCCCTCAGTCTTTTGCAGCTTTTTTTCTTATAACTGGGACCGCCTGCCCAATAAACATCAGATTCACCATGCGCTGATTTTCTATGGCTTCAGGGCTTAAATCACTAAACCTCTTAAAGGCATCAAACAAGCGCTCCAGGAAAACCGAGGGAGATTCATCCTTTCCCTGATGGACTTCATACAATTTGGAAAGATTGGTCACCCGTGGCACTGCCTTACCCAGGGCTTCCACTATAATTCCTAAATAAGTGTGGTTACGCTGTCTTCCAACCGCTGAATTATCCCAATCGGGACTCTCAATTGGGCATATGTCCCGCATATTTCCTCCCTCTCCCGCTGACAAACGCTCCTCAGCTATCCGGTCTGCCGTTCCCTGTACTAAACGCCTCTCTTCAGAGGTTAGAAGGGTGTGTAACATCATTTGAATATCAGCCCAGGTGGGGCGATGAGTCTGTCCAACCGACCGGAACAAATTTTGCATTTTCTCTGGATCCTCTCTGAATGAGGGATTCTAATTTTTCCACTTGAATAAATCTGAGGTGTTAAAGGGGACGTAAACAAAGGCAGTGTCCCCTCCACCCGTCATTATCTCCCGCAGTGGACACTGGTAGTTTGGATTCTGATTTCGAGTTGATCTTGGTTCTTGAAGGGGGGGCTGGTCAGACTGGAGAGCACTCCAATGGGTCTGGGGAGGATCGGGGGCAGTCGGGGATAAAGAGTCAGGTTCTGTCACATTCTTTCCCTCATACGGGGGAGGTGTTTTAGAGCGGCTTGTGCCGGCTGTTTTTTCCTGATCCATTTGGCCTGTGCCTGTCTTAGAGTAGCTAGTGCTGGCTATCTCTTCCTGATCCGTTTGGTCTATGCCCGGCTGCGTCCTAGCCTCTGCTCTGCGCCTTAGGTCCGGTGGTGGTCTAGCCTCATCCCTGCGCCTTAACCCTTGAGTCAGATCTACTTCACTACCAGAATCAGAGAGGACTCGGGGCTTTCTCCCAGCGTCTTTTGCCAATAACATCTTACACATTTTTCCTTTACACTTCTGTACCCATGGGGGACTGGGATTCATCACAGCACTCACCCAGCAATCTACATACGGATACTGATCCCAATGACCATCCTTTGTTATCACACTTAACACTTCATTAGCCAATTTCACATCAAAAGAACCGACATCCGGCCACCCCACTCCAAATGATGGCCACTCCTCCTGACAGAAAGTAATTAATCTATCTTTTGACATTTTTACCCCATAATCCCCTTTGAACTTACTGAAGTTTCTTAGCATGCATCCTAATGGGGTTGCAGAGTTTTCTTCTCGGGAGCTACCCGAACCCATTGCGTCAACCAATACACAAAATCACTCAAATACCTGTCCACTGGGTCACGAGGTTCCAGCTGAGCCCCCTTGCGTTCGACACTACCTTGTCAGGCAGAATCGGGGCGGCTAGACTCAGCCTTAGTCTCAGACCTGGTCAGCGGCTCATGTTGCTATACCTGTCCACTGGGTCACGAGGTTCCAGCTGAGCCCCCTTGCGTTCGATACTACCTTGTCAGGCAGAATCGGGGCGGCTAGACTCAGCCTTAGTCCCAGACCTGGTCAGCGGCTCATGTTTCTAAATGAACAAAGTCCCCGGGGCTAATGTTCAGACTTATATACTGAATGTTCCAAAATTCCAAATTCCCTGAGAGACCACTCAACAAAGTCCCCAAAAGACTTCTCAAATGACACAAGGCAAATGAATACTTACTCCATCAACACCCTGGCGCCGTCTCTTCGGATCCACTTAGCCTGGTTGACTCACTTAAGGGAGAGCCTTTAACTTCCCGGGTGTCCTGACTCATGGTTCCAGTGCCCGTGACAGACTCCAAAAGCGGTCTGGTGCACACTTCACAGACACCTTTTCCAGTCTTGTCATCCGACCCCGAGGTAGTCCAAGGACAACTCCTGCCTGGCTCGCCAAATTGTTGCACAAACGGCTAGTTTCATGCCCCTGGAGGCTTTTCCAATATACCTCAAGGAGAGAGTCATACACACTCAGGCTGGATCCATCTCGAGTTTATTTGTTTGCAAACAGATCGACAAGGGAGTTCAGTGCTCAAAGCCGTGTCAACCCCTAGCCACGCCCGAAGATACATTTTTATACCTCTCATGAACAAGATCCCATTGTGGCAATCTGTGATTTGCTACAGTTTTCTGCAAAGTTTATGTGCAAAGCAGGCAGTAACTAATCTGTGTTCCCACAGGAATCAGCCTTATCGTGAACCAAGCATTGTTCAGACTGTTCTCTCCCCCTAACAGGACCCCCCCCTCCTGGCCCCGCAGTGGTGGGGGAGAGAGGAGAAGAAACAATTTGCAGTTCTCAGCTGTGAAGCCTTTTGTGTAGTAAGATTACAGTTCTCAGCTGTGAAGCCTTTTGTGTAGTGAGAATACAGTTCTCAGCTGCGAGGTCCTTTGTGTAGTGAGATCGTGAGACATTTTCACTACAGACATTTTCTTGGCGGGAAAGTTTTGACCACCAAGTGGAATTTTCTCCTGCGGTGAACTTTTAGTGCCCTCTGTTTCTGAGACTTTCCATACCACTGTGGTGAACCTTTGGTGTCCTCAGTTTCTGACTAGTTGTCTAAAATCCTTTAGGCTTCAATTTCTCGGACTTCTAGTTAAGTTTTGATTCTGGCCTAAATTGACAAATGGGCATTTACTACATATATAAACTTATCATTATGGTGACACCAGAGCACTTTGCAAAAACAAAGCAAGCCATCAGTGAAGTTCGCTCCACAAGTGGGCAATCCAGCTAAGAAAGGCAGAGCTTGCAGAAAGTGTGGAAGCACACACAAGCCTCGCTCCTGCCCAGCTTTTGCAGAAACTTGTTACAGATGCTCAGGAGTGAAACACTTTGCAAAAATGTGCAAATCAAAGGAAGAGGCTCCAAAGCCTGCAAAAGGAGTCAGCACCCAATATGTCAGCACAATATCTGCAAGTTAGCATTCATACCCTTGCATTGGGACCTTTGATACCCAGAAGGCCTGGTATAGCACAGTCATGATTGTTGGCTTGCCAGTTGCTTTTAAGTTAGATACTGGAGCAAGAGCAAACACTATCCCAGCAGATGTAGCGTAGGCTTTGCAAGGCAAAGTACAGAAGACTCCAGGTCATGTTTGGTTGCATTTGGAGGTGCATGCATCAAACCACAAGGTGCAATCCTTGCACGATGCAAATCTGGTGCTAATGAATCTGATTGAACTTTTTATATAACAGACAATAGTGACCCACCAATACTTGGTAGGGTGGAATGTACCACCTTAAACCTTATCAGATGAGTCCATGGAATGGATATGACAGCACCTGCTATTGGCTTAGAAACAGTATTTAAAGGCCTGTTTTGGGAGGAATTGGCTTATAGGTATAGATATATGCATTATAAGGGGTCAAGATGGACAGCAGGGGTTAAATGGATTTCTAAAGAGCTTGGGAGGTACACACACAGCTTCTCGTGGCCCTGGAAGTAGAGGGGCTGTCTGGCACAACAAGGCCAATGGATGGACACAGCCTGAGAATGAAGGGGGGCATGCCATAACACAAGATCACAGCCTTCAAGGTAGACGCTTTGTCTAACACAACAAGGACACATAGTCTAGGAAACTGCCTGGGAACGAAAGGGAGTATGTACCATACTGTCCCATAACACAAGATAAGTGACACCAGCAACAAGGCCCCAGAGCAGAAGGGGGCCTGATTCCCAGTTTTGGGGGAACAGACCAGATTAGGAGAAGGCTACACAGACATGTGACCAGAGAGACAACCAACCAGAGATAGCCACGGATGAAGAGTCATCAAGGGGGAAGGATAATACAAAAGCAGAGACTTGAGATTAACAAAGGGTCCACAATCCCAGAACCCCTGCACTGATCTCCTTGACATCTGGCAGACTTTGTGGCCTCAGCAGGGGCTACCATCCCTGCAGCTTTCATCCTGCTGCACCGTAACACACACGGGGTCACCCATGTCACAAGTTTTGCTTGTCCTCAGCTTGAGGTACAGTTTCCCCCAAACCCCTGCACCTATCTCCTTGAAACTTGGCAGGCTTTGTGGCCTCAGCAGGGGATAGCACACCTTCAGTTTTGACCCCCTGTGGCTTAACACATGACATGAGTTATGCTTTTAAGAATTTGGGGTGCAGTTTCCCTGAACCCCCTTGCATCTATCTCCTTGAAACTTGGCAGGCTTTGTGGCCTCAGCAGGGACTAGCATGCCTGAAGTTTTGACCTCACTGTGGCTTAACACGTACATGTGACACAAGTTTTGCTTTCAAGACTTTGGAGTGCAGTTTCTACAAACTCCCCGCATCTATCTCCTTTAAACTCGGCAGGCTTCATGCCCTCAGAAAAGGCTACAAGTCTTGCAAGTTCCATCCAAATCAGGCCAGCAATGACAACGTTATAGGCTGTTTCCACCTTCCCCATTATAGCCTATGGGCGAAACATCGAAACAGTGTCGAAACGGCAAAACTGTTTCAACGGAACAGAACGGGCCAGCTGTTTCGACTCGAAACAAAATTTGAAACGGAACACTGTTCTGTCGAAATGTCGAAATGCAAGTCGAAACAGAACAGTGCCGTTTCGCAAAGCCCTAATAGACAGCCTGTGTGATGTACTTCACTTGAGTTAGGTTGTAGACTGGCATTTCTGCCCCTGAATCTGGTCCTCATGGGCAGTGCCCAGCTGGCAGACCTGCAGCCTAGTCTCTGACAGCCACAGCCTGAACACTGCAGAGGTGACACTAGTGTGGGCTTGCTGCTTATGTCTCAGCCCAGACTCAGGGACCATCTCGAAGTAAGCCTTCCTGCAGGGGCTGCCTGTAAGAGGATCTGGTCTTGGAGCCAGTCTGCCTGTGGCTAAGAGGACTAGACATGACATGCCCTCTGTCTGCCCAGTCCAGGTGAGTTTCCGTTACAGCAGCCACGTGCAGGGAATAGACCAGGAGCCCTTTGAGACACCTGCCTGCCCATTCCTCCTCTCCTTAGCTTGGTCCAGTTCCCCTCATGCACAGTAGAGGAAGGATGTGGGGTGCACAAGGGCAGGGAGAACAAGGGGTTGTGGGATTGTCACTGGAAGACTTCCTGTATCTTCAGCCTGCAGCACCTGGTGAGCTCTGAGCATGTGAGGGTGCAAGTGGGGTAGGCAGAGGGGGTTTCTATGTAGCTGTTCAGTGGGTTAGGGCAGGGGGCAGCTTGGGATGTAGGTCCAAGAAGCACATAGTCCTACCCTGAGAGGAGATCCCACCTCCAAGCAGGTTAGGGAGAAGGTGGCGTGTGCAGATGTGTGCACGTGGGGAGGGAGATGTTTAAAATCTTGTCAATAATACATTTAACAATACAGACAAGCAACAAGATTAAGCTGTCACTCCCCCAAGATACAGACACAACTCACAGTACTTGAAACCCCAAAGCTCTGGCTGCTATTAGAGCCATGTAGATCCCCAGTTATTGGCAGGTTTTTAAATATAGAATCCACCTGACCTAGTTTCTGGTTTCTATATTGAGAAAGTAGGCCATGTGACTGCACTTCAGAGCGGCGTCTTTGAATCCAGGTCACAGCATTTATCCTGCCTGCTGAGTGCTGTGTTCTTAAAGCAGGGCTGGAGGGACATTTTGCAGCAGAAACTATAGTCCTCTCCTCCCTTCCCTTAGTTGGGGAGGGGGATGGGGTTCCTTTGGATCCTACAGATGTGTGAAATAGATTTAAAATAATTTCTGAGAATACAGGCCCAGCAGCTTTGGACATATATGAATGCCAGATCCCGCACATTTGAGTTACTTCATCCAGTTTTACTATCCCTATTGAATTCACAAAGTTACTCGTGCATAAATATAAATTGGAGCACAGCGTTTATAATCCTCAGATGTGCTAATTCCTGGCTGAGAGCCTAAATTCAGGTACTGTTTGTGTCTGTTGCCACAATAAATGTAGCATCTGATTCTGTAAGCAATTTCTTAATTCACCCTCGTGACTGAGATGCTAGCTCCTCTATCAGAAAGGTCCAGGCTAGCTTTCTGTTGTAAACCTGATTTTAAATATACCTGGAGGCTGTGAATTTAAAGGGTACCTATAGGTGAGCAACAAGGCTGCTCTGACATGCTGAAATGACAGTGTGTCGGAGCAGGCTCAATTAACTGAGTCTGCAGGAGTGTGGTAATTACCACAGTCCAGCAGAATCCAGCGTCTTGTGTATCAGTGTTCCCGTGCTTAAAAATGGCGGTGCGGGCATTTTAACTAAAGCTCATCAAAAAAGATTTAGTTAAAGAGACCCTGCCGCCATTCTTAAGCGTGGGGATGCTGATGTATGAGATGCTCTGGGCATGTTAATTAGAGAGGCTCTTGGAGCTGCTCTAATTAAAGTCTCCTCCCTCCACCCCCCGCCCAATCCTGGAGCATATGTATAGTGCCCGAAGACTCTATTGGATTCTTGCTAAAATATCTTTGTCTCCCCATGCCATATGCAGGCCTTGCAGAAAGGAGGACAAGGACAGAGGCACTGTTGTCTTTATCACTCCATATGCACTCAAGTTTGGGGGTTTTGAATTTGAGTTGAAGTATGAATTTTAAGGCTTTTCAACTTTTGAGAAATTTACAGCATTCTCTCCTGGATTCATTTCTCTTTGTCTTGTATTAACTCCAAAATAACTGGCGGATACCTACAACTTTGCAAGGCAAACTCTGTTAATCAAGTACAAATAAATGAGGGAACTTCTCGGACTGTTGACTTTTCACAGTCATCTCTCTTAGGCATCTCATTGTGTTGTGAAATACTGGGAATGAAGTCCTCTGTTCTGAATCCTTTTTCCTCTTTGTGCAATGCTGTGGTTCTGTTTATAGGTCATCCTAGACTTCACTTCATCAACACTTCATAGGCCTCTCTGGGGGCATACTGATAAAATGGCTTGGTGGGCCACATGGCGGCCCGTGGGCCGTATGTTGGACAAGCCTGATTTAGCCAATCTGTGCCATGTAGACATGCAGATGGCTTCCATGTTCCTTCAAGCATGTGCAGTCTTTGTAGTTCAAAGAGTCGACATTCCTGTGCACAAGGTAGGGCTGCTGTGTGCGATCTGGATTTTGCTGCCTTTGCATCCACAGTGAGAAGGACTCGGGGAATATCAAGTCTCCCCAGTTTCTCCCACCACCGCATTAGGGGGCAGTTCCTCATTTGTGATAATCCCAGTTTGTACAAGTGGAGTTTTGTACCAGCGCTGCATCTGTGCCATGGTCTGTAATTCTCACACTCTCAGGGCTCTTTAGCTTAAATGTGTGCTTTCTTTTGCATTCTGTACTGTACAAGATGTTAATCTGTGGGCAGTGAGGACTTTAAAATAATACCTGTAAAGAAATGAAACTCTTCTGTTAGCGTCAAAAGAAAGCTAGACCCTGACTGCTTCTGTAATCAATGTGTTCAAAGTCTGAACCTTTTCCCTGTTTGCTCCCCACTTTCATCTCATCCTGCTTTGAATATTGGCTTACACCCTCATGTGGTACCAGCTGGGGGCAGCCCCACAATGTCAAGTGAAAGAATGAGTTTTGTTTTGTTCCCCCCTTCCCGAAACACAGCAAAAGCACTGTGAAAGCAGGCTTAAAGGGTTTCTTATGGACCAACTACACTTTACTGCCTGTGGTGGGCAAGTTTGTTATTACCCTGAAATAAAATAGTTTTCTGATAGCATATTGTTAGGTTAACAATAATTTATATTATTAAGAAGTATTAGCTTTACAGCTGAATACAAGGCATGACCTGTGGCCTAGCAATGACGCTGACCACAAAGCAGAATGATAGCTAAGCCTTTGCTTATGTTAAGTAATCATTTTAACTATGTTAACCATTTTCTAAGTGAAATGTAGCAAGTTTTTGCTATGTAAGTCTGTGTGCTATAAATCTGCTACAGCAAGGAACAAAATAAGACAAAGAAGCCATTGTTCTAAGTACAGTGATCGTGTCCTTAAGAAATATCTACTACTGTGCAAGTTTTTGCTAACATATCATAATGTTACTGTTACTTAACTTTAAGCTTTTAGAAAGTGCTAGTTGAGCTTAATAGAAATATGCTGTTATAAAGATTTGTAAAGCACCGCCCAAGTATTACTTTTTGTTATCCCTGTAGTCTTGCCTTATTGTAAAAAGTATAAAAGAATGTCCCACCCTTTAGGGGAGGCCATTTTGCCTCTTTACTGGCTTATGGTCATTGCTCGAGCAAATAAACTGCAGTAAAGCTTTTACCCGTGTTTTCTGGTTCCTATGCAGCTAGACAACGAACTCCAGGGAGTTTTCTCCCACCACAGTTTGGCACCCCAGATGGGACTCGTCTAACTTGGCGCCTTTGGAGGCCTCCATCCCCTGACACCCCAGCGCGCACCAGGTGAGTTCACCTATTGGGTTAGTCTCAGGAGGTGGACGGTCCCCTCAGGACCAATAAGGCGGGATCCTCAAATCGGGTAAAGGAATGGTACCAGCGAGTACCTCAGGTCAGGTATGTTTTTGGTTTCTATCTGGTTTCTGGTTTTCTGTTTTAACCTCTAGAGGTCTCTAGAAGCAGTCTTTGAGGATATCCATCTGCCACTTTAAAAGCTGTTAGAGCGGCAGCCTGGCCGAAAGGCGAAAGACATGGATATAAGGTAGAAATGCTGTGGGTCTTGGACTCAAGACGCCCCTCCTCACGGAGAAAGCCAGTGGGGTCCGAGAACACCAGTTGTTGTACGTAGACGAAACAGCTTCTAGGCAGTTAGAACTTAGGGAAATAAGACTGCTTGTGCTTGGATATAATCATGGGTTCCAGCCTAGGGAAAGGAAAAGCTATTCCCGATTCACCCCTTGATTATATGATCAGGAATTAGAAACATTTGGAGGGACGGGCAGAACTGTCCAAGTCTCGTATGGCAGAACTCTGTTTAACTAATTGGATGTCTTATACGTCCCAGTTAGATTTGGGAAGACAATGGCCAGAAAATGGATCATTTGACCTAAATCGCCTGGCTGCCTTACGAAAGATCTTGGAGGACCTCCGCCCGGCCAAATGAATTATTGGTATTTATGAAACAACGTTGCTAGCAAGCAATCAAAACTTTTAGCTACCCTGACCCCTGTACCTTCCCCAAATTTGTTAGCTCCCCTTCAATGTCCAAAACCTTCCGCACCACCTTCATATTCAGAAGATGATTATAAACCCATGCCCAGACCCCCTATCCCACCTGATCCGCTCATTCCCATGCCGGCAGGGGACTCGGGAAATCGTGGGGAGGCATCACCCCGACTGCCTCCCAGCGACCGCCCAAGTCCTGAGCCTGTAGATGGATCAAGGCATCCCTCTCCAGACTCAACCTCCCCAAACACTGATCCGACTCCCATAGCTAATTGTACCCAACAACGAGTACCTGCTCCTAGCTTTCTGGCTCCCCTGAGAGAATACCCTGTGCCTGGCGAGGGTAGAGACGTTATCAGTCACTGGACACACGCTCCGTTCTCCACCACTGACCTCTTAAACTGGCAAGAAAACACTTCCAGGCTCAAAGATGATCCCAAAGTAGTTCTAAGGCGCTTCAAAACCATTTTCATGACTCATAACCCCTCCTGGTCAGATGTCATGCAGCTTCTCGAAAACCTCTTAAATATGGACGAGAAGACCCAAGTACTGCGCCATGCTGACCAATTTCTAGCCGATCAGCCCTATCAAAACCACCCCATGCCTAATGGCGTGCCTAGGCAAAATCCAAATTAGAATTACAACCAGAAAGAGAGACAGAATGCAATACGTATGCTAAGAAGGACTAAAAAAAGCAGGAGATAAAACTACAAACTGGTCCAAAGTAACAGCTACTGTTCAGAGTCCTGAAGAACACCCTTCAGACTACTTTAAAAGACTCTGTAAAGTTATACGCCAGTATAAAAACATGGACCCTGAGACACCTGCCACTTTGCCTGTGTTAAGACTTGTATTCATAAGTCAGGCTAGTGAAGATATTAAAAAGAAGCTCCAACATAACACTGAGGGTGTTGAAGGTAAATCCATGGCAGAAATCTTTGCCATTACTACTAAAACTTTTAATGGAAGGGAAGAAAAAAAAAAGAAAGAAAAACAAAAGGAAGACCATTCCAACATTCGCATGTTGGCAGCAGTAATTCAGCTGCCAAATCCCTCATCCGAGACATCTACCCAGGACACCATCATCTTACTCACTGTACTAGCTGCCAAAGGCCACAAGGTGTCACCAAGCAAGCTTCAGTTTGTCGGGGCCGAGGGGCTGTGGCCAGCAGCCCGGGCACGTGGGCCAGGGAAAAGGTCGGCACGGCGAACTAGAATTAGGCACTGACGCGTAGAAGTTGATTAAAGATTGTTTTACTTACACTGTAGGTGGTCGCGGTGCAGGCAGGAAAAACTTTCTTGAGTTGCAGTTACAAAAAGACACACGTGGAGTTTGCTAGGCTCCACAAAACAAACACGAACAGCGCTCTGGATACACACTCACGGAGTTTGCTAGGCTCCGTGGAACGACCGAAATGAGAGTCCGAAAGGTGACTCTCCACGAGCGCGCAGGGTAGGGTACGTTGAGGGATCGTGCGGTGACGGGGAGAGAGTCTTGGTAGCTGATCAAACCACCGGTCGGCTCCGAGACACGCGCAGAGTTTGCTAGGCTCTACCACGTGGCCCAGAGTTCTCCACGAGATGGATGCGGAGTCCCCCTAAATGAGGTCCTCCCCGGAGATCTCAGACTTGGGCGGAAACTGCTCAAGCCTCTTATACGGCTAGCAAGCCAATCGCTAGCCGCCATGTGGGAATAATTTAGAAACAGCCAATAGTGGGGTACGAATTTACATGCAAGCGGCAGGAACTCCTTTGCACCGGGGTTTTCTCTCTGCAGCTGAGAATTGCACCGTGCAAAGAAAGCTCCATGTGGCGGGAAATAATTCTGCAGTGCCGAAGCACACACAAAATCATTGGGTCATGACACAGTTTTGTAAATCCACTGTTAAAAACTTAAGAAGAGTTAACTAAGCCACTTGTACAGCTTACCACAAAAAATGCAGAAGAGCCAGTCTTTTGGGATCATGAAGCCACCTGCAACTTCAGTAATATAAAATCCGCTTTAACTTCTGCCCCTGCTCTAGGGCTCCCAGATTATTGAAAACCTTTCACGCTCTTTGTCCATGAGCGACTAAGAGTAGCCTCTGGGGTACCTACCCAACCCTTAGGCACCACCCAACGCCCGGCAACTTACTTCTCTGCACAATTAAATCCAGTGACAAAGGGGGGAGTAGGCTGCCTTCGCACAGTGGCAGCAGCTGCAACAATAGTCAAGAAAGCCCAGGAATTAGTCCTCAGATACCCCCTTATCCTAAAGGCTCCACACGCAGTAGCCCTCCTCCTCCTCCAGAAAAACACTCAACATTTTTCTCATCAAAGAATAAACAAATAGGAAACCACACTTTTAATGACCACAAACCTGGTCATAGAGAGAAGCAATACCCTGAATCCGGCTACTCTATTACCTCTACCCAGCGACGGGAAACCAGACTCCCATGATTGCCTTCAAGTTGCAGCATTTTCAGACAAACCCAGGGCAAATCTCAGTAACTTACCCTTAGACAACCCTGACTTAATTTTTTTATGTAGATGGCTCTTCAAAAATAGTCAACGAAGTTAAAAGAACAGGTTATGCAGTAGTAACTCCATTTAAAGTACTTAAAGCTAAACCACTGCCTGGGCAGTTGAGCGCACAGGCAGCCAAACTTACTGCCCTTACACAAGCTTGTCAATTAGCATCGGGCCACTCTGTAAATATTTGGACTGATTCTAAATATGCCTTCGGAGTCTGTTATACCACTGGACAATTATGAAAACAGAGGAGATTTATGACAGCCTCTAGAACTAAAATATCAAATGCTAAACAAGTCCATGATCTCCTACACGCTATAATGTCGCCAAAAGCCATAGCTGTAATGCATTGCCCAGCCCATACCAAAAAAGGAGATCAAGTCTCGAAAAGCAATGCCCTGGCCGATACCGCGGCTCAGACAGCAGCCCTACAGCCACTATCCGCCCTAGCCTTCCAAACTCAAATCCCTCAGTCAAAGGCATATTTGGGAATATTGCTAAAGCCAAAAATGTACAAGTCTGCACCACCTTTAGAACAACAGAGATGAAAAGCGGCAGGAGCCACCTGTAAAAAAAATAGAATATGGCGATTGCCATATACAATGTTTATAAATTGACACCGTTTCAACTTTCTGATGTCAGTTTCAACTTTACAAAGCTTGATCCAATGCAGTGCCATGCCAACAAACAAGTTTGCTGCATTGCCTATCTCCCTGGAGAACATCTGTCTAAACTTCCTTGGACATTTTCTTAGAAAAAGCAGACAAACCTCAACCAAGACTCCAGAGAAGACTCCAGCCAAGAGCCCTTCAAAAAGTCCAACCAAGAGCCCTTCAAAAAGTCCAGCAAAGTTACCTCAAAGAAATCCTTCCAAATTAATATGATTGCTATTTACAATATAAACATATTAATGTAGCTATATTATTCATCTATATTTGATTGAGTACAAAATTCTGTTATTTTTGGTGTAAATAGGGTATCAGGCTTTGGTTCAGCAACCAATCCCCTATTTATAACATTGTTTCCTATAGGAAAATTGGTTCTGAGTTACAACGTTTCAACTTAAGACAAGGTTTTCAGGAAGTCTGAGGGCTAGCTGTATAGCATAAACTATAGACAAAATAAAACATTTGTGGTAAGCACAAAGCATCTGGCCTCAAGTAAATGCCTAGCAGAAGAATGGGCAGCAGAATATAGCACAACATCTCCACCGATCTGATCACTACATTTTATTAACTCTAAAGGCAGAAAAACAAAGACGGCAGATGTGCACTTCAAGAGGGTTGACTTTGAGAGAAAAAAATCTTATTGCTGGAGTGTGGGACTATACAAAACCCTTCGGCTGACAGAAGTGTGGTATAGGGCTTGATTCATTAATGTTTGTGAAACCCTTGGAGGTCTTTGAATGAAAGATGCTAGACTGCAACTTATTATCTTCCACAGCTCTCTGCATAAGAAGCAAAAGCATACTTTAAATCAGTAAATCATCATTTAACTGAAATGTTTGCCAACAACATTTGGTTTCTCAATTTGCATTCAAAGTGGAGGATATGTTGTTGTTACCCAGAACCCAGAGCAAGTATTAAGGTGGTGAGTAAGCAGAAAATGAACAGAGATCCCAAGAGCAGAATATTCCAAAACTCAGAAGTAACGTCAGAGGCCAGGCAGAAGCTGCTGGTCAGAGCAGGGGAAAAGTGGCCCCTCCATCTCACCACTGCTGGGCCCTTCTTCCTGCAGCTGCCCAGAGCTGGTGCCCAGGCTGCCCTGAGGCTCCTCTCTGCCTCTGTCACTGCTGCCTCCAGGCCATCCAGCGGGACAGAGGTAGCAGTGCAGAGTTGCTGCAGGGCAGCCCGGGTGCAGGGTCCAGGAAGCTGCAGCAAGAAGAGCCTGGCAGCAGTGAAGGGGAGGGGCTGATTTTCCCCCCACACTGAGCAACAGCTTCTGTCTGGCTGCTGCCACTGCTCAGCATGGGCTGCTAAGTCTGGAGCAGGAGCAGCCACAGGTGCAGGGCGGGCTGGGCAGGGGGCGGGCCAGAGTCGTGGCTGTGAACGTGGGGTCTGGCTGGTCTGGAGCTAGTCTGCTTCACCAAGTCAAGTCTGGAGCAGGCACGGGGAGGGCTGGGGTCAGGGCTGTGCGTGTAGGCTCCTGCCAGTACTAGAGGGCTGGGGCCAATGGCAACAGAGGCCAGAAGGAGTCACCAACACCTGGGCTGCCTAGAAAGGCAGTCCAGCTGTGGTGCCCCAGCCCTGCTGTGTGCCCAGGGGCAGCAGTATGTGCCATGGGCTGAATGATGCCTGGGGCAGGAGGGACTGAGGGACCCACCAGAGGCTGGACAAAGTCCCTCCATGGGCTGGATCTGGCCCACAGGCTGTACTTTGCCCACTTCTATTTTATGTGCACATGGATTGAACCTTGGCTGCAATTACAGCATCTCTAATACTTCACAGAGTCAGAGCAGCTGTAAAAAATAGAATCCTCTTGAGTTCTTATCCCTGCACTACATGAATAAAGTTCTACTCTCTCATTCACACAGATAGAGCTCCAATCAGCTCAAATGAGGTCATGAACACTATATGCCCCGAGAGGCTGAGGAGGCATGGCGAGCTCCTGCAGATGGCAGCGGTGCTGTTGGCAGCAGGAGGTTGGCGGCAGCAAGCGGGGAGCCGCTGCCGCAGTGCCAGCAGCGATCACGGACCGCTTACAGACACCACTAGTGGTGTCCACAGTGACCATCCGTAGGTGCCACCAGCAGTGTTGGTGGTGTCTTTTTGCAGGGGGGTATTGGCAAGTGGCAACCACCTGCAGGCACCACTAGGAGTGTCAGCAGCATCTTTTTGCAGGGGGTGCACCACCACGCTCAGGGGGTGCATGTGCACCCATGTGTACCTCCTACACGTTGCCAGTTAATGAGGTTGTAATCAGCAGGGTTACACTGGTATAACTGAGGGCAGAATTTAGCTCATGGGGTTAAGTCTTGGTGTCCCAACCACATTTTTATCTTGGAAAACATCCACCCACCTGGAGACCAAACATGAAATGTTTCAGCTTGAGGTGCAGTTTCCCAGAAACCCCTGCACCTGTTTCCTTGAAACTTGGCAGGCTTCATGCCCACATAAGGGGCTACCCTCCCTTCTGCTTCATTCAAATCAGGCAAGAAATGACACAGTTATAGGCAGTTTTGTGAATCCCCATTACAGCCTATGGGCGAAACGTTGAAACAGTTTCGACAAAACAAAGCGGAACAGTGCTTTGAAACAAATGAAACTCTGTCCCATCAAAATGGTGAAACTGAAGTTGAAATGAAACGTTGCTGTTTTGCACAGCCCTAATGCATACCATCTAATAATTATAGGCAGTAAAGAATCCAGAGAATAGATAAAAACATGAAGTAATGATGATCTAGCACCTGCAGAGATCCTGGCACCCATCTTTTACTTATACACTCATCTCCACAGATGTTAAAGTGTCCAAGGAAGGGACTTTTCTAGAAAAGTCTCACAAGAAGCTGCCTCACCCAGGCAATCATACTAAGTTGAAATGGGGCAGCCAGGAAATCTCTCTATCCTTCCTAAAGAGCAAAGACTGTACTGGTATTTGAATTTTAAATCTGGCTCCTTTTTCAGAATGGTAGCTGAGTTGTAGGCCCAGCAGGGACAATCGGAGGTTGAATTGAACACTTCTCGGTTCCTTCCGTTTCATAACAGGTTCTTCCACAATAGAAGAACCCTTCTCCCCCGCCCCCCACGCCCCTAGACTGTAGAGTGTCCCACACCTGGCCGGGCCCGGGCCCGATCCCACTTCTGTGCTGTGGCTGCACTGAGCCGCGCTCACTTGGCAGCCAGAGGAACATGGCATCGCACCCTGGCCCAGCCGGGTCTGGATGTCTCTGTGGTACAGGGGCACGGGGGGGATCCCACCATTGGACACAGCCTGGCGGAAGCCCCAGGGACCCATGCCCCCCAACCTGTGCTTGGGATGAGGGAGAATACATGTCCTGGAAGGGGCAATTTGTGGTGACCTTTACTAGAGGGGCCAACACCAAGGAGTGACTCTGAAGAGTCACACAACTCGCCTGAGTGAGGTTGGTGGGACCTGAGTGGCAGAGAGTCTGGCTGGAGTTCCATTGGACCTGAAAGACAAGAATAAACAAGAGAGTGGTAAGAAAACCCTGAGTGAAGAGCAGGAGTTGTGGCAGCTGCTTCTCCCATTTTCTCTATTGAGAGATTGCTTTGAGTTGGACTGTGTCTCGCAGTAGGACACATTATTCAAAGCAAAAGAACTTCTGGCATTGCCACAGTGGAATAGTGAAGGCCATAGAAGGCACCTTTAATGTTAAACATCCATGAACCAATGGGTTGGTCCTAGGCAGGGGAGGTGGAGCCCCATATTGACATGTCAAGAGCTGGGATGACCACATACCACTGAATTGGACATTAACATCCCTTAAAATATTGAGAGTCATCAAAGTCATGGCAGGCAAGAAATTTCAGTGGTCCTGGTAGTTCCACCTACGGACAAGCTGTCGGCCCATAAGACGGAAGACAGCCCTGCCCATGTCAGAAAACCTAGGCAAGGAGCTAAAGATAGACAAGGAAAGTTACACCCATCATGCCTTTACCTACATGTGTAAAGGAGATCTCTTGCTCAGAAAGTTCCTCCTGCTCTCCAACCTAAATTACATCTGCTGCAGCTTGAGGCTATTGTTGCTAGTCCTGTCCCCTGTGGCCACAAAAAAAAAAAAGTGCATCTCCATCCTCTCTATAACCACCTTTCAGGTATTTGAAGACATCACATCCTCCTCAGTCTTCTCTGCTCCAGATTAAAAAACTCAGTTCTTTCAGCCTCTGCTTCCCATGCCCCTAATCATTTTTGTCACTCTGCACTGGACTCTTTCCAACCTGTCCATATTCTTCTTGAAGTGTGGGGCTCGAAACAGGACAAAGCATTCCAGGTAAGGCCGCATGGTTGCTGAATAGAGTGGAAGAATCACTTCTCTTGATTTGCAAGTAACACTCCTGTTAATACAATCCAGTATACTTTTAGCCTTTTAGCAACAAGAGTGCACTGTTGGCTCATATTCAGTTTATGGTCTACTACAACCCCCAGATCCAGATTGTGGTCCTGGTAGTGGTCTACCAGACCCCAGATTGTCTGTATTACTGCAACCTAGCTTTTCATTCCTCACTCTGTATTCATGCATGCAATTATTCTGTCCCAAGCGCAGGGTTTTGCACTTGTCCCTGTTAAATCTCATCTGTTTGAATGAGGACCATTTTTGAGTCTATCGGGATCCTTTTGCTCTCTTTTAAAACAAGGAAATACCTCAAGGAAACTTCCCTTCTATATTATGTTAGCACTTTTCTTGACTCCTTGATGATGATAATATCTAAGACAGTGGGGCCCAACCTCTTTTGCAGGTGTGCCATGAATTAGCGCCACACCTCTGAGTTCCACTGTAATCACTCTGCTTCCTTTGTGCTCCCTGCCCAACTGCTCCTGTTTTCTGCATCCTGCTCTATGCTCTGTGATGGATCTCCTGCTCTGCCTTCTGCTTCTTGCCCCATCTGCTGCTACACTTCCTGTCCCCTCCTTCATCTGCCATGTGCCACATGCAGAGGCTACCTGTGCCACAAGGTGGCTACCACTGGTCCAAGATGACAAAACAGTTGGGTGCCTCATTCAGTTTCTGACTACCCCAAATTTGAAAATAAATAATCAACCTACACCAGCAACAGTTGTGACCTCAGCAGACTGCGCTGGGTGCCTTTTGGCACCTGCCACTTTAAGAGCTAGGGTAGGCAATTCATAGTTGCCCAATTACTAGAGTGGCCATTTTAGGAGCCAGCTTATATAGGCTGAGGCAGCAGTTTGCGGCTTACAGCCAGGGAATAACTTCACCCTGCTGTGCTGCTGCATGGAACATCTTGGGGGTAAGGGCAGGAGCTACTGGAGATGGTGTGGAGACTCCTGGTCCTAGGCATGATGTGAAATTGCACCCTGCCAGGGAAGGGTGGCCTGGTAGGGCTCCCTGTGGCAACGGAGAACCCAAGAAATGCCAGGCCACATTACCTCCCCAGTGAAAGGCAGGGAAGGGCACCTTATAAACCTAGCTCCCGCTCCTCAGTAGATTATGACAAGGATGGTGGCCAGAGCCATCTATCATGGCACCTGAGCCAAAGAGGCCCAGAAACAGGGCAGTGGAATTGAGGACCCAGGAAGCAGGCAGTGGTAGGATGGGACCAAACAGTGTAGGGTGCACTGAAGGACTGTGTGCTTGGGGGATGAGTAGGGCTGAAGCAACAGCCTGAAGGGCAGTCCCGGAGTGTGCTGAGTAGGGGTGCGAGGGCACACTGAAGGACAGCACATGGGCCAGCCCCAGAACAGGGAGAGTATACTGAAGGCCCTGGAAAAAGAGGCAGAGTTGCAAAGCCTGGTGTGTGTCTCCAGTGGGGGGCTGGGTGCTAAGCCATGTATGAGGCCTGGTGTGTGCCTCTAGAGGGGACACTGGGTGCTAGGCTAGGTGGGGCTCAGCCAAAGAGCTGGGGTGAGTCGTAACCCCAGTAAGCCCTCAGGTGTGGGGAGGCTGCATGGGTGTAAATCCTCTGACATCATGAGGCCAAATTGAAGTCAAAGGGTAAGTTTGGATGCCACCTGTGAGGCATGGGCCGCAAAGTAGGAGAGGTTTGGAGTTGTGGATAGTGCCCCCTGGCATGGGGCAGGGAATGGACAGACTCCTGCTGATAACAACCAATATTACACCAAGTCATGGTGGGTGAGACAGGGCAGACTGCCCTAGACAAGCAGGCAGGCCGGCTGGCGTACCAAACCTGGAGAGTGCCCCCTGTCACACAGACCAAATCAAACAACATTTTCATTATTCTGGTCAAGAAGAATGCACAAAGTAAAACTATAAAAATTAATTTTAATGTTATTTTAAAAAATAATTGAAAAATAAGTCCTATTTAACCTGGCTTCATCCTTTAGCTAACATTGTAAGACAATGTAGCCTGATTCATTGGACTGTGCTGCCATCTAGGGGTAGTTTTTATACATGAAACCTTTCAACAAACCTGCAAATCCCTTGTGTGTCAGAGAGGCTGATGCATCATTAGACACAAAACTAATAAGAAAGTCAAACCAGCAATTCCAGGACAGTTTCATCACGTGTTTCAAGTCCACATCACCTCTCTATGTGAATAGAGGCAAATACTGAACAAATAACTGTGAAATAACAAATAGGTTTTATTACAATCACATTTGCAAGTTATCATAACATTTTCTCCTTTAATATTCAAAACCTGAAAACTACACAATTTATTTTCTTATGACAAAGTAAAATATGCAGAGAAATTAACATTGCTTTGAAAAATAGCACATTTCCCATTGGTCTAAAAATTAATCATCTTAACACAATGAACCCTTCTTCTAAGGAATTATCTGTAAACTTTCCTTTAAAAATGAATATATGCAGCTTTGATCCCCATAGCCAAGTTCACTCTTCACAAGGTCTTTAGTAAGCAAGTGAATTATAAATAACAAAACAAAACAAGAATTAGAATATGTAAAAAAACCCACAATAAATAAACTAACAAGTAAAATAGCTTAATATTTCAAGTTACTAAGTGAACACATAAAATATTTAAGTAAGTTTTAAGAGACAGAAAACTTCACCTCAGGTTTTCATATAAACTGGACAAAAGTTGGCCATGATCCTGGAAGTAATTTTGCGCAGGTGAGCACCTGAGCATCTCTACTGAGTCACTTGCAGGACTGGGGACTTTAACATTAACCCGAAATAATCTTTCTTAATAAAACCTGCCCTTCAAGTGACTATTCCCTGATCAAACATAGTCCTTACAGTATGCAAACCTTAACTCCTCTTAGTGCAAGAAGGGCCTGAATGTGGCATGAATTCCCTTGTGGAGCATCCTTTATGCTATCCTAAGCACAAATTCCTATTTAAAGGACATGTTTGCTAGTAAGTGCTGAGGCATAAAAGAACTAAAAGCAATCAGTGGATTCAAATCATACTCTAAGTGATGTCAACTGCAAAAATACTCACTTCCATGGCAGCAGACTAGGGCTATTTCATTACAAACATTGAAGTATTATATGTATATCCTAATCTGAGATGAGAAAGAAGAACTGTTGCACAAATTACCAATTTGCTCAAATGATAAATGAGACCTTATGAGGGGGATAAGGCAAAATGCTGCATTTATTGACTATAATATTCAAAAGAGAGCTTATACATACATACATACATACACACACACACTCCCAATCACTCTGCGGATGTTATAGTTACCAAAGTCTGTTGCTCAGTACTGCACTAGGTGGCCTGCCTAGGAGTACGAGATAAGGAGCAGGGCATATAGACACATCTGTGCTCCAGTGAAGTTTGCAGAGTGTTACCCAACCTCTTGCTGCTAAGTCTCTCTCCTTTATAGGAGTTATCAAGTTGGTGTTGGGTGAATAGTCCGCCTTTTCTAATTCTGCGCCGCCTTTGTTTGAATCTCAATACTTTTCCATCCTGACAAGCGGTTAGGCTCGTATATCATTGTCCGAAGTGTTGCTCTTCAATTACTCTGTTTACAACATTCTTCCGTTATCACTGGTATAGGCTGTGTCAGGCACAAAGGGATTCTTTTAGTTTTGAGATGTTGCAGACTTTGTTTTTAATCTTGCCTTTTCTGCTTATCTTTATTCTTTGCCTTGTACAAATTTACCTCTTCAGCCTCTTCAGCATGATTCACCATTAGGTAAGTTGTTTGTTAACACATAGTTTACCCTGCTTTTACCAATCACTCTACATTTATTCATCCATACATCCAAGTATCATAAAAAAAAAATACAAAAAGATAGAATACTTGTTTTGCTATATAAAGATACAATAACAAGATATAAAAGTACAATAACGAGGTTATTCAGGCTTCTCAGAGGCCTCCACCCAGACGGAGCCCATGGTTCTGGGCTCCATGCAGACAGAGCCTCTGGCTCTTGGCTGTGGAGGCTGCCAGTCACTTTTTCTGGCTCTGGGGTCCGGGAGCATGGCCACCTCCCCTTGTGAGGTCTGTTCCCTACTGGGGTCTCTGGCACGCCAGCTGGAGGAGCTCCAGGCCACAGTCCAGAGACTGCGCGCTATAAGGGACTGTGAGCAGGAGATCGACTCCTGCTGCCAGGCCCTTCTCCCCCGGGATGCAGAGGGTAGACCACAGTCTCCCTCCAGGACAAGGGAGGACTCAGGGACCTCCCATTCTGTCCAGCCCAGGGGGTGGACCAAGGTGGCCAAGGGCCCCAAGGCCCGCCGCACCAAGGTCCTTGCCCCACTGGAGCTTTGCAACAGGTATGAACCTCTTGCAGCCCAGTAGAACCTGCGAAGTTGCTCCTGCAGGCAACACAGGTTCTACTGTAGCTACCACCCCCGCTCTCCCTAAGACAAAATGCAAAGTGTTTGTCATGGGAGACTCCATCCTGAGGGGGAGTGAGGGGACAACCTGCCACCCTGACCCCTTAACCCGGGAAGTCTGTTGCTTCCCAGGAGCCCGAATCCGAGATACTGCGGAGAAGATCCCTAAACCCCTCCAGCCCACTGACCACTACCCTATGCTCCTTATCCATGTGGGCACCAATGACACAGCTTGGAGCGCTCCCAGCCGGGTCATGAAGCGCTACAGGGATTTGGGAGTGGGGCTTAAGGGTCTGGGGGCACAGGTGGTGTTTTCTTCGATCCTCCCAGTCTCGGGTTATGAGCCGAGGAGGGAGAGGAGGATCCAAGTAGTGAACCAAAGACTGCAGTGCTGGTGTCATCGGGAAGGCTTTGGTTTCCATGACCACAGTCCGCTCTTTGGTGAGAGAGGCAGTGAGCTGCTGGGAAGGGACAGCCTCCACCTCTCTCCACTGGGAAGGAGGCTCTTCTCAGCCAGACTGGCTGACTTGCTCCACCGGGCTTTAAATTAAGCCCGACAGGGGATGGGGGGACTACCGCCACTGCTGGCCCGCTGAGCAACCCCTGCAAAGCCAGCAGACCAAGGCACTTAAGGGAGCCCACTCCTGCCCCAGCCCTGGAACAATCTGTAGGCAAGGCAAAGGCCCCCAAGGGGACACTTGCCTGCCTGTACACGAATGCCAGGAGCTTGGGGAATAAACAGGAGGAATTTGTTCTCTTGCTTAACGCAAAGAAATATGATGTCATAGAGATAACGGAGACCTGGTGGGACTCCACCCATGACTGGACCATGGGTATAGAAGGCTATACCCTGTACAGGAGGGATTGAGTGGACAAAAGGGGCAGGAGTGTAGCTCTCTATGTCAAGGACAGCTATGCATCCCTGCCAGACGATACTGGTGAGCAGGGTGGATGACTGGGGACCCTCTGAGTTAAAATCCGTGGGGAACAAGGCACAGGAGACACAATGGTGGGAGTCTACTACAGACCTCCCACCGCAAGTCAAGAGCTTGACCAGGAGTTCGCCAGGGAATTGGCTGAGGCCACATGCTCCTGGTCCATGGTTGTCATGGGAGACTTCAACTACCCAGACATCTCGTGGGAAAAGCGCTTGGCCAAATCCAAGCAGTTCGAAAGCTTCCTCTCATGCGTGGATAACCTCTATCTGACACAAGAAATCTACAGACCAATGACAGGTAAAGTGCTGCTCAACCTGGTACTGGCAACTGGGAATGACCTAATCAGTGACCTAATGATCGAAGGGGAATGATCACCTTTACCATCTGCTGTAAAGCTGGCAAGTCAGTCAGCAATATGGAAGTCCTCGACTTCAAGAAAGCTGACTTTGATAAGCTCAGGAGACTTGTCAGTGAGGCCCTAAGAGACCATGACCAAGGGGAGGGGAGTTCAGGAAGTGTGGTCGCTCAAGGGAGCGATCCTAGATGCACAAGCTGATGCCATTCCATCTTGGAGGAAAGGTAGCAAAAGGGCATTGCAGCCCCCTTGGCTCAGCAAGGAACTAGCGGACCTCCTGCGTCTAAAAAGAAAGACCTACAAAGGATGAAGGACGGGATCCACCTCCAAGGAGGAATATTCTGCACTGGTCCAGACCTGCAGGGAGTGAACCAGGAAAACCAAGGCTGTGATGGAACTCCAACTGGCTACTAGGATCAAGGATAATAAAAAGTCCTTTTTTAGATGCGGGGAGCCAGAGGAAAAGCAAGGACAACATTGGACCCCTGCTAAACCAGATGGGACAACTGACGACCGACGCCCAGGAAAAAGCCAACCTACTAAATGGGTACTTTATGTCAGTCTTTCACCAGTCCCATGGGACACTTCTGTCCATCACAGGACAGGGAGGCCCGAGTGAGGGAGATTCCTTGCCCTCCATCAATGCTGACCTTGTGAAGGAACACCTTGAGAGGCTGGACACCTTCAAGTCAGCCAGCCCTGACGGTTTACACCCCAGGGTACTCAAGGAGCTGGCTAGCATCATAGCTCAGCCCCTGGCATGAATCTTCGAGAACTCCTGGTGCTCTGGTGAAGTGCCCAAAGACTGGAAGAAGGCCAATGGGGTGCCTATCTTCAAGAAAGGGAGGAAAGTGGATCCGCCAAACTACAGGCCCATCAGCCTGACCTCTATCCTGGGGAAGGTCTTAGAAAAGATTATCAGAGGCCATTCTTAATGGACTGGCCAAAGGCAACATCCTGAGGGATAACCAGCATGGGTTTGTTGTGAGTAGGTCTTGTTTGACCAATCTTATTTCCTTTTATGACCAGGTGACCCATCACCTGGACAAGGGAAAGGAGATTGATACCTTGAATTTAAAAAAGCCTTCAATCTGGTATCCCATGATCACCTCTTGGCAAAACTGGCCAACTGTGGCCTTGGGTACACCATGATCCGCTGGCTGGGAAATTGGCTCCGTGGTCGGACGCAGAGGGTGGTGGTTTACAGAAGTCAATCGTCGTGGTGCGCTGTGACCAGTAGGGTCCCTCGTGGCTCTGTCCTTGGAACTGTATTGTTCAACATCTTCATTAATGATGTGGACACTGGAGTCAGAAGTGGACTGGCCAAGTTTACCAATGATACCAAACTTTGGGTAAAGCATCTGCATCTGAGGACAGGAGGCTCGAGCCAGGCTGACCTTGACAGGCTCAGGAAATGGGCAGATGAGAACCTGATGGTTTTTTTTTTTTTTAACACTGAAAAATGCCAGGTTCTCCACCTTCGGAGGAAAAACCTGCAGCATTCTTATAGGCTCGGCAGTGCTACGCTGGGTAGCGTTACAGATGAAAGGGACTTGGGGGTCATGATTGACCACAAGATGAACATGAGACTTCAATGTGATGCTGCGGCTAGTAAAGTGAGCAAAATGCTAGCTTGCATCCATAGATGCTTCTCAAGAAAATCCCAGGCCATCATTCTCCTGTTGTACTTGGCCTTGGTGAGGCCGCAGCTGGAGTACTGCATCCAGTTTTGGGCTCCACAATTCAAAAAGGACGTGGAGAAGCTTGAGAGAATCCAGAGAAGAGCCACACACACGATCAGAGGTCAGGAAAACAGACCTTATGACGACAGGCTGAGAGCTATGGAACTCTTCAGCCTGGAAAAAGCGCAGGCTCAGGGGTGATCTGATGGCCACCTATAAGTTTATAAGGGGTGTCCACCAGGATCTGGGGGAACGATTGTTCACTAGAGCACCCCAAGGGACAATGAAGTCTAAACAGTTATAAACTCCTGCAAGACCATTTCAGGCTGGACATAAGGAAGAATTTCTTTACTGTCTGAGCCCCCAAGGTCTGGAATAGCCTGCTGCCGGAGGTGGTTCAAGCACCTACTTTGAATGCCTTTGAGAAATTTGGATGTTTATCTTGCTGGGATCCTATGACCCCAGCTGACTTCCTGCCCCTGGGGCAGGGGGCTGGACTCGATGATCTTCCAAGGTCCCTTCCAGCCCTAATGTCTATGAAATCTATGAAATTTATGAAAATTAATTCATAATAACAAATTTAAAATCACTACAGAACTTGGGTGTAAATGACACAAAGTTACCACAATATTTAAAAATAAACAGCTTTTAGGTTTCTATGAGAGCAACTGTGTATGTATTCTCTTGGCTAAAGGAAAGATAATATCTTCCTTAATACCAAAATCTAAAACACAAAAAGGTTAGACATGCTGTGAGAACTGGGAATCATCTGGACACTGTACTAGTGTTCATCCTGAACAATTTGAGTGGCTGTGCAATATGTCAGCTGCCAGAACACATTGCCTGAAGGCATTATGGCATTCTACAAATTTGGAACATCTCCCTCTCCTTGAACTACAACTCTGAATGAAGAAAAGTATATGTGAGCTTCTGAATCAGTTTTTTCTTCAAGAAAGAACTGTTGAAACACAGTGTTTGCCAAAAAGGATGGTTGAATTTTGACTATCCAGCATGCAGCTAAAATTGGTCCACAAAGTATCCACTCATTTTTCCACACACATCTTCCCCCTGAAAGATATACAACAAAACCATTATGACCAAAGTTTTAAAATGTAAATGGCACTTTGGCACAATCACTAGGCATTTCAATGTCTCCTAGTCTATTAGTTAACATACTGATACTTATTTCTTCATCAAGGTCATTTCTCTTTTCTCCACTACTAACACTTCTGCTCAGGAAAGTCATTTCATGATATGAAAAATGAGACAGCTCACCTAGCTCTAGAGGCACAGAGGTCATCAGGTAATCTTCTGAAACTTCATCTACCAAATTAGAGGGGACCAACCCTCTTCTGCCTTCTATCAGCTCTCCTTTAAAAAAGCCATCCTCATCCATATCTCCAAAACTGTAAACATATCCTCCAGCTGTCAATGGAAGTTCTGCTTCAGGGTTCTTATTAGGACCTTCAAAAGGGTCCTATATTGAGCTAAGATGACTCAAAGTTTTGCAGAACCTTGTGTGTGCTTCTAAGATCAGGAAAAATGTATTTGTCTCTGTGAAGAGGCTGGTACTGGCTCTTCAGAAGAAGAGAGGTCAGCAGTGGGACTTACCTGAAAATATTGTCACAATGCTGAGGAGGGGACTCCTGGTGAGCCCAAAACCGATTTTAACAAGGCGTGGGGTAAGCCAGATTGGATCCTCCTCAGCTCCTCTGGCTATTTCCGGCCGGGGACCTCCCTGAGAATCAGAGAGCTGGATGGGACTTAGGTGATGGGAAAGGCCACAATACAGTAGGTACAGAAGTCTCATTAGGGGCTATGTTGGACATCTGACAACAGGGTCAATTAAGGCTTTTAGTGAATGAATATCAGGATGCTTTTAGTGAGACACTGGGCTGCGCAAGAGGAATAGAACACCAAATCATAACCCCTGAGGGTCAGGTAGTGTGTGAAAAATGGAGAAGGATCCCCTATCACAAGTCCATGAGATTCAGGCTGAAATTGCCAAAAAGCTGGAGCATGGGGTAATTCAAGAATCTGGGAGCCCTTGGCATAGTCTGATTGTGGCAGTTACTAAACCAGATGGGTCCTTAAGGTTATGTGTAGACTTCAGGAAGTTAAATACCATATCTCGCTTTGATGCCTTCCCCATGCCACAAATTAGCAAACTATTAGAGAGAGTGGGACAAGCTAAGTTTATTTCCACGCTTGATTTAGCCAAAGGCTATTAGCAGGTGCTGTTGCGAAAAGATTGGGCCAAAAAGGCCTTTGGCACCCCTTGAGGATTATATAAAATGTAGGCATATGCCTTTCAGGTCACATGGGGCAGCCACAACTTTTCAAAGATTGATTGATTGGGTATTGGCTCCACATCAAAAATATGCGGCAGCTTATATAGATGATATCATTATATATACTGATAGTTGAGAGGAACACCTAGAGGCCTTATAAGCTGTGTTGCAAGAATTATGACAAGCAGGGCTTGTGACCAATCCAAAAAATGTGTCTTAGGAAAATCTGAAACAAAATATCTAGGATTTATGGTGGGGCAGGGACGTATTTGCCCTTTAGCTGATAAGGTGGAGGCTTTGCACAACTATGTCCCTCCACAGACATGGAAACAACTGAGAGGCTTTTTAGGTCTCGCAGGGTATTATCAGCGGTTCATTCCCCGATTTGCAGAAATAATAGCCCCTTTGACTGATCTATTACAGGGGAAGGATAGAGTCCCCCTTAGGTAGGATCTTAGAAGTGAGCAGGCTTTACAGAACACGAAGTCTGCTTTGTGCTAAGAAGACGTGCTAGACACTCCTGATTTTGAACAGCCTTTTATCCTACAGACAGATGCTTCCAACAGGGCACTAGGGGTGGTGCTATCACAAGAAATTGATGGAGTCACACACCCAGTAGCATACACCAGCTGAAAGTTGTCCTCAAGAGCAAAGGTATGCTACTGTTGAATGCGAATGTCTAGCCATTAAATGAGGGATTAATTATTTTCATTATTATTTACTGGGTTGAGAATTCACCCGGATAACAGATCATGCACCCCTGCATTGACTTACAACAAAACAGACTGACAATGCGCGTATTACCCATTGAGCCCTGGCCCTACAACTTTTTAATTTTAAAACTGAGTATAAACCTGGAAGAACTAATGTTGTAGCTGATTTTTTTTTTCAAGATGTCACTCATAGGAGCAGATCTCAAGGGAAGAGGAACTACAGGGACAGAAGTGTTCTGTGCTTGAATCTGGATGGATACAAAACCAAACCAACCCGCCTAGCAACAAGTTAAAGGGGGAGATGTGTGAAGAGGCTGGTACCACCTCTTCAGAAGAAGAGAGAGGTCAGCAGTGGGACTTTTATCTGAAAACATCCTCATGATACTGTGGAGGGGACTCCCGGTGAGCCCTGAACCCAGTTTAACAAGGCGTCGGGTAAGCCGGATTGGATCTTCCCTGGCTACTTCTAGCCGGGAACCTCCCTGGGAATCAGAGAGTTGTGTGAGGGGGGAATGCCAGTGAGTCAGCAGCCTTCATTAAGACTTACAGATGCTAAGCCCCAGGAATGGGGTTTGAGACCAGGACTCGGTCTGTGGGCTCGAAGGAGTTTTGTGGAGCAGCTGTTCATTAAACCTGGCTGTCCCAAGGATCAGCAGCCCTGAAGTTTTTGAGGCATTGCTAAGGAGAACCTGGATACACAGGGAAGTTTTTTTTTCTCTTTTGTGTTTGGTATGCTTTGTGAATTGGAAGACTGGGTGCCCCTAGGGGATTGCTGACGTTAATTAGTTAAGTAAATGAGCGGAGTCCCTGAAGGAAGCTAAGCAGATGAGAGGATCTACAGCTTAAAGGGACCACACCTGTGAACTGCAGGAGTGAAAGCATTGTGATTGTTGTTGTTTTTTCCTCTTTCTTTCCTTGATCAAGGAAAGGAGGCCACAGTGAGGCAGCTGTGTGTCCAGCTTCAAGACAAAAAGAAGGGTAGGATAGGACAAAAATAACTAAAGGGGATAGTGTAATTTATCAGCCCGGGAACATAGACTCCAGGGCTTGAGCTCATCAGGCAGTCCAAAGATTGCTCTCTATATCTATGGTTGCTAGCCTGAAGGAAAAGACGAACACTCTGGAGTGATAGAAAGAGGTCAGCAAGACTATACATCTATGATCAGGACTGTACATGTTCTGAAGGTAACAACCAGGTAGTATACAGCTGGAATGGAAGGGGAGGTTAGATCCCCATTCTACATGTGCCTTGTGCCACAACTGGACTCACGCTACTAACATCTCCTCCCAATAGAAAATCACATCTAGTCATGGCAGGCAAGACATTGGGCTGAAGTGGGAGTCTGATCAGCTAGAGGTCAAGACATTTCTGATCATCACATACAGGTGCAAGTCATTGGGATGTTGCAGGCCACGCCCTTACACAGTGCACCCCTGACAGTCTCCAAATCTTCCATTTCATTTGCAGTATCTTCCTCTGGAGAAGGGCAGGAGTTGGGACTGCTCTGCCCCAACTCTGATTTTGAGAAGTTTGTCTGGGACTCCTGTTCCTTGACTTGACTTTTAGACTCAGAACAAGAATCTTCTGCAGAGATCTGCACTGTGGAAAAACATGTAATGCATAGCAACTTTGAAGTCACAATGTCAGATTTTTTTTATGTGGAACTGTTCAAGTTCCTGAGACAGAAGACTAAATTGTTCAGTTTGAATATGATACTGCTTCTCTAATTCTATCACCTGGGCTTCTAATAGTTGTATTACTTCTTCATGTTCCCTTTTTGCTTCTACCTGGACCTGCTGCAAATGTTTGACTTCCTTTTCTTTCTTCTAAAATGCTAACAGGATTTCCTTGTGTTCAATCTCCCGCTGTTGCTTTCTTTTGGCCATTTCTCTTATGCTCTTCAATATATGTTATATATCCTCCAGCTTGGTTTGAAGTCCTTCAGTCAACTAGATTGCTGAATTCCCCTCCTCTGTGATTTCCATTAGTTTCCTCTTCAGGTCAGCATTTTCAGATTCAGCTTTTTCCATCCACTCAGTTCTTCTGCCAAGTTGAGAGTTTTCCTCTGCCATTCTGATGTTCTCATTCAACACCTCCTTTAACTGCTTTTCCAACTCATTACATTTTTTCTGTTTCTTCTCTATTTCTTGCTCAAGATTTTCACATTGCTGGTATTTTTTACCCAGCTCTAGTTCCAAATACTCCATCTGCTGCTTGCTGTATGGGCCGGTCTTTAAAGGCATGTTTCATGTTTCTCGGACATATTTCCCAATGGTAATGCTACTGTCTCTATGCCCTTTGCCAAAGCAACTGATCCTGTTGGTGTCTCCTTTAGAAAATATGAGCCATCTAAACTTGAATCCATGTTTGGTCCAGGTGTTTCCTGAATTAGACACATGGCAGTAGTTGAAGAACTAGCTGAACCAAGTTGGGAGCACTGCAGAGACTCTTTCAGGTTCCTCAACATTAGCTGTCCCTATAACCGTTGTTGGAAAATATTTTGGAATATGCTATTATTGTTTAAAGTATGTTATACTTATATTATGATTTTGCTTATGCTAGGACTTTGCTTATGTTTTTGCTTATAAACGCTTATGCTAAGCAAGCCACTCGCCTATGCTAAGTAGCCATCTTAACTGTGTCAACCATTTTAAAAGCAGCAAGTGAGTCTGTGTAAGTTTGTGTGCTGTGAATGATGTGAGAGCAATGGTTGAAGGAAGGCTGGTACGAACCAGCTACAGTAACAAGATAAGATACAGGGGTCTTAGGAATGTAGAGATGGTATAAACTGGGACTGAAAAACAGACTGGAACACATGGACAAATTGGGCGCAAACAGACAACACATAACTGGTAACAGAATTCGAAATAAACAGATGTGAAAAGGGTGAATGGTGATTGGTAAAGAAGCCTCCACAAGTTTCCAGGCTTTGGTCGAAGTCTGCCCAAAAAGAGATAAAAAGGCAGTGAAAAACCAGCCTAATGAGTGCCGTGACCACCAACACCAACCTACCCGCATGTCAAGAGAGAGAGAGCCGGCGCCCCCTCTCGACTGGACATCACCTTGAAGAAGCCTGTGACTGACCATCACAGCGTGACTCCAAGAGCCATGGATAGGTGACTTAGTGTAAATGGTGTGCATGACAAGTGTATGATATGAGTGAGTGGTGTACTGGTAAATAGTCTGACTCAGTTGCCCATTACTAAGCAATAAACCCTGGTTTGCTAAACCCACGTGATGGTTTCATGTCCAACACCATAACACTTCTTTTTGAGTCTCTCACAACAAGTAATTCAAGTCACTGAAATTGAGCTTGCATGAGCCATCCTTGCCTGTAGCCAGTTCCCAACATTCCTTGTGCAGGACTTCTATCTGCTTATCCTTGGCCAGAAGGGTACTAGCTTGTTCACTCAGATCTTTGACTCTCTGCTGAGCAAATGCTTTCTTGCACAGTTCCACATCTGAGTCACTGATGGGTAGTAATACTGGGGCACCAGCTACTTGGAGGTTGGACTCTTGGAGTTTCCTGGCTTTTTACTCCAATCTCTTGACAATGATGGCCAGCTCAGCATTCTTCCTCTTGAGCCACTTCACCTTCTCCTGCATTTCAGGAATGCTGCTTCTCCTCAGAAGGCATTTCTCCTTCTTTAGGGCACTGTATCTCTGCTCCAGATCTTCCAGGGCACTCAGCAGGTCTGCATTTTGCTTCACCGGGTGTTCGTAACCACTGCCAGAGAGCCAGTCCTGCTGCTGCCCCATTGCCTGGACACCCTCTTGTCCTCCAGACCCCCAGGTAGCCACCTTTCCTTCAGGCAGAGTCCGACCACTCCAGAGCCAGGTCGTCACTGCTGGGCTCCAGGGGTAGCTCCCTCATGGCCATTTCCTCCTGGTGGTGGGCATCTTCCTCTTGGGCAGCCAGCTGCTCTGTGCCCTCCAGTAGGACAGGGTGGGCTGACTCCAGCTGGGACAGACTATTATCCAGGGAGCAGGCCCAATGGGCCTCACCTGCAGTGGAGCAGGCTGCCATGAGTCTCTCCAGGGACCAAGGGTGAGGGCCGCCCTGGTGCCTCCTGCCCAGCAGGCAGCGAGCGGCCTGGGGCAGGGGGCTGGCAGGCCTGGCGGATGGCTGCTTGGCCTCGAAGTGTTCCAGGATGTACTTGAGGAGGAGGCTGCACACTCCAGCTCCAGCTCAGCATGGAGGTGGTAGATGTGGGCAGCCTGCTTGCCATCCATATCCCAGCGCAGCTGGCCCAGCACCTCCTGCAGGCAGTCACGGCCCTCACCCCGGGTCCAACCATGGGCCTAGCCCACCAGCTTCGTGGCCAGCTGATGCTGCAGGTTGCGGGCCTGCAGCATGGCAGCATTGTGCTTGCCCTGCAGCAGTTTCTGTTCCTCGTGCAGCTCTGCCTCCTTCCAGCGCAGCAGCTGCTGGATCTCAGTCTTGCGCTACCACTGCTCCCACTCATGCAGCTCCCGGGCATGCTGCTGCACCCACTTGGAGTGGAGCTGGTCAGCCAAGAGCAGCTCTTGCAAGCGCAGCTGCTTGCCCTCCAGCTCAGCCTGCAACGCCTGCAGATCGTGCTTCGGCTTGTCCGGCGCTGCGGCTGGCATGGGGTGTTTGCGAGGAGTCACACAGCTCCCTCCCGAGAGCAGCCCCCGCCCAAGCTATCCCACAGCATGGCAGAGAGTGAGGTGGCTGGGCAGGAGGTGCAGTGGGGAACGGTCGTTAACTGCCACCCACAAGCTGTTGCCACCAGGCGCTGACTGGCACCTTCCCACCTTGGCCCATATGCAGGAAGCCCAATGCCCCGCCTCTCCCTCTTCCCTCACAGCCCAGCCTGCCTGAGGCAATGGGTGTCGTGCGCAGGGGCAGGGCTTCTCCCCAGCTTCACACAAGCAGGATGAGACACTGCTGCTGCCTGCCAGCCTGTCACAGGCACAGCAGCCCTGCTAGACAGAGCCACTGAGACTGCCACCACGTGCTCGGACCACGAGCGCTTCAGCAGCCCAGGCTCAGGGCAGCCTGTCAGCCCACTCCTGCCTGCCTCAATCAGCCTCTCTGCTTTAGGGTTGCTGGTTGTAGCCTGTTGGTCTAAGGACATGGGGGTTTTTATTCACTGCCTGCCCAACCCAAAACTGTTTTCCCAACATTTGCCAAGCGAGCACTGCAGAGAGGACAGCAGACCAGGTTCTTTGGGTAGCTGTGATAGCTTTTGTTTTTCCAACTATTCAGTTGGTCTAATAGTTCTTTGCAAGTTTTTGAGCACAAACCCCCTTCTTGAGGCATAGGGAGAGTGCTGGTGTTGTGTGTCCTGGGTAGAAGCCAAAAGGCAACATGCAGGTCTGTGCAAATGCAAATGAGTGGCAGTGAAGACCAGAGGGGATGGGGGACACTAGGTGTGAGACAGGCAGGTGGGGGAAGGGGAATGCTGAACTGGTAACAATGTAACTGGTAAAATGTAGACAGGTTACACAGACCTGCATGTTGCATATTGGCTTCTGTTCTACCCAGGAGAGCCTACATGACACCAGCAAATGCTCCCTATGCCTCAGAAAGGGGGTTTGTGCCCAAAAGCTTTCAAAAAAACAGTATTTCCAAGTATTTAGTTGGTCTGATAAAAGATACTACATCTACCCAAACAACCTTGTTTGCTAGCCTCTACAGTGCTTAAAGCCCGCTTGGTAAATATTGGGGAAACAGTTGTGGGTTGGGTGTCTTTATTCATTGCATGTGCCACCTTCATGCCCTGGACAGGGAACAGTGAGGAACTACTCCTGACTTTTGCCCTGAAGTGCCTGTAAGCTTGGCCAGGCAGGTGGATGATTTTACTAGCCTGCAAAAGCTCTGTGTAGCACCAGTGGCTAGAACAGCACAATTTGAAAATGGCTGGTTAGGAGCCCTCCATTCCCTGCTTCCCCCTTAGAAGGCAGGATACACTGCTTCCCAGGCTAGTGATTCCCAACCAGGTGCTGTGGCACCTTAGGGTCCCTCTAGATCCTTTCAAGGGTACCCCAGAGTGCCCCATGCTGTTGGGGGTATTAGGTGTGCAAACTTGATTCACAAGATCAACCCAGAGATTTCAAACAGGAATCCATAGTGTCACAAACATTCTCACCTGTTGTTATGTTTCTGAGTTCTTTGCCACAAAGGAATTGCTCTATTATTTTTGTTAAAGGCAAGGGATGCCCTGTTCCTGAAAGGACAGAAAGTTACTGACCTGGAGAGAGCCAGGGGGCCAGGAGCCAGGTCATAGACAGGGCAAGGGTAATTACTTATTTAACACAGTTGGGAAGACTCACACACCAGCACTTAAGCAGTGTTTGGCAGCAATAAAAGAATGCAGCAGAGGGCCGTTCAATGCCCCCGGAGGCACTACACGAGACGAGAGGATCGGAGATCATCCAGAGAAGAGAAAGCAGCTCCTCGGAGCCAAAGGAGCACCTCAAACCCAAGGATGGACTAACAGGATGATGGTATAATTGCGACGGGACCACATACAGAGAGGTGAGAGATGTGGGACCCTTATCTTTGTTGCCTTGGGACCCAGGATCGACCCTGGAGAGAGGGACATGGACGAGTGGAAGGAAGAGGAGGAAACAAAGTCAGACAACGAGCCCTTAGCTGACTTGCCGCAGGGTGGGGCAGGTGAAGGATCGGTTTAGGTACAAGCTGGCAGTTTTCTAGATTTCACGGGGAGCACTAAATAAAACAAATTCACTTTTATTTTCATAATCAGGTGGCTACTGACATCATTTCTCATTGGAGAAATAACTAATATTATCTTTACATCACACAAGGCATGGAAGGAGAGCCCCAAAGGGAAGTCATTCGTTGACCAACCGCGACCCGGCCACAATTTTATTGTACTAAAAAAAAAAAGGTGAAAACTAAAGAATTGGCATTTTCTAAGGGGCACCTTGAGTCTAGAAAGCTTGAGAATCACTGGTCCTAGTAATTCACATACACCATCCTTGCTTAAGATAAGGTAGTATAGTAGCAGCAACTACAACAACCCTATTTGCAGTAAAAAAATCATCACTGCTGGCAAGAGCTTTTATCAACAGGGCCTTCTGAAAATGGTTTAAGGGCTCGTGTAGAAAAGGCACTTGGTCTGCAGTCTTAGTTTTTGTGAAATTCATTGTAAAGCTGGTAGAAAGATTGTAAAGCTGTAAAGGACCTTGGAAGATCATTGAGTCCAGCCCCCTGCACCAAGCAGGAAAGACAACTGAGCTTCATCAACACTGGTTCATTGTGCTCAATGTAAATACAGGCAACCCCTGCTTAACACTGTTCCACTTAGCGCTATTTCACTATAATGCTTGTTTTACATTGGTACCCGATTCCACTTAGCATTCAGCAAGTTTCATTATAACGTTCACATGCATCATACAGCTGGCAGCAGAGAGCATATACCTGCCACAGCGCATCGGCAGCACATAGGCTCATTGTGCAATTTAGTGCCAGTTTGTTTGTGTTGCCATCTTGGGTCATCAAAAACTTTTTTGTGCTCTGTGTTTAGCAATTCATTTTGACCCTTGAAATGAGTAAAAAATGTGCAACCAACTCTGTAACTGCAAGTGCTGAGAAAAAACAGCACAAAAGCTTAATGCTGGACCTTAAATTGGATGTCCAGAAGTGAATTGAAGCAGGTAAATACCAGGATGAGTCTGTAGACTAGTACTAGTGAGGAGCCTCATTAGCAAATTGCATTTATTTACATTAATTCTTATGGGAACATTGGTTTCACTTAACGTTATTTCACTTAACGCTCAATTTATCAGGAACCAATTAAGAGCACTAGGCGAGGGTTGCCTGTACTCCAATTATAAAATTTAGACATGAATAAGGTTTTGCAAGATCAGAGTCTCATTAGTGATATGTCGATTTCCTGAAGCAGATAAAATTTTAAAGCAAAAAAAGCAAGTGCAGGGACAAAATAAAATGCATTACTTGTACCACTCCCACCAACACACAAAGTTGTAGAGATCAATTGACTACAGCCACATTTTAGGCTCCACCTGAGTGAGGAATCATGATGCTTGAACAAGTCAGACTGGCTCAGGCCAACTCAGTTTAAATATTGTCTGTCTTAGCTCCTCTGGACGGAAGCGAGACACTTTTAAATACAGAATTTACAGCTTGGATCAGCGGCTACACAGGAGGAACACACCAGACAGTTCAGGAAGGAAACGTACTAAGACAGCATGAAGCCACCTTTCTACTTGCTCATTCTTGGGATGTCATAAGTTCAGCCCAGTCCCTTGTCATAAATTGACAGGGGTTACTCCAGCAGGTATTGCAAAGAACCCAGCTGCAGGGGGGATAAACTACTGCTTCAGCCAGTTCTACACCACTCAGAGGCACCTTTTATTTCTTTTTGTTTGTTTGTTTTGAGGGTGGTACTTTATTTTTAACTCTACAGTTCCCATGCTGAGCCCCACACATAGCCAGAAAAGGCAGCGTATTACTTCTACCTGGCTCTGCAGCATTTGTAAAGACTGGGTGCCTTAGTACGGCTTTTTAGCACTTTTACCTAATAGCTGATTGAATCAGCTTTAGCTAAAAGTGCCAAAGCCCTGCTGAAGTGCCCAATCTTTAACCTGGCTCTGCAGCACCTGTAAAGTCATGCACGACTTCTTCTGGTAAAGTGCAGTTTGTTTTTTGTTTTATTTAACATCTGCAAGCTGCTCCATGGGTGCTGAGCAACTGCTCTTTTATTTTTTTTGGTGGGTGCTTGAACCCCAGAGCACCCACAGAGTCACCGCCTATGACACCACTAGAACATAGACTTGCACTGAGATGATCCTTCTAGGGCACATCCAGACAAGTGCACACACGTGGTTTGTGGCACCACAGACTCCTCTGCAGTGCCACAAACCACATGTGCTGCATATGCAGGTGTTTAATGCTCTGCTAATTTGTACTGTGGTGGGTTTTTGACACTGGGAGATCCTAGTAGCAAAAAAACTGGCACAAGAAAAAACTGAGGTGGTGCACATGGCAGCAGTGTGCACCACCTGAAAACGGAACCTGGACAGTCAGAGCCATGCTCTGGCTTCTGGTCAGGCTCCGCACACCCAGATTGCCGCTGCTGGAGCCCCAAGAGGCCCCCAGGAGCCCAGGTAAGACTTCTGGGGCCAGCCAAAGTGCTGGCCCCAGTCTTACCTACCCCAGCCGGGGCAACTTGCCACACTCCAGGGTGCATATGCAGAGGCATTCCCCAGAGACAACTAGCAGAAGCACAACTATGTACCACTGCTATTTGTCCCCAGGAATGCATGTTCCTACTTGTGTGGACATGCTGCTACAGTCTGCTGTACAAAGCAACCTAAGAACAGGAGAGAATGTGGATCTTAAGACCACATGTATGTTTGTTATATCATATTTTCAGAGACAGTTTTAGCACAGTTTATCCCTTTCCATGCTAGCAGCTAAACCATATTAAAATATTTAAATGCAATTTCCTAACTTAAAAGACAAGTGTAGATGGGACCAAATGGATGCCAAATCTCATGCCATCTTAACAAGTGAAAGAACACAGAGTAGAAGAACCTAAACAGGTTAATATTAGTCAAAGCAAAAATTCTTTTGGATTGACTGATAAAGGGGAAAAATGTACCTCGGAGATCCATTGAGTTTGCCGCAATTTATGATTACTATATTTCTCATTGGTTGACTTCATAATTATACATTATATTCACCTCATTTTATTATAGCAGCATATTATATTTTTTATTGTTTTATTATTTTATCCCAGACAAAGTTCAGATTTAGAATATGCTGCTGATGTTAGAATATGCTCCGTTATTTTGTATAAATAGTGTTTTGGAAAAATAAAATATATCTTCCAGTAGAGGGCAGTGGTATACATGATCACAAACCAATACACCACAGATACTACAGTGCACTTAGAATATGCACAAATTGGGCCTCATCTTGAGAACAAGATTCTAATTCAGTTCGTTAATTTATGTATGCACCTTTTTCTGTATACAGCATTCACGTTTTAGAACCCATTACAGTGTAACCAAATTTGCATCAGAAAGAAATAAAAACTAAACAATATGTACAAAGTATAGAGAATAAAACTAACCATAAAATTATCCATTTTAAGATGCAATTATAAGAAATGTCACACTATTAGAGCTGCTTAGCCCCATGGTTCAGGCTCTTCACCGTTTCCTGTTGCTAAAGTACATTAGATTATATATATACAAATACACACACACACACACACACACTAATCTTACCTTCCATGTATGCAATTACTGCATCTGGAAATTGGGTGTTATGCAATCACAGATGTAACGGGAGGCAATCCACAGCATTCTGAATGGAAAGAATAGTGATCCATGGGTCAGTCTCTCTATTAGAAGGTAATATATCTCCAATCTCTCACCACTGGGCCTTTGATCTGTGCCCCACCATGCCACTTCCCTCACAAGAGACTTACCAGCTGGACCTGACTGCTCTGCTGCCAGGCTGCGCTCCTGGCTGCCTGCATGCTCTGCTGGGGCCGCACGCATGCATGGGGCATTTATCAGCGACATTATCAAGTTTGAGAAACTCTAGCTGCTCATACTAGATCCTATGACTTACACACACAAAAAGGGGTGCACCAATAGAGATTTCTTGGGCTGATACCGAAGGCTGATTTTTAATGAGCCATATCAGCCGATACCAATCTGGCTGCCGATATACAACCAGGCAGCTTGGAGAG
Source organism: Alligator mississippiensis (assembly GCF_030867095.1). Taxonomy (NCBI): domain Eukaryota; kingdom Metazoa; phylum Chordata; order Crocodylia; family Alligatoridae; genus Alligator; species Alligator mississippiensis. Next base: position 15,454,879 of record NC_081833.1, on the reverse strand, counting down.
CCGCGTCCGGCTGGTAAGTCTGTTGTGGGGGAAAAAGCAAGGAGGGAGAAGGGACATAGATTCATAGATGTTAGGGTCGGAAGGGACCTCAATAGATCATTGAGTCTGACCCCCTGCATAGGCAGAAAAGGGTGCTGGGTTCAGATGAACCCAGCCAGATGCCTATCTAACCTCCTCTTGAAGACTCCCAGGGTAGGGGAGAGCACCGCCTCCCTTGGGAGCCGATTCCAGATTTTGGCCACTCTAACTGTGAAGAAGTTCTTCCTAATGTCCAGTCTAAATCTGCTCTCTGCTAGCTTATGGCCATTATTTCTTGTGACCCCCAGGGGCGCTTTGGTGACTAGAGCCTCACCAATTCCCTTCTGCGCCCCCCTGATGAATTTATAGGCAGCCACAAGGTCGCCTCTCAACCTTCTCTTGCAGAGGCTGAAGAGGTCCAGGTACCCTAGTCTCTCCTTGTAGGGCTTGGCCTGCAAGCCCTTAACCATATGAGTGGCCCTTCTCTGGACCCTCTCCAGGTTTATCCACATCCCTCTTGAAGTGCAGGACCCAAAACTGCACACAGTACTCCAACTGTGGTCTGACCAGTGCCCGATAGAGAAGTATCACCTCCTTGGTTTTGTTTGTCGTGCATCTGCTGATGCATGATAAAGTGCAGTTAGCTTTTCTGATGACTTCATCACACTGACGACACATGTTCATCTTGGAGTCCACTAGGACTCCGAGATCCCTTTCCGCTTCCGTGCTAACGAGTAAGTCATTTCCTAGGCAGTAGGTGTGCTGGACATTTTTCTTCCCTAGGTGCAGCACTCTGCATTTCTCCTTGTTAAATTGCATTCTATTGTTTTCTGCCCATTTGTCCAACCTGTCCAAGTCTGCCTGTAGTTGTTCCTTGCCCTCCGGTGTGTCCACTTCTCCCCACAGTTTTGTATCATCTGCAAACTTGGACAGAGTACACTTCACTCCCTCATCCAAATCACTGATGAAGACATTGAAGAGTATCGGTCCAAGGACCGAGCCCTGTGGGACCCCACTGCCCACACCCTTCCAAGTCGATACCAACCCATCCACCACCACTCTCTGGGTACAACCCTCTAGCCAATTTGCCACCCACCGGACTGTGTAATCCTCCAAGTCACAGCCTCTTAATTTGTTCACCAGCATGGGGTGGGATACCGTATCGAAGGCCTTCCTGAAGTCTAAGTAAACGATATCTACCCCTACTCCTGCATCCAGGTGTTTTGTAATCTGGCCATAAAAAGACTAGATAATCAGGCACGATCTACCTGCTACGAACCCATGCTGGTTTCCCCTCAGCATAATTTTTCCTGCTGGGCTCTCACATATATGAGCCTTAATAATCTGCTGGGGCTGCGCACGTGCACAGGGCATTTATCAACAACATGGTGGGGCAGATCAAGGTGCCGCAGTGAGCTAGGGAGTGGGGCTGGGGCTGCACAGACGGGGCAGAGCATGGGGCAGAGCCACAAGTGGCTCATCCGGGTGGCACAGGGAGGCGGTGGCAGCTCCCACCACTGCACACACCCCGGGAGGTATGAGGGAGCGTGTGCTCCCGGATCTGCATGAGGGATGATTGCGGGCTGCCACTGCAGGCTGTGGCCGAGGCAGCACCAAGTTCTTCCCAGCAAGGGCCTGGGCTGGGCTATGCTGGGGGCAGGTGACAGTGGTGCTGGGAGGGGGCTACAGCCCCCCCAAATTTGCTGTAGCCCCCCTCCCAGTGCCACTGCCACCCACTCTGAATGCAGCACCGGCCCAACCCCTCCGCTGGGAAGAGCCTGGCACTGCCCCTGGCCCAAGCTCGCGGAGGCACCCCGCCCTCATCCCATGTGCAGATCCGGAGGCACACACCCCTCATGCCTGCCCAGGGTGTGTGCACCAGTGGGAGTTCCCCCCCCCCGGACAAGCCACTCATGGTTCTGTCCTGAGCTCCACCCCGGCTGTGCAGTGCCTTCCCCTGCCCCTGCCCCTGTCCCTGCCTCTGCCTCAGCTCCACTCCCTCCCTCACCGCTGGGTTTTGGATCTGCCCCTCCACCCCACGCCACTTCCCTCACAAGAGACTTACCAGCCGGACATGGCTGCTCTTCCTGTTGCCAGGTTGCGCTCCTGGCTGCCTATGTGCTTTGCTGCGCCCCGTGCATGCACGGGGCATTTATCAGCTACATTAAATCAGCCACATCAGCCAAAAAAGTTGATTACCGATACTGTCAATTTTCTTTATATCGGTACTGATTTCATAGACATTAGGGCTGGAAGGGACCTCATAAGATCATTGGGTCCAGCCTCCTTCCAAGGGGCAGGAAGTCAGCTAAGGTCAAAGGATCCCAGTAAGATAAGCGTTCAAATATTTCTTGAAAGTGTCCAGAGTAGGTGCTTGCACCACCTCTGAGGGTAGTCTTCCACCTTTGGGGGGAGCCTTGGAGGCTCAGACAGTAAAGAACTTTTTCCTTATGTCCAACCTAAAAACAGTCTTGCAGGAGTTTGACTGTTGGACCTTGTGCCTGTCTCTTTGGGGTGCTCTGGTGAACAGGCGTTCCCCCAGATCCTGATGCACACCCTTTATGTACTTATAGGCTGCCACCAAGTCACCCCTGGGCCTTCGCTTCTCCAAGCTGAAGAGTCTCAAAGGTCACAGCCTCTCTTCATAATGCTTGTTCTCTTGCTCTCTGATCATGTGCATGGCTCTCCTCTGGACTCTTTCAAGCTTCTCTACATCCGTCCTGAATTGGGGAACCCAGAATTGGACGCAGTACTCCAGCTGCAGCCTCACCAAGGCTGAGTACAATGGGAGGATGACATCCTGGGTCTTGCTTGAGATGCATCAGTAGATGCAAGACAGAGTTTTGTTCGCTTTGCCAGCTACGCTGTCTCATTGGTGGCTCATGTTCATTTTGTGGTCTATCATGACCCCCAAGTCTCTTTCGGTCGTAATGCTAGCAAGCATAGTACTGCCGAGCCTATAAGTGTGATGTGGGTTCCTCCCCTAGGTGGAGCACCTTGCATTTCTCCATGTTGAATGCCATCAGATTTTTATCTGCCCACCTTGCAAGCCTATCAAGGTTGGCCTGGATCACCAACCTATCCTCAAGTGTGGATACTCCTCCCTAAAGTTTGGTGTCATCAAACTTAGCCAGTCCACTTCTGACATGAGTGTCCAGATCGTTGAATGTATTTTTATGAAGAGTACAGGTCTGAGAACAGAGCCTTGGGGGACACCACTGGTAACTGAGTGCCATGTTGTTTCAGTTCTGTCAACTACCACTTTCTGGATCCGACCTCGGAGCCAGTTCCCCATTCATCGGACTGTGGAACAGTTGAGACGGCAGTTGCCCAATTTTTCCGTGAGGACATCATGGGACACCAAGTCAAAAGTTTTTTTTAAAGTCCAAATATATGATATCAACCTCTTCCCTTTTGTCCAGGAGATACATCGCCTGGTCACAGAAGGAAATTAGATTGGTCAGGCAAGACCTACCCACAACAAACCCATGTTGGCTATCCCTCAGAATGTTTCCTTCTATTAGCCTGTCAAGAATGGTTTCTTTAATAATTTTTTCCAGGACCTTCCCAGGGATTGAGGTCAGACTGATTGGCCCATAGTTCCCTGGGCCTACTTTCCTCCCCTTCTTGAAGATAGGCACCACACTGGCTGTCTTCCAATCTTCAGGTACTTTGCCCAAGCACAACGAGTTCTCGAATATCCTTACCAGTGGCTGTGCTATGATGTCTGCTCTTTACAGCTCCGGACCAGTGCAGAATACTCCTCCTTAGTGGTGTTTCCTGTCTTCCATCCTTTATAAGCCTCTCTTTTTAGATGTAGGAGGTCCATGAGTTCCCTGTTGAGCCAAGGGGGTTGTTGAGGCCTTTTGCCACCTTTCCTATGGGTTGGGGTGGACTTCCCTTGTGCTTCTAGGATCACTTCCTTAAGGAGTAAGCGCTCATCATTAACTCCCCTCCCTGTCAAATGATGGCCTCACAGTGCCTCAAGAACAAGCCTCTGAGCTTATGAAAGTCAGCTTTCCTAAAGTTGAGAACTGCTACACATTGCTGGCTGACTTGCCAGCTTTGCAATGGATAGTGAAAGTGATCAGCTCATGGTCACTGTCATCCAGCTTCCCTTCAGTTCTTAGGTCACTGATTAGAACATCCCCTTTGGCCAGTACCAGGTCCAACAGTGCCTTACCACTTGTCCGCCCATAAACTTCTTGAGAGAGGTACAGCTCATCCACGCATGTGAGGAAGCTTTGAGACTGATCGGATTTGACTAGTGCCACCTTAGTCGGAGGGGCACGTGCCCCTCCAGCAACCAGTCAATGGCCGGGGGGCCCTGCAGCCAATTGCGGCGCTCCCAGAAGTAGCCATGGTACTTCATCCGGCACTCCCACTCCCCGGCTGGCGCTCACGGGGGAGGCACTGGCACTCCCGCCTGCCCCCCCTGCCCATCACCTAAGCAGGGAGTGCAGCCTGTCAGGGGATGCACCAGCACTCTCAGGAGGTGCATGTGCACCCCCGTGCACCTCTTATGCATCATCACTGGATTTGGCCGAGTGCTCTTCTCATGAGATGTCTGGGTAGTTGAAGTCTCCCATGACAACCATGCACCGCGAGCATGCAGTTTCAGCCAGTTCCCTGACGAATTCTTGGTCAAGCTCTTGTTCCTGATTTGGATGTCTGTAGTAGACTCCTACCGTTGTATCCCCTTTGCCACATTCCCCTCATATTCTAACCCAAAGGATCTCCAGTTGTTCTCCTTGGATGCCAATCTCAGCTTGTAGGGACGTGTAGCTCTCCTTCCCATAGCAAACTACATCCCTGCCCCTTTTATCAGCACGATCTCTTCTATACGGGGTATAGACATTTATAACCATAGTCCAGTCATAAGAGGAGTCCCACCAGGTCTCCATTATCCCTATGAGATCATAGTCTTTTTTGTTTAGCAGAAGGACCAGTTCCTCCTGTTTATTCCCCAAAAGCCTAGCATTAGTGTACAGGCAAGTAAGTATACCATTGGAGGCCCTAGGCTTCCTTGCACTCATGGAGCAGCTCTGTTCCTGGGCTGGGGTAGGTGTGGGTTCCCTCGAGCATCCTAACCTGATTTTGTGGTTGATGCTTGGTGAGCTTACTCTGGTGGTTATCCACCCACTGACCAGACAGCTTAGTTTAAAGCCCGGTAAAGCAAGTCAGCCATTCTGGCTGAGAAGAACTTCCTCCCCAGTGGAGTGAGGTGGAGGCCGTCTCTTCCCAACAGGCCACTGCCTGTCTCTCCAAACTATGGACTGTGGTCATAGAAGCTGAAGCCTTCACAATGGCACTAGCACCACAGTCTTTCGTTTACTACCTCAATTCGTCTCTCCCTCCTCAGCCCCGTGACCCATAACCAGAAGGATTGAGGAAAAATCCACCTGTGCCCTGAACTCCCTGAGCCCTGCTCCTAGAGCCCTGTAACCGTTCATGACCCAGCTGGGATTGCTCCAAGCCATGTCATTTGTCCCCACATGGATAAGGAGCATGGGGTAGTGGTCAGAGGGCCAGATAAGTTTTGGGATCCTCTCAGCCACATCCTGGATATGGGCTGTCGGGAGGTAGCAGACCTCCTGGGCTAAGGTGACAGATTGCTCCCTCTGGCCCCCTCAGGAGGGAGTCTCCCACAACAACCACTCTGAATTTCATGTTAGGGATGGTAGCTGGTCGTGTTTCTTCCTCACTTGCAGGAGCTGGCAGCTCTGCAGGCTCTACTGGTGCTGCAAGGGGTTCATACCGGTTGCAGAGATCCAGGAGGGTGGTGACCCTGGTGCAGTGATCCTTGGGGCCAGAGACAGCCTATGCCCAACCCCCCGGCTGGACAATATGGGAGTGCAGCTTAGCTTCCCTTGTCCTGGCAGGAGATCTAGCTCTTCCCTCTTCTTTCTTGGGGTGAAGGGCCTGGCAGTAGGAGTCAATCTCCTACTTGCCATTCCAGATGGCACGCAGCCTCTGCACAATGGTCTGGAGCTCCACTGTCTGGCATTCCAGAGACTGCAAAACGGAGCAAACCTTACAAAGGAAGGTTGCAATGCTCTTGATCCAATGTGCCTGGAGTTGTGCCAGGCAGCCCCCACAGCTGAGAGCCAGGGCTTCATCTGAATGGAGGCCAGAACCATGGCTTCCATCTGGGTGGAGGCCTCGGAAGTACCCGGGGGGGGGGGGGGTAGTAATTTGGCTACTACTGTGCCAACTGTTCCCTTGAGGCTTGTCACCTAGGGCCTCATGACCCTCCTGCCCACCTTCCTGCACGAACTCCCATGCTAACTCACGCACCGGGCCAAGAGCATGCCTGTTTGCACATTCTGCTCGCAAGGGAGGAAAAAAGAAGAAAAAAACATGTTTATAAACCTGTATGATATACTTAAATAAGATAGAATAAAGGTTACAATAACTACCCTCAGCAGAGAACTCATTGTTTAAAACAACTCCAAAGACAAGAAAACCTAGATTTAAAACAGTATTTATAAGCAAATTATGGGGATGTAGATTAAAAGTTATATATTAAAAAATTAAACAAAGTATTTCTTTGCTATTTTACATATTTTACTCTATTCATAGTTGCAACTGAAAAGCATGCAAGTGATATGGGATGTAAATAATTTTTTATAAATAATTTGTTCTAGTACAAGCAGTACTCAGATGCAAGCTTAACTTGATAGGATTAGAGTCTATAACCAAGTTTCTATCTGGGCATTTATATTACCCTCATCACTTTGATATCTGAATTCTTTAAAATTCTACAAAGAAAGCACAATAAAAGGTATATGTCTTTCTCTTACCTTTTCCCCTCTTATCTGCACAGGTGTTTGTATTGTTTTTCACTGCAACCAGGCTTGGCCAAAGAAATGGGCTTTTCCTTTCTGTTTGACAACATGGAGATTTGTCTAGGGTCTTCCAGGATTGATTTGCTGTTCAGGGTCAGTTGAACGAAAGCTGAGTTTCCTCATGCACCTCTTTTTTGAGGTTGAGAGTTATATTCCCAGGAGCAACACAACTGCCATTAAGGATCATTATTGCCCAGAGTGAGGCAGCTGTTCCAGTCCACTGTGCCAGTCCATTGAAGAATTTGGAGGGTAAGGACTGAAACCTGTGTTCTGGACATGCTATTTCTGAGTCAATACCTGATGCATATTACATTTCTTGGAGGTGTTTTTTAAGTAATCAGTTTTCTTTCTAGTATCATATTTTGCTGTAACTAAGCCTGGAGATCAAAAAAGCATGGTCCAGATTACCCACATGTAGAACCTTCTGCAAAGTTCAGCACAGGTGAAAGCACTGGTCCCATTACAACTGGGGAAGTAGAGAGGCAAGCTGTGGAGGGAGAGGAGTAACTGACTCCGAGTTCCATCTCAAAGGAAACTTTTGCCACTTCTATAAAACAGTACATGAATAATATTAACCAGTCACAGAGAGACTTAAAAGCATGAATATTATTACATGGCCTCTGTCCAGGAATAAGAGATGATTCATCGGCATGATCATCACTGTATCAATTTTGTGTTCAATCTGACCTGAAACCAGGATGAGGATGCTAGGAGCCAGGAGATGGGATGTACACAGTTCTTCCCAAGCTTCTCTATCACCGTGATAGGAAAAATTATTTAGGTAATAGGAAGCAATTTGTGAAGCCAATTGTTTAAGAAATGGTTGGACAGTTGTTGACCGTAGGGTGGGCGGGAGTTTTATTTTCTCAAAGGACGCACCAGTTATTTGTTAGCAATTTTCATTGGAACTTCTGACTTTCTCTTACAAACCATAAATATTTCATAGATTTCATAGACATTAGGGCTGGAAGGGACCTCGGAAGATCATCGAGTCCAGCCCCCTGCCCAAAGGGCAGGAAGTCAGCTGGGGTCATAGGATCCCAGCAAGATAAGCATCCAGTTTCATCTTGAAGGTGTTCAATGAAGGCGCTTGAACGACCTCCGGTGGCAGGCTGTTCCAGACCTTGGGGGCTCGGACAGTAAAGAAATTCTTCCTTATGTCCAGCCTGAAACGATCTTGAAGTAGTTTGTGACCATTCGACCTCGTCATCCCTTGGGGCGCTCTGGTGAACAAACGTTCCCCCAGATACTGGTGGTCACCCCTGATAAACTTGTAGGTGGCCATCAGATCACCCCTGAGCCTGCGCTTTTCCAGGCTAAAGAGCCCCAGGGCTCTCAGCCTGTCACCGTAGGGTCTGCTTCCCTGACCTCTGATCATGCACGTGGCTCTTCTCTGGACTCTCTCAAGCTTCTCCACATCCTTTTTGAATTGTGGAGCCCAAAACTGGATGCAGTACTCCAGCTGCAGCCTCACTAAGGCCGAGTACAGGGGGAGAATGACGTCCCGGGATTTGCTCGAGAAGCATCTATGGATGCAAGCCAGCGTTTGTCGCTTTACTAGCCGCGGCAACGCATTGCAGGCTTATGTTCATCTTGTGGTCAATGATGACCCCCAAGTCTCTTTCTTGCATAGTGCTAGCCAACATAGCACTGCCGAGCCTATAAGGATGCTGCGGGTTTTTCTTCCCAAGGTGGAGAACCTTGCATTTATCGGCGTTGAACACCATCAGATTCTCGTCCGCCCACTTGCTAAGCCTGTCCAGGTCAGCCTGGATCACCCGCCTGTCTTCTAATATCATGGATTAGAATTACCTTCACCTCCAATATCCCCACTTTAGTTGAAGCCAAGGAAAATTATGAGACTACTGAAATGCGGCTCCAGTTCAATAAACTTTGGTAGACGGAAGGGGACAAGAGTGGCCCATGCTGACTCAGCCTTCACTGAGTTAGGCGGCTTGGCCTGGCCATAGGAATTGACACACAGGGATGCCAAAATTAAAGTGAAACGAATATAACGGTTAATTAATAAGACAATAACTATATACACTGATCACACACAACACACCAACACAAAGAACAGGAGGGGACTCAAGTACATACAAGGCAATATATTACCAACAAGTATCAAGAAGATTGGAGATCAGCAGACTGCCCCAGTAATGGCAAGCAGTAATCCAACCAATGAACCACAAAGAACAACAGGAACTGACCACGAACCCACAACCAGGGACAGGGCCAGGGCCCAAAGACGAAAAGCAAAAGACCCCAATCTCCCTCAGCAACAACTTTCTGTATCTCAGATGCACCCAGCCCTCTCAACGCGTCACTCAGCACTAAACTGTGCACCTGGCACGTAACTTCCCTCCAAACCATGGTCTGTCACTCAAAATGTTATGCACACGTTAGTAGAATCTGCACATGAGGCGCTGAAATCTTCACATGTCCCTCTGCGTGGGAGTGAGAGGTGAAAAGGTCAGTCCTTCTGAAATGATTCCCCTACCCAGTACAGTGCCCGAGTGTAATGTAACATTCAGAATGAATAGACCCGTTTTAACTATAGGCATGTGATCGGTCATTTGAACAATAAGAACAAGCTTCCAGGTCAACATGGTCACACATCAGGAACTCTTACCAGAGAGCAGTGTTTTTGTCTTGTCTGCCTCCTCTCTTTTCACTCCTGAATAATAACAACCTTTCTTCCACTGGTGCTTGTCAGGCACAGCTGAAATTCCTTGCTTCAGCTGGGCAGCACAGCTGCAGGTACCAGCAGCTTCTCCAAGTTGGCCTGTTCCTTTCACTTAACTTCTCCATATTTCACTTTCATAATCAGTTGAATGGATATCCCACTCCTTACCTACCTAATAATAGAATAAAATAACTATCACGTTTAGCACTTAAATATCACCTTTCCTCTTCAGAGTATCTTGCAAACTTATTATTTCACCGAACAACTAATGAGGTGGGGAAGAATTAAATTAGTTCTCCAGGGTGTTGTACAGTTTAATTCATTAACCAGTGTTAGTAAAGTTCTTGGAATTAAAAGCACCATAATGGTGCAAGAAATTTTATTGTTAAGTAATAATTATTATTTGGGGAATTAATTTTCAGTTAATTTATTCTAACCTCTCTTTATGATTACACAATGTTATGCTGTATTTTTAGTGACACGCTTCAAAATCTCTCAGAATCAGAAATGTCACTCTTTCAAACTGCTGAGTTTGAGAAGAGGAAGAGCTCTTCCTCCTGTAGTCAAGTCTGCCAGGTCTCAGTGAGTTGAAGTCGTGCCCAGTACTGGAGGGCGCTGCAGGGCACAAGGAGTTGGTTAGCACTTCCAGAAAAAAATGTCAGCTTTGGGGACAAACCGCTGGAAACAGCTGTCAGGCACAGGTGGAGGGTGTGGAGCTAGGAAACAGCTACACTGGCTGCTCTAGGAAGGGGCTGTAAAGCACATGGCAAACAGTGGCATGAGTTAATGCTGACTGTGCCACCTGTACCTCCTACTCCACAGATGTAGTTCTTCCTGGGCGATGTAGGAATGCCCTGCTGCAAAGAGGAAGCCAGCAGTAGCTTGGCATTTGAGCTGCCTGCACTGCCAGCATGCCAGATGATGGGCTTTGCCAGCAGGTCGAGTCAGAGATCAGTGGGGCACCACACCCCACCACACACACATACATGGGTCTTCATCTTCAGCCTCTGCTGGAAGTCCCCACATGCCTTACACAGCAGCATTTCGAACAGGGACCAAGGTGGAATAGCTGCAGCTCACAAAATGCTTGGATTCAGTCCATAACATTTCCCTTTCCCACAGATGTTGCAAGGAAGAGAAGAGTATGAGACCTGGGGAGGACTCAAAATGATGAACGTTAAATAAAATGTAGCAGCAGCAGTGTCGCATTTAAACCAGCAATAGTCAATACACGGGTCGGAGAATGCCAGACAGCAGCACGAATGGGGACCACTGCCCGAGCTGTTATGAACATCCACGAGATTGCTTTTGAAAGGAAATGTAGAAAGGTTTTTCCCCGCCCCCGCCCCCCGCCCAGTGATCACACACACCAACAGATCTAACAAAAAAGGAGCAATTAATACACTGATTCTCAACCAAGACGCTGCTGCAAGGTGCCACACAACGAGGTGTACAACACCCTTCCCAGATACACCCCGAGGTTTCCAATAGGGCTCCCTTGTGTCACAACGTCCTACCTATGGGGAATTTCTACCACCTTTATTTTTCCCCGAGCCCGAGGAAGGGCACGTGAGCCCGAAAGCTTTCAGGAAAAAAGATACTGTTGTTTTTGTTTTTTTTTTAATGGGTCTAATCAACGGTATCATGTCTGAAGCAAGAGTTGTCGAGTTCTGCATTTCCGCCCTGTCGAGGGCTTCCCCAGTCTTTTTCCACAGGTTTGTTCTCTGGTTTTTCCCCGATCAAACGAGCCAAACGCCGGAGCCGGCGGGCCCGGGGCGGCTGCACGACCGGTCCCGCCGGAGGGAGGAAACGGCGCTGCACAGACGTGGGGCAGCGCGCGGCGGCTCGGCGGGAGGCCGATGGCACAACCCCAACCCCGCAGCCGCTTGCGGAACAGCCCCAGCTCCAGCTCAAGGAAGCGCGCGCGACCCGGCCCGGCCAGACACCCCAACCCCCGCCTCCGCCCCTGCCCCTGCCCCTGCCAGCAGCATCCGAGGGGCCTCCCGGCACGGCACGGCACGGCACGAGGCGGGGGAAGGGCCGGGGACTCCCTCACAAAGGACCCGCTGCAGGGAGAAAGGGAGGCGGGCGGGGGAGGCGCTTGTCGCGGTCCCTGCTGCCCCAGGGCTGAGGCGCGGCGCGGCGCGGCGAAGAGAGGCGAGGAGAGGCGCGGCGCGGCGAAGGGGCCGGACCGGGCCGGGCTGCAGGAAGCGGCGCGCTTTAGCCGCCCTGCCCTGCCCGCGGCGCTATGCATTGTGGGGCGGCAGGAGCATATCCAAGATGGCGGCCAGCAGGAGGCTGATGAAGGTAACATCCCGCCTCGCGCCGGCCGGGCCCGGGCCGGTACCGGGGGGTCGCGGGCGGGCGGCCGCGCGGGCGGGGGGTGCGGGCTGCCCGGCGCCGCGGCCTCTCATCGCGCGGGAGCGGCCCGGCTCCCGGCCTGGCCCGGCGCCGCCCGCGGGCTGAGGCGAGCGAGCGGGAGCAGCCGGCACCTAGGCCGCGCCGGCCGGGGCCTTCGCCCGCCCTGCCGAGTTGGGCCGCCCGCGGGAGGCGCCCGGGGCCTGCGCCGGGGCGGGGCGCGGCGGCGCCCGGGGAGGCCGCGGGGAGCGGCTGGGGCCGCCCGCCGCCGCCGCCCCTCCCTCGGGGGCTCCCGCCGTGACTAAGCAAAGAGGAAGGGCTGGCGGGGAAGGAAGAGGCGCTGCCCGGCGCGGGGCTTTCCCTCCTGGGGCTCGGAAGGCCGCCGCACCCGTGCGATCAGCAGCCCCGGTCCTTCGGATGAGAGGGAGGGAGGGAAGACAGCTCCTCCGCCGCCGCCTCCTCCTCCTCCCCACTCCGCTGCCGCCGGGCCGGCAGCGCCGCTTGATCCAGAGGGAGCCAGACTCTACTCTTCGCTGATTTCCCCCCATGAGGTGAAACTCCTTTAAAGTAAAAACTTTGAGTTGCTGCCTCCCCCACCCCCAGCCCTGGGACGTGAGAGCACGCTGGCAACTTTCATGGCACTGAAACGTGGCCCTGGGTTCAAAAGTGACTTGGTTTCACTTGTGCCTGTGGTGACCAGACTTCCCTGCCTGCCCACGCCTGGGACATGGGAAGAGTGGGCCCAGCCCCCGAGTGTGGACGGCACTTCACAGCGTTTTACCAGAACTGGTCTCAGCCCCGGGGTCTTTGTTGAGAGCTCTTATGATCAGGCCGGATGCATCCCTTGCCTGATGATCAACCTCCCTCTAAAAAAGTGTAGTCTTATTTCACATCCTGGGTGTCATCCTCCCTTCAGGCTCTTCAGGGTACTGTTTTCGTGCAAAGCACCTTACTGGATTGTGTAAACTAGCACACTATGCTTTGCGCTACATTTGATGTCATTTTTCATCTAGGTGCTTGCAGCCTGAATCAGACCAATGCTACCGTTTCATTGCATGGTGCACAGATGGAAGGAGCAAGTTAAATGTGCTCTTTTTCTTCTGCCCTTCCCCACCCCCCCCACACACACACATGCGTGCACATCCTATGCTACTTAGCAGTGCATCAGGATTGAAGTTTACACATGACTCGGTATTGGCGCTACTTTAAATTTAATTAATTATTTTTTAAGATCTTAGTCCTGTACCTGGTTTCTTGCACTCATTAGATATTTTCGAGCCCTACTGAAGACAGTAGGACCTAGCGGAGGGTTCTGTCCTTTGTGTGGCCAGTTTAGGTTTAAATGTAGTATTTGGGTTCATAATTTGTAAGATGACAGGTACTGGGAATTTCAGTGGTTAAGAGAATTGTAACAGTTTAGTGTTGATTTTTACCAGAGGCTAGCTTTACTATTTTTTTTTTCAGTCTAAATTATAATTTTACCAGTGGCATACCTTGCATACAGATTCATACATACAAAATAGTATTATTAACACGATCAATGGACATTAACTGTCCTTGAGCCGCTTGATGAGACTGCACAAATTTGGATTTGATTGGCTTATTTTTTGACAGACTATAACTGTTTAAAAATGAGTACTTTTGCTGCCACCACTGAAACTGTCAATGCAAAGTATACCTAAATGAGAGCCCTCAGTTTCTGAAGGCAAAAAAGAGTAGTTATTTTATATTTTAATAAGCTTAGATTTCCCACTTTGTTCTCAGATCAAATTTCCTTTTCAAAGCCTTGTATCTTTTGGGGGCAGGGGTAAAATAAAAATTTTTACATAAATACTCCTAGTGCAACTGTGAACAAGAAGAAAAAATTAAAACATGGGAAGGGCCTAAGAAACCCATTAATAATGCTAAGAGTTCTCTAAAGATTAGCTTTCATTTTTCTCTATTTCTATAACAAGTGTCCTGCTGCACTTCTACTGAGACAAAAGAGAGATATTTAGTTTTTAAGATATTTTCTCTTTTCTCTCGTCGCTTATTACATACCGCTATTCTAGGAGAGCGTGGCCAAATATTTGCTATTTGAAGAGTGGTGTAAGGAGGCATTAATAACAAAAATGAAAGTGAAAATTGAAAAGTAAAGTTTCATCTCATGCCCACAATTGACGGTAATCAGAATGTTTTTACTGTCAGATATCATTAGCACTATAGTAGGGGTGCACTGCTAAAGATTTTCTTGTCCAATACCGATGGCAGATTATTAACCAGCCATATCGGTCAATACCAATCTGATAGTCAATTTAAAGGGACGCAGCCGGGCAGCTTAGAGAGCAGTGTCCAGCTGGTAAGAATGTGGAGGGGAAAGGGAAGGGGGGTGCAGATTGAGGCCCTCATGATGTGGAAGGGGCTGGGGCAGGGTCAGGCACTGACCAGCCAGGGGGGTGAGTGGATGCCGGAAGTGGGGTAGAGACATAGGTGGCTTGTCTGGGGGGCAGAGAGTAGGCCACTGCGTGAACCCCCAGGAGAGGTGGGGGGCACATGCTCCCTGGATTTGTGTGTGGGGTGAGGATGGGCTGCCTGCTGTGGGCTTGGGGCCAGGGGCTGTGCCGGCCTGGGGCAGGTGGGGGGGACGGGGCAGGAGAAGGCGCTGAGAGGGAGGGCTACGAGGTGGGCTCTAGCCACTCCAATTCCCCATAGCCACTGCTCCAAGCACTGCCACCACCAGCCCGGAGCCCAGCCTCCCTGCCTGGAAGAGGCCAGTGCAGCCCCAGGCCCCGAGCCTGCAGTGAGCAGCCCGCCCTTGCCCCATGCACAAATCTGGGAGGCACATACTCCCAGGGAGGCATGGGGGGTGCGTGCAGCGGCAGGGAGTTGCCCCCACTTTCCCCCTGTGCCCCCCGAATGAGCCACCCATGGCTCCACCCTTCCCCCAGGGTCTGTTCACTGCCCTGGCTGGGTAGTGCCTACCTCTGCCCCAGTCCCTCCCTCACTGTGAGGGGCTCAATCTGCACTCCCTTCATGCGCCTTCCTTCCCCCATGCCCCACCCCCTCCAAACGTACCAGCCAGATGCTGCTCTCCAAGCTTCAGGGCTGCACTCCTGGCCCCATGAATGGCAGCTGCATGCGTGCATGTGGCATTTATCACTGACATAGTCTATACTACCCAAAAAAAGCCAGTTGCTGATAATGTTAATTGTCCTTGTATTAGTGCTGATCCGATACGCAACTGATGTATCATTGCACCTCTACACTATACTAATTGTCATGAATAACAAAGTAGTTTTTTTTAAAGTTATTAAGCACCCTATTACAGTGGTATCTGCCTCTGCAGTAGGGTCCGATCCAGCTTTTTCTGATTTTTGCAGTTACCCCACTGGGCCCATTTTTCTAAAAACTAAGGTCTGCATCCTTGCAGACATAGAAAGCCCCACTGAAATCTGTATAGACTTGATCATGATTTTGGTTTAAAACTTAATTCTGCACTACTGAGAGTGGTATCCAGTGGTGTTCTATTGATTAACTTTTTATGACTTGTGATAATTGGACTATTTACCATCTATTTAAATTGTGCATTTCAAAAAGACTTGGGGTCAGAAAATATAATGGTAGACATCTAAAAAAAACCTCTTTATTTTCACATGTAGAATTGTTAAACTAATCTCCTGTAACTTGCAGATCAGCAACTGAAATTGTTTAAACCAGGACTTTCATGCAAGCAAGGACTTACCTAATTGAAATGTTTTGGTGTGTCATGGTTTTTATATGGTTATTTATATTGTTATTAGTTATTTATATTAGAGGAGCACTAGGAGATCAGGGCTTTAGGTTTTAGCAGATGATGTACAAATACATAGTAAGAGAGTGCCTGCCCTAAAGGGCTTATAATATAGTTAGATACTCATGTTTCCCATTCTTTTTTATCATCTTCACCTTATAGATGGAAAGCAATCTTGTTTTTAATTGAGAGAGCTGTCTATATTTTTAGTTAACATACAAATCTCAGTTTGAAGGAAATAGTGAAATTCAGCATGAATATAATTGTTTAGTTACAGTTTATTTTAAACATGCAGATCAGGGGTTACAGAAGGTTAAGGTCACTGCTACTGGAACTTGCCCTTGTTAGAAATATAGGCACTAGGTTTATCTTCGGAGAATTCTTTGCAGCATCATACACGCGTAGTACTTCATATACAAATGTTCCGGAAAAGTGTTAAAAGCCTGGGCCATATTGTATAATACTCTGTATAAAGAGTGAGTAGACCTAAGTTTTGTGGGGCAGAGACCATATTAAATAGCCTGTGTTTGAAAACCTTCATTGCAAGAAGCAAGGAGCCTGAGGCAGTGGAACCCCAGCCCCTCCCCCACCGTGCACTGGATGTGCATGCAGCCAGTGTTGGGGTTCCAGAGCCCAGGGCAGGTTTTTGCACCCTCCCGGCTGCCTGCTACAGCCAATCTGGGATCTGGGCAGCTATAGCAGGCAGCCGGCAGGTTGTACATACACCTCTGGGTGGACAGTGGGGGAGGCGCTAGGGTTGTGCTGCCCCAGGCACCTACCCCACCATCTGCCCAGAGGCATACGTACACCCACCACCGAGTTGGTGCTCTGGAGACCAGTGCAGCTGTTGGCAACCTCCTGGTTGCAGCTAGCCTGAGGTCTGCACAGCTGCTGCCAGTCACAGAGCCCTAGCTCCTTGCAGCAGGGTTTGCATCCTCCTGGTCACCTGCTGTGAGCAGCCTGGACTCAGCACTAGGTGGCAGCTGCCCAGAAGCTGGGCTGTCTGTGGCGTGCCCAGCAAAATGGCCTCATGTACCATGCTTTGGCACATGTTCCAGGGGATTGCTGACCCTGGGATAAAGTATTATAAAATCATAGAGAAGTAGGCCTGGAAGGGACCTCAGGAGGTCATCTGGTCTGGCCCTCTGCTTAATTCAGGATCAGTCTTGACTAAACCATCCTGGTTAAGTGTTTGTCAGATCTGCCCTTGATAATTTCCAGGGATGGAGATTCCACCACTACTATAGATAGCCTGTTCCAATGCTTAACCGCCTTCATAATTTGAAAATTCTTCCTAATCTTTAACCTAAATTTCCTCTGATGTAGTTTGAAACCATTGTTCCATCCTCTTTAAAACTGTCCTTTAGATCAGGGGTTGTCAACCAGGGGCACGCGTTCCCATGGGGGTACTTGGAACAGTCCTAGTGGGTACGCGCGGGCTGGCGGGGACAGAGCGCTGCTGCCTCCCAGGAGCACGGCTGGGGTAGGGTAAGGGCAGTGTGCAAGCTTCCCTTCCCTGCAGAGGGGTGCCACTCCCTTGGCCCTGCCTCACCCCAGCCCTGCTCCTGGGAGTGTGGCAGCACTCTGTCCCTGCACACCATCCCTGCCTTCCCACACTGCATCCAGCTGCCAGGGGTACTTAGACTAAAAAAGGTTGAAAACCCGTACTTCAGACAAGTGGTTCTCAGTCTGTTTCTGTACCAAGACCCATTCATAAACATCAATGGCCAGTCCCAACCCACTAAATAGTTTAAGTAGAAAACAGTCCCCTGGCTCTGCCTCTCAGTCTCAACACCCAGCCCTGTACCCCCCCCCCCACCCCTACTTGTGTCCCTCACTCCTGTGTGGGGCAGGGGGGTTGCATGAAGGGGCATGTATCCCCCCCCTTCCCCCCTCTCCCCGATTTGTGCACCTACAGCAGGCATGGGGCTGCAGCCTGGCTGGACTGGCATGGGCAGGAGCTGCCTCTCTGGCCCAGCTGGCAGGACTTGATGCAGGAGGGCAGAGCAGGGTGATGAGACTCATTGCTGCCACTGCTGCCAGAACTTTAGCAGTGCGAGGAATAATGGACATCAGGGGCATGCAGGCTGCCCTCACCTTCTCCTGCCGCCAGTCGCTCATGCTTCAGGCTGTAGCTCTACACACCACCATGACTCGGCCACTGCTGCCACTTATCTTGGGCCACAGCTGTACACTGGAGAGGAGGCGGGGTGGCAGGCAATGTCACCTCTGCTCCTCAACATGTCATCTATGCCCCCCTGCTCCCCCCCATAGATTTACCTGCAAGGAGCTGCAGGAGCTGCTCTCCACACTGCCTGACTGGCATGTGCATGTGTGCACACGCACGTGCACATGGCTTACGGACCCTGCCTGATCGCCCTCCTCCTGCTCCCCCTAGCCCCAAGCACCCCCTTGCAGGCTGGAACTCTGCCAGTCTGGAAGGGGAAGCCAGTTGTTTCCCAAATTTTTTCTCCTTTAGAGAAGAATCCATTTTTAAAGTTGATCCATTTTTTAAACTTTGTTTGCGCCCCACGGGTTGAGAAATGCTGCTTTAGATATTATCTAGCAAAGAGATCCAGTTGTCCAGAGACATTCAGGATGGAAATCTGACCAGCTGTAAAAAAATATTGAAAGCCTTCCCATTTCGAGAAATTCTTGACCATAATTGACAGAATATTTCAAATTCTTGAAATAATTGACACTCAGAATTTGAACGGCCCTTTCATTTTAACCATTCCTTCCCCTCCAGAAAAAATCCCACCCTAACCTAGGAAGAGTTTAAAATCCAAAAAGGAGAGAAACCTCTTAAGGATTTCATAGTTACTATTGATTTTATATGAAAGTGCTGCATGCTGTGTTAGTGGGTGGCTGTATAAAGTCCTAAGAATGATAAGTAGAGGAGAGGAATCAGGTGCCAAGCCAAGTAGAGGAGAGGAACCAGGAAGGGAGATTTATTTGTTATAAAGTGTGAAGTTGTTTTTACATGTATCCATAGTATTCGTATAAAAGACCATATGCAGACTTCATACACCTGTTTTAATAAATTAGTTTGGGACTATGGTATATTGAAAACATAACTGGTAATTGGGGAAAATACTGGGACTCTGCTCAGATAGACCTTCCATGTGAAGTCCATGTATAACATAGTCAAATTACAGTGTCTGTAAGATCTTTGCTTCTATTTTCTGACTCTTTAATGTTAAAGTACATATTATAATATAAGGGATAACAGTTTGTGTTTACTTCTTTTTTTAAAGAAACCGTGTTTGGGGAAGTATGGGAAACAGGGAGATGGTCTTATACAGTCTTTCACTATGGACTTTCACAGTTGCATAGTCAAACATTTACGCAAGGATTGAACAACAGGGAAATAAAAGCATAAAACCACACCCATGTACCTAACATTGATGGTATGTATTTATGTTATGCAGTAGTCTTGTAAACAGCATAACAACTCCAAATGCATTCAGAATTTTGTATTTCTCATTGGATTTTTCAGTTGCTTTTAACTTTGATATTTTGTGCTTTTCTTACTCGGAGCTCTAGTCTTCAGTGACAACTGGCCACATGGGAAATGTAAATTTCAGCTGTTTTAGGTTCCACGTGTAAAAATTCTTACATGATTTATAGCAGAAATAAAAATAGTGATTTTATTTTCCCTTTTGTAACTTAAAATGGGTTAAAGTATTTTTACTCAAGACGTTAAACAATCACATTAGAGATCAACCTGAAAAGTTCTCTGCCAAAAAGTAGTAATGTTTAGAAAATAAGTGTGTGGACACACAAGATTGTAATTTATCTTTCAGCCCTTGTAATAGTTTTTATGAAAACTGTAATCTGTACGTTATGTTTTTTGTTTTTTAATTTTGAAAAAAAATCCATATAGTTTGAGTTTCAGAAGTGACATTGAGCATTGTACCAGTGACTTGGGAACAAATTTAACTTAAACACCTCACTGCTTTTTGGACATTGTTTGTCTGCTATTTATAAATAGGTTACAGAATATTTTTTCTGCATTAAATTTGTTTAACTAGTGCATTTAACTGTACTTGAGGCTTGGTGCAAAGCCTTTTGAAATCAATGCGAGAAACTGTCTGTGGACTTTGGTGAGCTTTGGGTTAAGCTTGCTGAGCATGGGCACTTCCATTGCTTTCCCTTGTGGTGTCAGAGGCAGGTCACAGAGGGTATAAGAATACTGCATTGGCACCAAACTCAACTCTGGCTTATGTAGCTTTTTCAGAGAGCAGTGGGGGAAGAGGGCAGGAGGTTTAAAAAAAATTACAAACTAACATGGACTCAAAAATGAATGTACTTTAATTTTTTTTTTAATCATTAGGATTTCAAGGTGATGCATTTCTTTTATGCTTTCAAAAAGCATAAATGATGTATTGAAAATGAAAAATTTATTTTTTATGTAACAGTTATCAATAACGTACAAAAGGAAGGTATTAAATGCTCTTGCAATCATGTCTCTTTAGTTGTATATATTTCAAGATTAAATATCACCTCTGAAGCAATGTATGTGTTCTCCATTTTATGTACTATATGTAGTTTTTTATCTTAACATGTCAAAAAGCAAGAAGCAGTAAGTCCCAAGAGATTCCTGTGAGACAAGCAGACATCTCCATTTTATAAATGGGGAAACTGTGATGCAGCAAGGTCATATACACAAGGTCAGTAGCAGAGTTGGGAATGGAACAGAGATTCCTAAATTCTCATTTCTGTGTTTTGACTGTATACTACATAGTCACTAGTCAGGTCACCTAAAACAGAATGGAAGAGGTGGCAGGAGGGAATTGAGAAATCATCTATTCATCATGTATTGAAGATCATAGGGTTTCTTTTAAAATGAAAACAATACATGTTTGGACTCATTGTTTTGCTTCCAGAAGTTATTTTTGTCCTTAAAGCCTTACAGTCACTTTTCTGACTTGCATGTTATGCCAACTCTTTATCTGTGTACTGCCCATGGGCATTCAGTGTCATTTGCTTGCTTATTTGAGAAAACCCATTGTTACTCCTCCCCTAGCTATCTTGCCTTTCTAGTGCCACGGTAGAGGGACCTAATTTTCATTATGGGCTGTGTATTGCCAACAAAATAACTTCACTCCTATTATAGAATTTGTATTACTGATGCTGGTTTTCTCCGATTTAAAAAACAAAGACAAAAAACAATTCCCGGTTTTAAAAAAAAGTAACCCCAAATCCACATTTTTCCATGATTAAAATGAAACACCACTAATATATATTTCCATATATATGTGGAAAAATATGGATTTGGGGATTTTTTTTCAAATCAGAGAAAACCAGGATCCCTGATGATGATGCACTAGCCAGGAAGAATACAGCTTAAGTTGCAGCTCCTACATTGCATTAGCAAGGGAGGTAATTAGAAAAAGGCCAATTATAAACTAAACAAGTTTTATTGCAAACTAATACTATCCATATTAATATGGAACCTTAAAACACTGTTTTCAGAAAGGTTTTACTTCATAGGGAAAAATGGCTGCCTTAAGCAACTATTAAGGGAACAACAAAAAAGGTTTCTCTTTAATTAAAGTAACCCACTAAAAAAAGTAGAGTAGATCTGTAACCTTGATTCTTGCACCTCATGTAGTCATGCCATTAAAAAGCATTTAAAAAGGTCACCAGTCTGAGTTGGCAGTGTCTTAGGTTGGTATTCACTTTGTATAAATGACTGCAGGATGTGAAAGTGGTAGAAGCTCAAGTCACTGATGATGTTTTGGGCTGATCATTTGGAAGGATGATGAAGAATGGCTTCCTAGGCTGACTTCATTGTATTATATGTAGTTTCAAGTAATGAAAGTACAGAACCAGCTTCTCTGGGCATCTTTACATATGCTCCATGGTGGGGGTGGAGCTTTAATTAGTATGGCTCCAACAGCCGCTCTAATTAAAATGCCCACAGTGTCGCATGTATTTGGCATCTCATGCTTCAAAATGGGGGCAGGGGCACTTTAATAACTAAAGGTCGTTGAACAAGCTTTAGTTAAAGCACCCCCATCGCCATTTTGAAGCACAGGCTTGCTGAATACAGGTTTTGCGGAGGCTTCTGGAGCCTGCTAATTGGCACACATCAGAGCAGGTGTCCGGCATGCGTATAAGTGTCCTCTGTGTTTAGTTGGAAAGACCTTTTTAATGCTCGAAAATTGAAGTGGGGGATCCTGATGGAATAAGGGAGAGGCTTGTAGGTTCATTAAAAACTTTCTTTGGCTACATAGAAACTACAGTAACTTGGTGGTCAAGAGTAACTTCTGCGCTGCTTAGTACATCTCTTAAACTAGCTGCCTTTCAGACTCTTCCATTTTCATTCATCCAAGGGCTGCCATATTTAAATACTTAGTTTGAAGGAGATAAAGAGGTGAATTATTTTATTTTTTTTTTAATATTCCTTAGTATTATGAAACTGTTGCCCATCCTTCTTCTATTTTAAGTGCATTGGGTGAAAGCTGTTGGGATATGGATCAGGGGTGGACAGTTATTTCAGCTAGCGGGCCACGAAATGAATTTTGGTAAGCTCTCGAGGGCTGCGCGCACACAGTTTTTCAGAAGATATTATTTTAACAAATTATAGATAAACATATCATGTACTAAAAAATCAAACATCTACTATAACATATTTTAATTTAAAAAAAAATAACGTGCTGATTTATGGTTTTTGAGTAAGTATAGAGATAATTGCTAGGGACCTACCAAATTCACAGTTTTCACGGAAACCAGTCATTTTGGTCTCTGCAAAAAAGTACAGGGACCACAAAAAGACACAAAATAAGGGGGGGCTGCAAAAACAGAAAAGGGCAGGAAGCCCTGGCATCCTGAAGCATGGGGGGGGGGATTTTTGCAGTGGAACAGGGCAAGGAGCGGGGCATGCCTCTGACTGGCCAAGAGGCCCAGGAAGTCTGGTGAATCTCTGTCAGTCTCCAGGGAGGGGCAGGACTGTTGGAGCCTGATGGCCAATTGCAGAGGGGAGTGGTGTGCCATGTTCCACCACAAAATTACACCCAGCACTGCACTTGAACCACAACATTTGGGGGCAGCCACCCCAAATTCAGTAGGTCCCTAGTGATTGCATAATAGCTCAAAATAAAGTCTTACTCTTGTATATTGGGCATGTGGGGGGTGCATGTGTGTAAGGGGCTGCATGCGTACTGGGTCTTGGGAACCAGCTGGGGATGGGAGCAGGGGGAGGGATGGAGGGGGCCAGGGGGTGTGTGCAGCTGAGTTCGCCCAGGAGGTATGTAGCAGGTGTGGTCTCCTCT
The DNA here is from genome assembly GCF_030867095.1 of Alligator mississippiensis. Lineage (NCBI taxonomy): Eukaryota > Metazoa > Chordata > Crocodylia > Alligatoridae > Alligator > Alligator mississippiensis. Next base: position 15,431,920 of record NC_081833.1, on the reverse strand, counting down.
TCCCCAGCCCATGGTGCTCTGCATTCCTGCTCACTCCTGCCCAGGGTACTCTTTACCACACTCCCACCTGCATTGGCCCCATGCCCACTAATGGTGCTGCCCTGACCCCAGTCAGCACACATGCCTGCAGGTGGCCAAGTAGATGGAAAACACCTGGGAGCTGGAGCTGGACCCCCATGTGCTGCGGTAGGAGCCATGCAGGTGCAGCTTACCCCTGCCCGGTTGGGTGTGTAGTGCCCAGCATGCGCCCCTGTGGCTATTGCCTCTTCCTTATGCTACCTGCTGCCCAGAATGGAAGCAGGGGGAACTGAGCAGTACCTGGACAGCAGCAGCAGGAGCAGCCCTGCCAGGAAGCTGGTTGGGGCTGGAGCCAGGGCTATGGCAGTGCAGTCAGCGGGCGCAGAGCAGATGTGGCCAAGAGCATGGTTCGGGCTGCCGCGGGCAGGGCTTGACCCTATGCGGAGTGTGCCATGGGGGCAGCTGCGGGCTGGATCCAGCCTGCGGGCCATATTTTGCCCACCCTTAATATGGATCATGTATTTCTCTGTTTGTGTACAACACTACATTCAGTTGGAAATGGGGGATGCTGTAACATGAATTTTATATAATTACATGCCACAACCAGACAGCATCTAAAATAAAGTATTTCCCCATTCATGTTTTTTTGGGAGAAAGGTCCTGGTCACTCTTAATTAGAATTTGGTTAAATGTGTGCTGGGTAATCTCTCTCTGTAATTTTTCCTGCTTATGATGCCCAAAAGTTGTTTTTGGTTCAGAATAAGATTTATTGTTAAATTTGTGGTTATGAAAAAGGGTAGCTTTGTGTTCTGTATACCCAGTGGTGTGACAGCTGAAAGCACTAAGCTGAATTAATTACATACCGTCCTGAGCCCCTCAGAAAAACATCAGTTTTCTGTACTTGAAAGCAAAAGCTACATTCAGCATACAAATATACCAAACCAAGTGTCAGACTTTGTACTAGACTCCTAGTTTCACTGAACATAAGCTAGTAAGGGTTATCTTCTACCGAGTATCTTGGTCTATAGCGTATCTATAAATGTGACTCAGGACTTCTGTATGGCTCCATGCTCTAAAGGAGGGCTGCACATAGCCCGTGAGTGATTAAACTCTAGCCTGCGGGGCTTATCAGTGCAGCTTAGAAAACCAAGAGTGTAAATACTGCTGCCACTTGTCCTCTTGCCTGTTCTGAATTTGGGGTCTTTGGTTGCCATTGGTTACAAGTATCAGAAGCAGGAGAAAGGGGTGGGGGTGAGGAGGAGTGGAATTCACCCCCGGGGTTCTGGAGCTGTATTGTGTCTGATGCTAGAGGTGTGGGTTGTCCAGCCTCTGAGAAGCCCTGTGGTCTGAATCTGGTCAATAGGACCAAATTAAACTGTTTCTGTAATGATCAAATTGGGATATAACTAGTGGCAGTAGAACATCAAGAATCACTGCACCAGTTCTCCAGTCATTTCTGGAGATAATATCAAGTGTAAACCCTGAGTCAAGGACAGCACAACTGAACCACATGTTCCAGGCATGCCCCTTAGCTGTGCCTCTTGTTCCTTTTGGTCGTCTTAACAGTTCTAGTGTACATGTTACATATGATTTTTCTTACGCATGTCACTCAAGGTGGGAGGAGGTGTGATTCCCTAACTAGCATAACTGGGATGGCAGAAGACCCTACTATAGAAGCTGCTCTTACTGTGCTCTTACTGTTTTCCTTGTGGTCAGTGATCTTACTGTAATGGTACAAAGTCTAGATTTGTCAGTATAGTTGTCACCACTAGCAGTGTTTGTCACAGTAATATGCCTGTATTCCTGTGTTGTTAAGAAGCCCTTAGAATAGATGCAGCCTTTTTCATGCATCAGCTTTGAGAGAATGAGTAGCCTTTGGTTTCACGGGGATTACCTTCTGAGTCAATGTTTAGAAGATCATTTTTGTTCTAGTTGTTCAAAAAAAGGAATCTGTTAATGTTCTTAAGGGTAAAATAATTTATTAATAAGAAAATAGGCATTTTTGTATTTTTTCCTAGATCTAAAATAACATACTATGGAGCTGTCCTTAAATAACATATAAATATGCCATTGGCTGCTTTTTCACTGAAAAATAAACAAAACCCTAATTTATTCAGATTGCTTTTCGAGTAGAAAATATTGTTTTTTTAGTTAACACATCTTCAATAATTATAATATTGTTAAAATCTGTGTAGTTGTGTTTTTACTAAATCTGAATTAAGGCTGGAGATGAAAAATAAAGCCTTGCTTATACGAATTTTTCCCTGATTTAGCAGATGTTGGATTTTAAACTGACTTAGTTCAACTAGTGCAAATTTGGATGGGAATTTAATTTAGCTTAACTGATTTAAGTTGCACTGAAATCTGCCCATCTTTGACTGAAATCATTGTGTTTTTACCAGTTTAAATAGGTTTAAAACCAAACACCTTTAGTTAACCAGTGTGCATCTTGCCAGTGTTAACAAATCCCAAGACTTGCTTTACTTCCATAAATTGACAAAGGATTCCCTGTTCCAGAATCATTGTAGGAGAATGAGCTTTCTTGATATCAGACATGCAGATCAGTCTAAATAAAATAATAACATAAAGTAGCTGTTTAGCTGACTTTTCTTGTATCTTCTTTTGTATCCTCATGGAATGTCATTTATTTCCATAAGTAAAGAATTTGCTTGCTTGGCTTAGATAACCGATTCTTTATAGGTGCAGAAGTCCCATTTGGTTTTATTATGTGGGTTGCCACTTCTGAAACCACAAACTTATTTAGTATTAAAGGAACTCGCTTTGACCTCCAAGTTTCTTGAAAAATAAATATGCCATTGGTTACAGTTATTAATGTACACTTATGCTTTGTTGCTTTTCAGGAGCTTGAAGAAATCCGCAAATGTGGGATGAAAAACTTCCGTAATATCCAGGTTGATGAAGCTAATTTATTGACTTGGCAAGGGCTTATTGTTCCTGTGAGTATAAAATGCTTTATATATGATATCCTGCTGGACCTTGTGCATCTGGGGATGACTTGCATCGGAAAAGACCTCTTACAAATCTGTGCTTTACGTGGCCCTTATGTAATAGTTGCAGCTTGACAAACAGGCTGTGATTGCTTTGATGAATTAGAAATTTCACACTGTGGTTATATCTCTTGCAGTGGAAGAAAAGAAGACCCAAACCATGGCTGCGCAGACAACAGCTGCCAGTTGTTTACTCTATAAATATAACATAGATTTTATATGGAAATTTTAAAAGCCTCTAAAAAGGAAGCCTGGTCTGGTCCCTCACTTCCTGCAGTAGAATGCGGAGATTCTGGATTTAGTAATAGCTGTATCGCAAACTTTCTCGGTACTCTTGAGCACATTGTTTAGTCTTTCTTGTATTTTATTTTTGCCATACTCTTTTTAAATATAGTACTACTCTCCCTCCTCAGATCTATGATGTGAAAGTAAATCAAAAGATACATGAGAGGTGATTTCAGTACTGCTGTGAGGGCTGCCATGTAATTTTTCAAGGTTTTCTCTAGCAACTTTTTCAGTCTGGCCTTTCTACTGACTACACAGACAGGATTGCAGCCTTAATACATTATTATGTTCAGCATTTTTTCTAATGTATTGAGGCTTTGCATCTTGAATAAATTACCCTGCTTTTTTAAATTTAGTTATTAAATCATTTATCTAAACGTTACAGTAACCAAATACTGGTGTTTTGTTGTCTCAGTGTTACAGTGGGTTTTTAAACAAGAATTTTCTCTAAACACAAATGAAAGTGTATAGCTAATATGCTATCCTACTACTAAAAAATATGTTATGGATCCTTTGTTTTGGTATTCCTACTTACAGGTACATTTCTCTAATTAAATTTAGAAGACAATTTGGATGTATAGATTCTGCAGTTGGGGCCGGAGGGAGTTAAAGGGTAATACTTTAAAAAAAGCTGACATCCCTTTCATTTTTTTTTCCAGAGAGGCATGAGTGCTTTTGTAAATATTACTCAACCCTGTCACTTGTTTTCAGAGGCATAAAATGTTTTAAATGAGGGTTGTTGGGTTTTTTTCCTTTTAAAGCTGTATGGACAGTAAAACAAATGCAAAGTGATTTGTAGCAGTTAAATTGCTTAATACTCACTTGGCTTGTACCTACAGATAAAAACATCTTATTTTTCCACTTTATCCCACCTTAAAGATTGCCATCGTGTAAGTAGTTTTAGTTCCTGGGCCACATAGTAACAGAAAAAGACGGAAGTGTTTTTAAAATGGCTATACTATGCAAGATACAAGAGCTCTAAGGTAGTGTCCTATCTAACAACTTGGTTATGTTATTGAATCCATTAAAGAGTTAATAATAATGCTATGTTGATTTAGACCTGTTTTCTCTGGCCATTGTTACTTTGTAATGAGTGTATTAAGTTGGTAGCCAGACAGTTGTATAAACCATATTAACAGGAACTGTTTTAAAACTGTGCTTTTAATAATGACTTTGCTAGTCTAGGTCTGATGCTATTCTAAGATAGGCACAAATTCACACGTCTTAAGAATGGGGTGAGTTGTAGTAATATAATAGTAATTTGAGTCCCTGGTGAGGAAATTATACCTTTTGGAAGCACTAAAGCATGACGCAGTACAGGCAATGCATGCTTAGATTTCCCTGTTATGTCACCCTAATGGCACATTATAAACGGGGGGCAAACTGCTATGACAAGGTAGCAGGTGATCATGTATAGACCCATGTGATCGTCGTCACTGTAGCGCACCGTACGGTGACATAGCGCATCATTATGTCACCATAGGGTAACGTGTAGATGTGCCCACTGCACATTAGCACAGATGAATGGTCTTTTAGGATGCTGCTGCGCATTAGACTAAATCTACTGTACACGAGCGCATTAGCATGGGCTTTGCTCACTGCACTAATGCAGAGTAAAATGAGTCTTCTGCACATTAAGCATCTCATGTAGATGTGCCCAGTAACAAGGAAATAAAAGAATAGAAATATCTGGAGTGTATGTGGGAAACAAAACTGCTGTTTGAACTGCTTTTTAAAATCTCTTCTCACTCTTGGTCTGTTTAGAGGAATTATTTAAAATTAAACAAAAAATGAAGGGCAGGATTTTTTAGAATTGGGTTCTTTAAAATTAAGCTCTACAGACTTTTAGAAAACCTCAGTACTTCTGAAAGTTAAACCACATTTTTACCTACAGGTATAAGGATTTAGGTGCCGAACTTTAACGCTCAGTTTAAGAATTTTGGGTCCTAACTTTCTTTTCTTTTCTTAGAGAAATGTTAATAGGCAGCTCTAAAGTAAGCTACTACTGTATTGGTCAAATAAAGGGGGACTTATTAGGAAGGGTAAGGGAGGAGTTGAGTTTATAAGCTTATCTGGTTAAAGTAATTTGGATTTTCACCTTTATATTGGGTATTTTCATTTGCCATGTCTTGTATTGAATTCCTCCATGAACAACAAGTTGCATCTGAGTCTGAGGCAACAAAGGAGGTCAATGCTCTCTTTGCTGGCCGCTACAGAAAACTAGAGAGCAATATAATCTGCATTTTTATATTGGAGACTTTGAACCTCAGCTCTAGTGCTTCTGTGTTGCTAATTGAAGGCCACTCTTTAACTGAGATCATTCATGCAACATCAAAATACTTGCTGATCCTTTGGATTTTAAGTACTGTGGAACAAAAGATTTACAGTTAACTCTCTCTCCACCCCTTACTCATCGAAGCAAACTTTTAGACTTAAGACTTCTCTCATGAATGAAGTGAGTAGCCTGTTACACTGGAATTTAAGAAAAGAGATTTTTACTTGGCGACATATTTTATAAACCACTGGAATTCATGGTTCTTGTTTATAGCAGTTTACTGTAATATTCCAAACCAGTGAAAATGTCAATAAAATGCTTTTCTTTTTAAAGAAAATATTTTTGGTGATCAACTTCCTGACAAAACAGGAAAAACCCAAACTGTTTATGCTCTTAAATATTACCTGTATTGCCTTAACACACTATATTTTGTTATCTGTGTTAAGCATGGTGTTTGCTCCTTAATTCTTAAGTTTTATGTTCATTCCTCATGCAAGGTCCCATCATAAGCACCAAAACCATCACTGCACTGAGTGATACATGATTTTCAATGGCTTTTGCAGAAAAAGCACACCCTAGAAATTATATGTTGGCTTGGTTAAGAGGAAGTGATTTTAAAATCAGTGTTTTGTCCCTAAATCTGCCCTTGTCTCTAAATCTGCCTACATCTAGCTATTAAAGATCTAAAGGGGGTTTTTTACGCATGTAAAAAAAAATTGGGTCATTAATTTGAAGGTGAACATAATTGATAACATTTTCCTTAACTGATATAGAATTGTCTAAAATACAGTTATCATGCTGATTTTAGGTTTTTTTTGGGGGGGGGGGGTTGTTTTTTGTTTTTTTAAAGATACAAGTTGGTGGACATAAGCTGGCTACAGATGGAAGGGGTTTTTGTTTTTGAAATATTGGGGGTATTTGTATACAATAAGTCTTTTGTTTCAGGATATTTCTAAACAGGAAATTACTAGTGTATTGACTAGGCTTAGTTAACTAGTGATTGTCAGTTTTTGCAATTAATCTTTATTGGCCAACCCCTCCCCCAAAGATTTTAAAACTACGATGGTTGATGTAAAATTGTATGTTAGGCGGGCATGTGGAGTAGGCAGCTTACTAAGTGAGATTGTGTGATGCTCGTAGAAGGTTTTTGTGGAGGATGTGGTTCCAAAAGTGGCTCAGCCTTCTGCGTATAAAGGGTGTTTTGTCCATTAAAAGAATGTTGTTACAAGAATAAACTATCACTGAGCTGAGAAGCAAGTCAGAGACAGCTTCTTATCTTTGAAGTATCTGCCTGTACATAGATTTGTCATCTTTTTTTTTTTTCTTAATTGCTGTCTGGTTATAACTTACTGGAATAAGATGATTTCATATACTGTACCTAAAGAAATGTATGGATGTCACTGAACCTACAATGTATGTATTTTCATTGACTGCCATGTAAGAGCAACTATCCTATGTTCCATGTGCCCTTGTAAAAGTAATTTATTGGTATGCAATACATTGAATCTGCCTTATTCTTTTGAATTACATATGCTGTAAGTAACAGGAATGACTGAAACTAAGGGGTGTTTACACAGATCCTTTTCAAATCGTGAGCAGCCCTTAACGTGCAACCTTTAGTTGAGCTTCATAAGTAAAAACCTTATCCCACCTTCTGGTTCCTTCATGTTCCATAAAGCGGATAGAGTGGTTCTAAAACCCTGAATCTGGCCAAGGGCCAGTATCCTGCACATGAATACTGTGAAACAGCTGTGGCATTACCTTGGAAGCCCTGCTTGCAGATTTTACCAGAGCCAAGACGGGGACACAAGAGGCAGGGCAGAGATTCCAACTATTCTACAAGCCTGTAAGGCAGTTTGTGGAGGTTGCTGAAACACAGGTTTCCACAGCTAGCTAAATTATGCCAGGTCACTGTAAGATCTGGTACCATCATAACCATCCCTCTCCTGGATTGTAACTACTGTGCTGTCTCTTAGAGGTGCAGTATGGAATCTTTCCTGATTATGCTTAATGCCATCTTCATCTACCTACAGAACGTTGTTCTCTTCCTAAAGTTACTAATATCAGAGAACTTGTTTTTAGCTCATAAAATGGGTTTAGTTGAAAGAAATGGGCTGACTGGCTGTTAGGCAAGGGAGTTAAATTATACTTGGAAATTTGCTTTTAGCAATTGTTTCTCCCCATCCTCAACCTGCTGAGCAGTCATCATGCCATAATTATTGCTTGCAGTCCAAAAGTTAAATTTTGCTAAATGTTGAAAGTATGAAATAGCTGATTTTATTCAGGATTTCTTATAAAATAAATGAAAAACATTTTAAACTAGGGGTACGGGGTCTTTAGCAGCACTTGTTATCAGAGTCTGACCATGCTGAAACTGAACAGGGCAATGAAGAATCATCCTGCATACTTCATAGCCCTCTTGCCATACTCCTTCAAAAATGATCTGATAAGAGGTACCCAAAACTACATACAAATTTAGTGTGTTCTCATCTGCAGATGCAGTGAATATCTATCTTTAGTACAAGTGAGCGCTCAGCAAATTTTTATGCAGTCAGCTAAAGCAAAAAGGCTCTCTCAGAACATATAGGGAAATCTGACAAGTCAAATTGCTCTTCCCTTTGTTCCACCATACTGAGACACATGAAATAAATAGGATTAGAGGGAGAAACAAGAGGACAAGGAAGAAAATAGGTAGCTCAGAAAAAACTTTAAAAACTTTTTTTGAAATAAGGTGTAAACATATTTTACAAGGTAGGATTTGAAAAATCTGGAGTACCATGGAGTAGAAGGCCTCCTCCACCACTCAAATAGTGTCAGAACTCTATTGCACCCTCTGCAAAAGAATATTGTGATTTCGATGACATCTAGCACATAAATGAACTAGATTAAACCAAAAGTAAGTGTGTCTTAAGTAGGGACCATTTGAAAGATGGAAGTCTGTAGCACATGGTCTCTTAAACTGTATCTCTTCTGATGTGTCTGATCCTTACATTCCACATTCTCATTGCAGGACAATCCTCCATATGATAAGGGAGCCTTCAGAATTGAAATCAACTTTCCAGCAGAGTATCCATTCAAACCTCCTAAGATTACATTTAAAACAAAGATCTATCACCCGAACATTGATGAAAAGGGGCAGGTTTGTCTGCCAGTAATTAGTGCTGAAAACTGGAAGCCAGCAACCAAAACTGACCAAGGTAAGTCTCAGTGTGTACAAGGAACTTAAGAAACTGTGTTCATATTATAGATCAAGAAAAGATTGACTTTATCATATAAGTGCTACTGTTCCTGTGTAGGTTTGCTTTTGCTCAATGGACTACTCTCTCACACTCTTGTGAAAGAGTTTTTCTGGATCTTCAGTTATATATACATCAGGACATAAGTTAATGGTCATTGCTTTCAGCATCTTTTCATGTGGAAGTCTGTCACTTCAGAATATCAAAACAGTTCCGTTGAACTCATTAACTTAGGCCAGTGTCCTTGGTAGACAGAAATTACATTTATTTTACTACACTGGTACAGTTCTGAGGTTTTCAGTATAATTTTTAAAAGAAAAGGTCTGCACAGATAACAGCAGGCCTTGAGGCTATGTGTAGTGTAATGCTTTCATCCTGGAGGCTTGATTTAGTGATCAGAACATCGGATTTGAAATGCCTAGACATCAGAGAACTTACTACTTCTCATTCTAGCAAAGATTACTTGGTTCTTAATCCTTAAAAGATGGATAAATGGAGCACTATTGGGCTTCCCATGTGGAGGTCTCTTAGATAAAACTCAAAACATTTTAAGGAGTAGTATTTGATAATGTTCTTAGAGGAGCAAGTTAGGGTTGAAGGCCTTTGTTTCCATGAATTATTAAGCTGAGAATATATCTCTGTTTGATAATGTTGACTGTTACTTCATGTTGCTAGATGGCTGTTGTAGTGTAATTATTGTTAGGGCACTTTGTTTTTTGTGTGGTATGCTTTTAATATTGAAAATTCAAATTTGTAAAGGTCTTTCTACCCTAAAAGTATTTGTAACTGAAGACATTTTTTCTGTAGGAGACAGAGCTTGCATGTGTCTGTGACCATAAATTTACTTTTTTCCAGCCCTCTACTTTCATTTTTCTGTGAACTGTGTCCTGGCGGTAACACATACTATTATTAAGATTGCATATGGATTTCAACTTCCCCTTTCCACTTCTGTGTTCCTAACCTACAGAAAGTGTGTTTGAACTTAGCCCAGAGAGCGATTTAGGGAAATGTCTTCACCTGTTCAAGAGGTATATAATTATTGGATCATTTTATGATCCAACTCCACCAATTTAAAAAAAACTGAAGGTTTTTTAATACCCAAGTCTCAGAAGCTGTGCTGTAAATTTTTTGTTCAGCTATTTATTAAAAGGGTACATAGCTACAACAGCATTCTGTTCTTAAAAATGTGCTTTGTGGCCATGTATTTTGTCTGCATTAGCATTGTGATGAGAATCTTTCTTTTAGTGCCAAACTCACACACCAAATTATCTTACTAATACTTCTTTTCAGTCATTCATTTTGCACGTTTTATTGTGTGTGAGGAGGCCTGCAGAGCAGTGTTGATGTTGGCTGAGTATGCAAGCATTAACATGACGACAGCTCCCAGAAGTGCTAGACTCAAGTCAATTGGGAAGTCGGCCAATGTCAACACTGCATTCCTTTGGTAGTTTGTTTAAGCAACTCTAGTTTAAGGTAAGAAAATGAGGTCAGCCTTCAGCCTAACTGTAGACTGACAGGTTATCTTCTTGGCATGTGTTGGTCTTGAGCTTTTGTTCCTCACTCCCTTTTGATGAGCATGGGGAATAACGTGGATGCAGTATGCTGTTCTGTCTAGAAGAAGCACCTGACATTGTTCTAGCAATCCTCTGGTCCAGTGTGAAATGACATAGATGATTCTGGAGTCAACAGACCCCAGTACTCGTCTGCAGAGAGCCTGTTTCAGAGCCAAAGGGAGTAAGAATAAGAAGCAGGGGGAAATACTGAGCAAGTTTAAAGCTGGGCTATGCAAAGAATGTAGAAAGGCAACATTCTTGCATGAGAGTATTATTTTGTAGCCTGATTTGGAGCCAATTTTAACACCTGAAAACCTAGTTACAAGCACCTTATCTTCCCACAGGGTTACAAGATCATCTTTGTGGTGGTGACAGTTCTGTGCCTGGTTTAATCAAGTTCTTTGAACCATGCTCCAGCCATGTTAGGAATCTGTAGCATATTTGGGAGATGTGGTTAAAATGCAGGACTTGTCTTTACTACAAAAGCAAGCTGTATTGTTATCATAGCAGCAACAGTTGTGATGTAACAGTTGTTCCTGCAGCGCAGTTGAGACTTCAGCATCAGATTTACCATGGGAGATGACCTATTGCAGTCATTTGAATGTCCGAAACTGATTTCAGTAGTTTAAATAATAGCACAGAACTTAGCAAAATCATTTTTGTAAGACAGTTTATCATACTCATTTTGTTTGACACTTTACACACAAACAAACAAGAAGACTTGGCCCCTAATCCTAGAAACTTGCACTTAATTCACTCTTGTATTTACATTCCCTTTTGGTAGTGATTGTTTTAAAAAAATAGAGTGATCTTAGTCTGCTGTTGGTGGTCCTACTTCATGTATTCTCTTGCAAGTATCTGACACTCGGACGGTCTGAAACCAAAGGTCAAACCACTTGCTTCTTTATCTTAGTCCTATTTATGAAAGCTCCTACACACTTTTGTCCTTACCTAATTCTGAATTAAAATATCAGCTGTTTAAATATTAATGTTTTGCACTTTTGAAGAGATAATTATAGGAAATGTAGCATAACCAATCACTTAAAATCATATCACACACATCTGATATTTTCACTTTTATTTTTGATTGTGATATCTGATATTTTTTCATAAACTAGAATTCAGGATAGTTATGTCACGTATCAAAAAATCCTGTAACCAAAATGCAGTTGTCTACAGCACTGGGCTCTTACCTAAAGTATTTTAGCATCCCGGACTTTGAAATTCTGCTTCTGCAAAATTGATTTCTGTCCATTTTCTACAGAGCAGTAGCAGGATTAGATTAGCATTGGCACTATCAGGGTCTCCTTACTCCCACTTTTTCCACAGGTTTTCTTTGTTTATCAGCCAACTGCTGTATGGAGGGAAGGAAACTTTCTTTAAATCATTTTTATAAATATTGTAGTGAGCCCCTCCATTTTGTGTATGGCAGCTGGCTTTGAGGGGGGCATGGAATGTGAACTTAAGAAAGTTTTGGAATAGTTCCCTTAAAGGTGTGAGAGCTATGCTGTTCATTATTTGAGGTACACAAATTTGGCTTAAATAGGGAATTAGAAAGCATGATCTACTTTTCTTTCTGTTGATCATCACAGATACACACACAGCCAGAAAAAGGGTATCTTTTAATAATGTACTTAATGTAGTACAGGAAAAGAATTTTGCCTTGGTCACTAACCCAGCTTCTAATGACCAGAGATGTAAAGAAAAACATAACATTAGATTTTGTTGTTCTAAGCCAGGTCTACTTCTTGAATGTCAAATACAGTTTCATTTTAATGTGATTTTAAGATGAACATTTCCAGTGAAAGACCCTGACTAGGATTTTTTTTTTTTAATCTTCTGTAAAAGACCTAAGCTTAGTCACAAACATTGGGATGAGAACCACTCTGAAGCTGTTTGCTCAATATATCTTCTTTAGCAGAAGTATTCGACGCTGAATACCAGAATAACGGGGAGTGTTGGCAATTTATAAAGGATGCAAGAAGGTATCCAGGATACTCAATTCATTTCAGACCAGCATGTTTGTAATAATTTAGTTTTTTCTATCAGTGGGTACAGGATCTCTCTTCAATGGTGTTACCAGTTACAGAGGCAGAAAACTGGTAGCGCTGTTTGATGTGCATTAAACTTGACTATTCATTTCCTAATGTAAATCTTCAGTTTTTCTTTCCTGGGATGAATCGTTAGTTCACTACCAGACTAAAACTTTGAGCTGTGTGCAGTGCCAAAGATGGTTTTCACTGTGTCTTAAGAAAGAGCACAGATTTACATTCTTAAACACAATTGAAACTCTTACTTTTGGTGTGTTGCTGTCTCACTTTGCCTTTTTAAAACTTAAATGTCCAAGTCATTGACACCATTGTACTTCTTTTGACAGTAATCCAGTCCCTCATAGCACTGGTGAATGACCCACAGCCCGAGCATCCTCTTCGGGCTGACCTAGCTGAAGAATACTCTAAGGACCGTAAAAAATTCTGTAAGAATGCTGAAGAGTTTACAAAGAAATATGGTGAGAAGCGACCAGTGGACTAAAATCTGACAGTTGATGTCAGCAACGTATGATAGAAGATCCAGAGCAGTGCATTTCAGACCCTGTAAAGCAGGACTCTATGGAAAATTGACAAGTGCCACCTTTCGGTGTTAACTTGTGGCTGTTACTAACTTTCTACAGTTTTCTTAATCAAAAGTGGTGTAGGTAACCTGTAAAGAAAGGATTAAAAATTTAAGATGTTCTAGTTCTGCTTTCTTTGTTTAAAAATCACTGCTTCAATATACTTTAAAGTATGCTGTTTCTTTTCCTTGTCAGAATTTATCAAAAATATCTTAGACTTATATCCTGCCCTTAAGGTTGTGGCTGTCGTCTCTTACTTTTCCTTGCAGTTCCCATTATCTTGAGTTCATTTACTTCTTCATTTGGTTTTCTTTCCCAACACTGATGTCTTAGAAAAAATCCCTGTCCTGGCAGAAAATGGTTGAATGTTTGGCAGTTCTGTTTACTTTTCTGTTTAAATGTTGCACTGTGCTTTGTGGAACTTGGTTGCAAGTTCCCCTTAACTTCAGTTTGTAACATAATAAACACAACACAAACCAGCCCCCAGAAAACAATCAAAACTATAGCCCAGGTATTATGTAAATCTGGCTGATGTTACCACAATAATGTCTATTAAACGGGGAAACCCAAGTTTTTGTGTGCGTGATTGAATTAAAATATGGCTTATGTCCTGCTTTTGGAAAACTTTGACAAAGAAAGTACCTGTAGCAAACGAATAGTGGAATGTGATTATGAAGTTCTTTCACTTTTCTTCTTAATATCTATGCAGACTAGCTAGGAAAAAAACAATTGCACAGAACAACATTGCAACCAGTTTAGAAGAGTTTCAGAACTTGGGGACCAAGAGGTACCAAATAAACTGTTTTTGAGTTAAAAATAAATACTTTTTGGAATTGTTAATTTTGAAATTAAAAGTTAAATCTGACACCATTGCTAGTCATTTGAGTACATTTTTCCATCAAAATGTATTAAGAACATAAGTGCCATATTGGGTCAGACCAATGGTCCATCTAGCCCTGTATCCTGTCTCCTGTAGCAGGAGTGGATGCTTTAGAGGGAGAGGATATGAACAGGGTATATCTGGAGTGATCTGTCCTCTGTCATACCCTCCTTGACATCCACCATCATTGGCTTAGAGATGCCACAGGATACATCTCTGAACCATTTGTATTTTATAGAATGACATCCCCTCCCCCAATTACTGTATGATTCTTTTTATTAAAAATGGTATGAGAATAGCATTAAGCAATAAACTGTAATAAGCAGAATACATTTCACTAGTACTGTCCATGAATATCTGTAAGAAATAATATACCACACTTGAGTTAGATGATTTAATGAGTATTTAAAATATCCCATCATCCTAATTTATTTGGACAAAAATACTTTTCTTTTGAAGGCATGGAACCTTTCCCAGTGCAAAAGGCAGCTCTTGCTGTTCAGGACTGTTCTTAATACTATTTCCAATTGTTTTTCTTTTAACTGCCTTTTCCCCCTAGATCTAAAATGTGATCGTAGCTGTACAGTCAAACTGCCATACAATCAAACTGCCTTCTCTTCCCAACCATGAGAATTGTTCTGTTGTTGAACAAGCAGATTTATCTGCAGAAATCCTTAGGCACTTAGGAGTACATACCATTTTGATGTGCAGGAAGTTGCATTAGTAAATCCTTTCACACCTGGATAGTTGGTACTCCTACAATCAGCAGTAGTATAGCCTCTGCCTTTGCAACGTTTCAGGGCGCGTGTGTGTTAAGGGAGCAGTTTTGTTTCTTGTATATTTCCTTTTCTTCTACCCACCCTATTTTGCTCTGCTTTAAGGTTTAGCATAAAGAATGACAGCCCAGGGCCTCTGATAAACTTTTTTTTTATAAGTTAGGGAGCTACGTTTAAGTGTTCTTAGACAGATTCTTTGGCAGGTAAATAAAGTTAAACCATGTTCACCTTATTTACAGAAACTTGCATTTCCTGAGTGTTTTCAGGCTTGGTGAGAGCACTATTACCAAATTTTTCACATCTTTGTGTCTTCATTTGCAGATAGTTGCTACTGATTTTGTTTCATTCACGCTCACTCACATTCATAATAAAAAAATTGCCAAATTATCTGTCAAACTGAAGTGTGTGTAACTTCTGCATCAGATACCTAAATGAGCCACTGTTCTGTTTCTCCTATTGAACACATCTGTTGGCATGGAAAATTGCCATTCCCTAACTTTTCCTTTTATATTTATAAAAACTATAGCACTTGTTTGTCACCCTTGTTTGTACATGGTAGTGAATATACCTTCTGATTGTAAACCTCTCAGGTTAAATGCTGCATTTATGTGAATCAGTGCCACTTAGATATCACTGAAAGGGAACTGAGGAGTTTGGGGAATTCCAGGAGCTGCAGTTCAAAGTTACATCAGCCTACAGCAATGTCATGCCATTCATTTTAATCTAATGTCTAGGGGTCAAGTGGAAGAAAAATATCAACCTCAATTCTCTTCTTGCTATCTTCATAGTCCAGTGTCTAAACTGTAAGATGTGTGACACTAATGGTAGCTTTTACTTATAGATGACCCTCTTCAGAAAAGATGCAGACCAAATACCAATGTACTGTATGGGAAGTATGAATAGAAAAATGAAAAGTACTAGGACTTTCCTGTGTTAACTCAGGAATTCAAACTGTTGTTCTGTCTGGTTCCCAAAGCCAAGTTGCATTCTAAACGTGCAGTTTAAGACCCAAAATTACAACATGCTAGTGAAGCTATTTGCCCAAGAGTATTGGTACAGGCTTTCTGCAATTCCATTCTGCTACCCTTAATAAAAATGCTCTCAAAGGCTTTGTGGCATGGTTTATTTTCAGAGACTGAGTTTGTAAAGAAACTTTCTAAAGGTGAAGTTCATAGTTGGTGGTTTTGCATGTGTCTTTACTATCAAATTATATTGCTCTTAAGTGTTCACTTTATTTCCTTAGTACATAAATGTAGTTCAGCTAAGGTAGTTCCTGTACTTAAATTATCTCAAAGTAGTTCTTTACTTATGTTTCCAAACCAGGGGTGGGCAATTACTTGGGCTGGAGAGCCACTTAGGGAGCTTTGGTGAGCTGCTGAGAGCTGCACATGCACATACATGTGCACCCTCCCCAGTCAACCTGCCCCCTCCCCCTCCTCCAGCACCCAGAGCTAGCACCTGCCAACCACATTTGCAGCTAGAGGGGTGGAGAATGGAGCCTGGCTATGGGTCTCCACATTGTCCTGCCCCACCATCAGGGCTCCTGGCACACATGCACACCCAACCCCTAACCCTATGGCTTCCACTGATGGCGGCACAGGCTGTGCCAGCGTGAAGAACCACAGCCAGACTCCATCGCCTGTGGGCAGGGAATGGACAAGTCATGCTCAGGCCCTGACAGCTCCTGGGAAAAAGCAGCCCTGCCCATCCACCCAATGGCCAGAGTCACCAGAACTGGAGCACAGCACATGGTGCCAGGTGGGCAGGGCTGCTTCTGTCTAGCATCCCTTGGGAGTTGCAGTTTGGCCCTGCAGGCCCTGGGCACCACCTGCCAGCAGAGGCCAGGGATTGATGGTGGCTCACCCAAGGTCTGAGGGGCCAGACTGCTTCTTCCAGCCACCATGAGGGATGCTGGACAGAAGTAGTCCCACACACCCAAATGGCACCATGGGGCAGGCCCTGGGCAAGCCATGCTTGAGCCCCTGCATCTGGTAGTGGGTGGCAGCTCTAGCTCTGGCCTTTGGTGCTAGGCAGGCAGGCTGCTTCTGCCCAGCATCCCCTGTGGCACCAGCAGAGGCTAGAGCCAGAGCTCCTGCAGAGGTGGAGGCTTGAGTACGGCTTGCCCAGGGCTTGGACAGTGCTGCCACCTGTGCTGCCTACCTGCAGGTTGGATAAATTCAACTGGCAGGCTGGATCCAGCCCATGGGCAGTATTTTACCCACCTCTGCTTTAAACTCTCATCTGGTTTTTAAAAGCCTGGGCTTTGTCCTGTTTATTAAAAAGATATGGACACTAATGTTCACAGTTTAAAACTGAATTACTGTAAGGCCACAGTCACGCAGATTTCACAGTGCTCAGTCATAGTGTGAAGGAAGCAGCAAATGAACACAGATAAAAGTACAATACATGAAAAAGTAATGGAAGTCCTGATAATTGTGATCAAGCAACTTCACAGCTTTGAATACAAGTGCTCATTTAAACAGAACAAAAGCGATATTTAGCAAAACAAGCTCATGTTATATAAAATTGGAGAGTCTTAGATAATCTGCATTGCCTTCAGGGGTATTACTGCATGTGAAAAATATCACCACCCTTAGGTGGTGCTCAAACTTCTAACAGTGCTTTACCACCTGGCCTGCACTTATTGACAGCTGCAGTGCTCCAATCCTATTCTTTTATGCAGCTTTATTGCAGTGAACACCCTGTAAACTTTACTGCCCAAAGGAAAGCCTAGTCTTACCATAAAGTTAAGTTTGAGAAATTATATGCTACAAATCAGTTCCTTCTGTTAATTTGTGTCAACCATTGTGGAAATCCTTGCTGTATTGGAAACTAATTAGAATCAGGGGCAGAAAACTCTACACCTGTGGACTTGGCAGAGAGTTGGTAAAAAATATCATGAAACAATCTGAGAATTGCTTAATATATAAAAGTTAGTATTCCGTATTTTTCCATAGTTATTAGACGTTTCCAGTGTGTTAGCAGAAGCCAAAGTTTGCCTTTTCAGAGCCAAATGTGTGCAGCCGTAGTCTGAGCAAACACTTGTAAACTTTGTTTTTTCTACAGATTATTTTCCAAATGGTTACAATTTCCTGATATATCAAAGCCTTGTTGGAATGTTTGAGTAATTACAAAGGAAAGAAAAGATGGTCAGACTTGAAAATAGTGCATTTTTTGATAAGTCATAGAACAATTGAGTAAAACAGGCTTGAATTAAACTATTTAACTCTGTCAGAAACTAACCATAGAAAATCTAAAACCTGAAGGAGAATTGTTCAGGTCACAGACCAGTAATTTGTTACATTTTTAAAAATCCCTATGCAACTTTGACTGTAGTACATGCTGTTGAAATTCAAATGCTTGTATAGCTGTCACAAATTTTTCTTTCATTTTGGTTTTTACTTCTCCCTTCTCTAAACCTCAGACTCCCCTCCTGTTTGGCAAGTGGACATCCTGGCAAATTGCTCATGAAAACTCAATGGGGACTGCTGCAGAGAACAAGTACTGTGGAACAGCAGATGAGTCAACAGTTGCTGTTCGTGTAAAGTTATCCAGTGCTATCCCTGAAGTTACTTTTGAAGGCTTAATGCCAAGAGACAACTTAAATAGAAGCAACAGTAACTCTACCTATATTTGGTACAAGTGAGGGTATCAATAATCTAATAAAACAATCTAATTACTCTGATGGAAGAAATAGTCTGAAAAAAAGCTTTTCTCTAATCACGTAGGCATTGGAAAGGGTCAGGCAGTGTCAGTAAAAGAATGAAAGGAGCATGCAGAGAGGTGCTTAGCCCTGTCAGTCTAAAATCAGAAACTATCTGGTTCAGAGATGCATGAGCTTTCACAGGCAACAACCTATTTCATCAGATGCTATGAGAAGAGAGAATGGGGCAATCTGTATATATGTGAGTACTTTACAAACTGGAATTGTCAAAGTTACCAGGCCTTTACTCCAGGCCAGCAGTGTCATGCACAGGTTTTTGCTTTCCAGGCTTGTTGTTTATTGCAACCAATCCCTGTTTGTTCACTGAAGCTTTCAGGAAATATAGACATGGTGCTTGTGCTATTTGTCACAATAGCTGCAGAAATTTGGTTTCCAGGTCAGATCTTGGTATAGAATGAACTGGTTGCACAAAAGAAATCCGCTGCTTTCAAACTGGCTGCAGTAGCTTGAAAAGCTGACAGGGATATCTGCTCTGTGATATTGCTAGAAGGTGCCTTGGAGAGTCCAGGCATTCCTGATCTCACTGAATTATGCTGCAGCCAGTCCATTTGCAGCCCCCATCATCCTTCAAGGGTGGTACACGCAAACAGTGGTAACTGGCCTAGCTTCCTAATACACTGTCAGCTACAAGTTTGCAAAGTACAAACATATCTGTATGTTCTCATTTGCTTAAAGATCTTTAAATGCACAAAGCTCAATGTTTCTTGTTTTGTAATAGCTTTGTAACTCAGGATTCATTAAAGTCTGGAGTTCGTGCAAGCGTTCCCATGACTGTGAAAAATCATCTGGTCCTTCTCCACAACCTCCAACAGGAGGGATGCTGGGGTACCCTGGATGTACCATCAGCTCAATGGTTACTGTTCTGCTTTGTTCCTCTTGATGTGAAAATGGCCTGGCATCAGCAGATGGGCTTTCCTTGGCAGTGAAAGCTGCTAGGACAGTACTGATGGCACTCTGAATGTTATTGACAGACATGTTCTTGCCCATGGTACTCAAACCAATGTAAATGTCAGGCCATCTGCAAGGGAAAAAATACAAAAGTTAGTGCAAATAAACAGAACTCAGGAAGGTGTCACAATGTCCCAGGATCAGGACTGAAATGTTTCATGAAACTCAGCTGTGGTATTAGACATTAAAAAACACAAAGTCTTTATCTCAAATTCTCTCTTTGATTATAAACATTGAAATAAACATTTAATCAAAACTAAAGCTCTACACTGAATGAGATAACTTCTTTGATGCATTTTATTAATATCCACAGAGTAACATCATTTAGCGCAGCAGTTTGCAGTCCTGCAGACAGCCCTGATTAAGTCAACTTCTGTACCGCTGCTTTGAATTTCAAACATATAAATGTGGTATGGTACAACTGTAGCTTAGGAACCATAGGCTACAGACCCACTTAATAATTGGGGAAGGAGGAATGAAGATAATTTGGGAACCTCTATGGTATCTCATATATCAAAATAATAGAACTTCCAGTAAAAATATACTAAAACTGAATCAATCAACAAAACGGGTGATGGTTATTTCTAAGATCAATGTTAGTGCTAATGGTTTTACTCCAAAAAGTGATTATGTAAAATGGAAACTTTCCCAGAAATAGAACTGCTTCCCTATAAACATCCTATTGATCATGTCTCTTGGCACAGAAATTTGCCATTCCTTAAGCTAATAGGGATTCAGAATTGCTTCCCCAAAGGACAAAACAACTGGCTTTTGCTGTTGAAGAGCCAACACAGCAAAGGAACTGAGTTAGAGATCATTCCTTCTCATACATCTTCAGTAGAATTGCTTGCTAAGTTCCAACAGCAGGGCCAAATTCTCCCATGAAGTGTCCCTGTGTAAACCAGGGGGCGAGACAGATGTAAGTGAGGGCAGAAGTGGAACAACGCTTATGTATGACAGAGCAGGGACCTTGTTGCTCAGCATCTCTTTTCCTGCTGATGGTGAAGAAGCAGGGAAAAACCAAAGCGTTTCCAGGACAGAAATAATCAATGTGTGTTTAACTGGGAACTGATTAAATTGACAATGCAGTGTTACTTCCCCACAAACATAGAATCTCCCCAGTTATCAAGTCATATCCAGGGCAGACCTGCACTAAGGGAACTCTGCTCTGAAGAGCCGGCCCTACTATAGGTCTACTTCACAAACCTCTGGTTTGGCTTCACCTACTCACTCTCCATCCAATTTTCTGTAACTGTTTTCTTCTGTGTGTATTTGTTCTATAACCATTTGCCCCATTCAGCCTTCTCTGGGCAGCTGAGGAAAAAAAGAGGCAGTGGAGGTAGCGCGGTTTCCCACTGATCTCAGTGGGAGGCTACAGTGCTGCATGCCACCACCATGCGGTGCTGTGGAGGTTGTAAGTCAGCAGTGACAAGCTAGTGCTGCATTCAAGATAGTGTCTTCAGCAAGTAAACCAGTGCCTCTGGTTCTGCCTGTGCCCCTGAATCCAGAGAAGATGAAAATTGTTAGCAAAAGTCTCCTCCGGAGGTAGGAAAATGCCAGCTGTCGTCTTCTGCAATATAGTGGAGGGCGAATGGAGGAGGGCAGGGATTCTCCCTCTTTAGCTTTCCCTTCAATCTCTACCTGATGTCTATTATGAGAGACATTTATTTTAGGATACTTTCTGGGTAAACCCCAAAGTGATTTCCCTACCTCCCTAGTCCTCTGCCTGAGGGGTAGGTTGCTCCAGTACAATCTGCAAGTTTCTGCTTCGCTTTGGTGATGACAAAATGCAGCTCGGAGGGAAGAGTTTTCAACAAAACTGGTGTCCGAGATGTGGTAAATTAGTAAAAAAAAAACCCCACAGGATACAAATTAAAGCAGACTTTAAGAATGATAAAAGTTCATGCGTCACAGTGCATGAAGATTGCCTGCAAGGGTCAAGAAGGAAACATTTCTTCTTGGAAAAACACTGCATATTTAAGTGCTTTATTAGGGTGAGGGGGATGCCCTTGTCTCTGAAGGGCCTGGTATTAGTAATTGCCAGAGATAGGATGCTAATCAGATTGTCTGATTAGTTGACTATCATTTGCTTTGATGTACAAACTTATCATCTTCCTCCTCTAGTAACAATGCAGACTTGTCTCTTAACAAGTCTCTCAAGTGGTACTTAGAGCCTTTCTGGAATCCTTCAATAAGTAAAAGGATTATTTCTGTAACATAAATCATCTATTTAAAACCTTCACATTGGTGAAGAATCTAGCATCCTGTGCTGTGCTAAATACAAGAAACCAATGCAACTTCATTATAAAGGCCCTCTAAGAAACAGACTCTGGTGCTCTGAAAGGAGCGAACTCTCAGATAAGAACTGTTACCCTTTTTCAAACAAAACTACAAACTAAAACTACTGGTGCAGTAGCCATCCTGAATCTCTTTGGAAAGGCACAACCAGGAACCAGTTTGTAGGAGAGGGGTGCATTTGCCTTACCTTATTCCATGCCTTGTAAACACATTGACCGTGTTAAAGGAATCCTGTTCTACTCCCAGATAAAAATCCATCAGTGGTGGCTCTATCCAGTCACAGCTGTGAAGGCCTGGTTCTATCGGAACACGTGTGTACTTGATGCCGTATTCTTCTAATACCTGAGCGAACACGTGCCTGACCTCTACATGAAAAAGCAGAGAGAGAGAGCATTTGCCATTAGAAATATGGTGACTAGAGGATTGGTTCTCCTTTAAGTAAGTAACTTGTAGGGGTCTTTTCCTTCCCACTCAAAAATACCATCCCATGTGGCTTCTTTCCCCTGAACCTGCTTTCCTCATGTGTGAAGGAGTCTCAATAATTTCATTTTACAGCCCCTTCCATCAAGATGTGGTGTCCAGGGAACCTGATCTATTACTCCCTCAAAGTCTGCAGAAGTCACTGCCCCTTGAGAAAAAAATCACATGATGTCTGTGGCTCAACCAAGGCCTTCTGGACCAAGGGCTGAGAGACTAATTAATCTCAGAGCTGAGCCTCTAGTGTTGTTCAGAGCATGGTGTGTTTTTCTAGCCAGCAGAGTCCATACTCTTTTAAAAAGAAATCCCCAAACACAGTAGGTCAAGGGGCTGCTGTGGTCTTGATGAAGCAAGTCCAGGCCCAGATACCTGGGGTCTGCCACTGCCCAACTGTGTGATATTGGCCAAGTCACTTCACACCTCTGCTTCAATGACCCCATTTGTCAATGACTTCCCCACTGAGACAGAGGGAGGGAAAGTGCTAGGGACGTGGAAGGCAGGGGTGGTTTAGTTAAAAAAACTTCACCAGATTTCCTGTGATCTTGCACAGGCTCCACTGCAGAGGTTCTTTGCGTCGGATGCAGCTCATGATGTTGTTCCTCACATACTCCATGGCCTCGCTGGCACAAGCTGGCCCTTGCTGCACTTTTCCATATCAGTCCCACCTATTTGCTTTAAAAAGGTGTCCACCCCACTGAGGCATGCTGAAGCTGCAGGGAGCTGATCTGTCCAGAATGCAGCACGCGCTCTCCTGCAATCTCTGCTGGCCTGGATGAAAGATGACCCCTGCTTGGCCTTGCGACTCTCCGCCTTGCTGGGAGGCCCAAGGCTGGGCTCTGAATTCCACACCCTAGAAATAGCAGCTCTGTGGCCCCTTGCCAGGTGGGCCCATGTGTGTCGTTCAGTGAGATACAGCTGATCCATTACTGTTGCCACGGGAAACTAGCAGGCATGGAAACCTCTTCTCAGCTGCTGTCCTCCATTTCCTGCTCACTTGCAGTAACCAGCCCATGGCCGGGGTGGATGAACAGGTCAGACCAAAGCATCGGAAGTGCATGTGAGCACATGGGAGTATCTCCATGCTGAGCTCTGGGGCGTTAGCACTTCCCAGGGTTTGACACTTACTGTCTGCTGAACTCTAGCAGTAGATAACCTGCCTCCAGTCATCTTGGCCATGCAGGGGTGGGAGAAAGAGGGGCATAGTAACATCTTTTCTAAACATAACTTGGTAAGCTATTCCTGTTCTAATGAAATCTGATATTAATGGTGGTGTCTGATTAGAAGCAGGCATTATTAGGCAGGTCTGTGGTCATTCTGTAGGGAGGGGACCAGTAAATCTCCCCCACCCTGCTTCAAGCCGTATTATTAATCTCTATTACACTGGCCTATCTGGGAAATATGCAGCAGAAAATATCTTCCCACCTCCTTCCACACTTCTGCTTCATGGACCCCTGACCTCCCGCGGCCTGGCTTTGACAGAGAGTGGAAGATGAGATGCTGTAACCTCCGTCCCAGACACACATCTACCCATACCCCTTTTTCACATTTACTCCTCTGTGGGCCAAATGGACAGAATGCATGCTGAATACCATCCCTGTGACTTGACTGTAGAAAAGCTGCTGCAGGAAGCTGCAGAATGACCTATGGCTTGAGTCTAACTGATACAAGGGATTTAAGGCTGAAAAGGGGCCATTTTGGTCATCTAATCTAAACTCCCACATAACCCACAAAATGAGGTCTCTACAGAGACACTGGAAATAGTGGAGGAATGGGATTTTCAAATACCCAAATGGAAATTAGACACCCTGCTGCCAGTCACACCTATAAAGATCCATCTAAAAGCTTGAAGGGACTCCTCTACACATGACACCACTGAGCACAGTCATCCTAGATGCCTGATGCTATTAATGTGGGTGAAACAAATGCCCCATTTTTATATAACTTTTTTTAAAAAAGGAAAAAAACCTAATACCACTGTGACCGCCCCCGTTTCAATGTGGTCAATCAGATGCCTGAACTCCCACTGCAGCTCAGGCAGGGAAGAGCAGGGGGAGACTGACAATTCACATTGCAGCCCAAACGAGGGTATGTCTCACTCTAGGAATCAGACACTGGAAAATGCTGAACCAACAGCCGCTGATTCTGGCACAGGAAGGATAATTTCCCATTGGGCGGGATGGAAACATCTGATGCTGTATTACTGAACCAAACAGCTTTGTGTAGCTTTTCATTCACAAAGCTTTGAGCTGGGGGGAGGGAAGAGGGTGTCTTTACTCAGAGCAGAATTATCTTTGATCAGTTGGGGCTGGGAGGAACATGGGCCCCATCCTACCTGGAAGAACATGGACATGCTGGTGTCCATCCATGTGGTGTGGTATGTGACCCGTCAGTTCACGGAACAGGTCAAGCTGTGCCATTAGCTCCTGTTTCACCTACATGATGGAGATGGGAGTGGGGGCAGAAAGAGAGAGTGGTCAGTACAGCAGAAAGAACAGGACAGCTCTGGTAAGAGGTCTGTTTGGGAGACCCTTGTCTTGTACTGCTCATACAGGACCTAGTCCTGGGAGGTTCCCTCAACTGCCATTGAAGGCAATGGTCCTGACCCTATAATCTGTCCTACAACCAACTGAAGGCCCTCAGCTCCCATTAGCTTCCCGGGATTAGGACAGAAATGGGCCTAGCACTGTAAATGGAGACTAATATTATCAAAGATGCCTTGGGGTTTGGGATATAAAGTAAAAAGAATGGGAAACGGGCGTCCAAATCCTGAAGGCAACTTTGAGGTTCTCAGCCCAGCAGCCCTTGTAAGGTAGGAGCAACCTCCCTTTCTGTCTGTGCACCTCTTCACGTGAGAGCACCATGGTAGGGGTGCGCCGATAAAGATTTTTGGGCCAATACCAAAGGCCGATTGTTGACCAGCCATATCAGTCAACACCAATCCAATTGCTGATATGCACACCAGCAGCATGGAGAGCAGTCTGGCTGGTAAGTCCGTTGTGGAAAAGGGGTGGGGGAGGGAAGGGGTGTGGCGGGGTGCAGATCAAGGCCCCCATGGTGAGGGAGGGAGCAGGGCTGGGGCTGCCCAGCCGGGGCAGGGCATGGGCCAGAGCCATGGCTCATCTGTGGGGCGTAGGGATGGCTCCCACTGCTGCATACACCCATGGGAGAGGCATGGGGGACTTGTGTCCCCTAGATCTGTTCGCAGGGCAAGGGTGGGCTGCTCACCGCAGGCTGGGGCCAGAGGCTGTGCCTGGCTCTACCCAGCAGGGGGGTGGAGGGTGAGGTTGGACCGGGGCTGCGCTCAGGTCAGGCAAGTCAGGGTGGGTGGTGGCAGTGGCACTGGGGGTGGGGGGCTACAGCCACCCCTAAATTCACTTTAGCCACCCCTCCTAGGACAGCCACCACCACCCAATCCACCCTGCCTGACCCAAACACAAAGCACAGCCTGGTTCACCCCCTGCCCCCGGGAAGAGCCTGGCATAGCCTCTGGCCCCAGCCTGCAGCGACCAACCCACCCTCAGCCTGCGCACAGATCAGGGAAGTACGCGCACCCCGTGCCTCCCCCAGGGCTGCGTGCAGTGGTGGACCACCCCCTCCCCTGACCCCACCATGACCCCCAGACAAGCTGTAGTTCCATCCTGCATCCTGCCCTAGCTGGGCAACGCCTGCCCCTGCCTCTGCCCCACTCCCTCCTTCACTACAGGGGCCTCAATCTGCCTCCTGCACCACCCCTTCCCCCCCCCCACAGACTTAGTGGCTGGACACTGCTCTCCTCACTGCTGGGCTACATTCCTGGCCGCATGTATGCTGTGGCTGTGCACATGCACACGGCATTTATCAGCGACATTACTGGCCACATCAGCCAAAAAAAGCTGATTGCCAATTATGTCAATTTTCCTTTTATTGGTGCCAATACAATATGGACAGATGTAATGGTGCACCTCTAGGCCCTGGTCCTGACAGAAGTCTCCAAAACCAACTTTATCTTCAGGCTCGCTCTGCAGCCTCTTCTCAAATGTTGTTCCTGTAGCCTTTCCTAAACATCATACAAGGATGTTGCTTTTGGCAGTGACCCCACCTTCCCTTTCCACATACATCATGACCAAGGCACAGCAGTGGCTTAATAAATACAGTCTTGTGCCTCTCGCTGAGCATAGCTGGGTGCATCTTCTGTGTAGCGATTCTGTGATCCAAAATGATCACTGAGGGCTGGATTAGAGATAACACGTTCTTTCACTTGCCACCAAAATCCTGCCTGGATTGGATGATAAGCTTGGGCACTCAGCCACCAACCCCCAGTGTTTAAAATACTCTGAAGGTTCAAACTGACAGCTATCAGATGCAGAGTTTCTCATCAAGTAAATGAAAGCAAAGCCTAACGAATCCCAATATGGACCTCTACAGCATTTGCCTAGAATGATCTCCAGGTACCTGCAGAAGTTAGTTCTCAGAAATCCTCCCTATCCCAAGGGAAGTGATTATAACGTATCAAAATATGGGGAAACCGAGACAAGGAGAGGGGAAATGATTTGCCCAAGGTCATGCAGGACGTCAGTGGCAGAACTAGGGATACAGCTCAGAATGCCTGCCACTTGGGGTGCATTGATATATTGGTCCATATCTTATCGGCACCGATAAAAGGAAAATTGACATTATCAGCAATAGGCTTTTTGGGGCTGATAATGTTGCCGATAAATGCCACATGCACGCACAGGGCCAGGAATGCAGCCGAGCAGTTGGAGACCAGCATCCAGCTGGAAAGTCTGCTGGGGAGAAGGGGCAGGGGGAGGGAAGGGGCATGGGAGGGGGCAGATCGAGGCCCCTGCACTGGGGCTGCACCGAGCTCTTCCTGGTGGGAGGCTGGGCCAGGGCTGCGCTCAGGGCAGGTGATAGCAGCATTGGGGGTGGGAACAATAGTCATCCCAAACATTTGCCATAGCCTCCCCTGACCCTGCCAGTGCTGCTGCTGTCCACCCCGAGCGCAGCCATGGCCCAACTCCCCGACCTGGAAGAGCCCTGCACCACCTGACCCCAGCCCACAGCAGCACCCCACCCACACACACATCTTCATAGTTTCATAGTTTCATAGTAGTTAGGGGTCAGAAGGGACCTGAAAAGATCATCTAGTCTGACCCCCAGCCACTGGCAGGAGCACACGGTGGGATCACACGACCCCAGACAGGTGTTCATCTAACTTCTTTTTGAATTTACCCAAGGTAGGAGTGAGGACCACTTCCCTAGGAAGTTGGTTCCAGATCCTAGCCACCCTAACAGTGAAATAGTGCCTTCTAATCTCTAACCCGAACCTATTCTCCAGCAGCTTCTGGCCATTGTTCCTCGTCACCCCAGGTGCTGCTGGGGGGAATAGAGCCCTTCCTATTTGCTGCTGATCTCCCCTACCGAGTATGTAGGCAGCCACCAGGTCCCCCCTCAGCCTCCGCTTGCTAAGGCTGAACAGGTTCAGGTCCCTCAGACTCTCCTCATAGGGCCTGCCCTGTTGCCCTCCAAACAAATGGGTGGCCCTCCTCTGAACCCTCTCAAGGCAGGCCACATCCTTTTTAAAGTGCAGTGCCCAGAACTGGACACAGTACTCCAATTGTGTCCTGACCAATGTCACGTAGAGGGGGAGTATCACCTCTCTGAAACGGCTTGAAATGCATCTTTGGATGCACGACAAGGTGCGGTTGGCTTTGCTGGCTGCAGTCTGGCATTGGCGGCTCATGTTCATCTTGGAGTCAGTAATGACTCCAAGATCCCTTTCTGCCTCTGTGCTCACAAGGAGGAGCTCCCCAGCTTGTATGTGCACTGTGAATTCCTTCTCCCCAGGTGCAGCACCCTCCATTTATCTACACTGAACTCCATCCTATTACCATCCGCCCACTTCTGTAGTCTGTCTAAGTCTAATTGCAGCCTCTCTCTCGCTTCGAGCGTGCCTACCTCTCCCCACATCTTGGTGTCACCGGCAAACTTGGACAACGTGTTTTCCACCCCCTCATCCAAGTCGCTGATGAAGATGTTGAACAGTGTAGGCCCCAGGACCGAGCCCTGGGGAACCCCACTAATCATATCCCGCCAGGTCGAGTACGACTCATCCACCACCACTCTCTGGGTGCGCCCCATCAGCCAATTTTTGACCCATCCAACTGTGTAGGCATCAGCGCCACAGTCGCTTAATTTATTAATGAGAATGGGGTAAGAAACAGTGTCAAAGGCCTTCTTAAAGTCCAGAAAGACTGCGTCCATGGCAACACCATCATCCAGGGATGTAGTTACCTGGTCATAAAAGGCCATCAGGTTGGTCTGGCAGGACCTGCCTTTGATGAACCCATGTTGATTTCCCCTGGGCATGATCTCCCCAGCTGGCCCCTCACAGATGTGATCCTTGATAATTATTTCAAGGATTTTCCCCAAGACCGATGTGAGGCTTATGGGCCTATAGTTTCCTGGGTCCTCCTTTCTCCCTTTCTTATAGATGGGGACCACATTAGCTAGTTTCCAATCTCCGGGCACCTGGCCCACGGACCACGATCACTCATACAGCTGGGCCAAGGGCACAGCAATGACCCCCGCCAGCTCCCTCAACACCCATGGTTGGAGGGCATCAGGGCCCACAGATTTAAAAACATCCAGCCCTTCCAGAAGATCCCTAACTACTTCTGCGCAGACCTGAGACCTGGCAGTGCTATCCCCAAGATTACCCCTACCTGTGGTGGGAGGGCTGTCCTGGTCCCTGTCCAAGAAGACAGAGACAAAGAACTTGTTAAAAATTTCGGCTTTCTCATCTGGCGTAGCCACAAGATTACCATTTGAGTCTAGCAGGGGCCCTACATTACTCTACATTACCTGGTGCCCTCTTCTTACTCCCAATGTATTTGAAGGAGGACTTTTTGTTGTCCTTAATCCTGGTCGCTAGCCTGAGCTCCACCCCCACCGTGGTCTTCCTAATGGGCCAAAGGGGAGTATTCCTCCTTGGTGACAGCCTCTCCCTTTCACCGGGTGTACGCCTCCCTTTTGGCCCTCATGCATTCTCGAATGCCTTTGCTAAGCCATGGGGGTTTCAGAGCACTCTTACCCCGCTTCTTTCTCTTGGGGACTGTCACACTCTGAGCCTGGAGAATCATCCCCTTAAGGTACGACCATCCCTCATGGACTCCCATATCCTCTACCTTTTGGGCCCTCAGTGCCTCCCCCACTAATCTCCTAAGTTCATTGAAGTTGGCCATTCTGAAGTCAGGGGCTTTAGTCTTGGTGTAAGCCCTCAACACCCTGCGCTGGACGGTGAATTCCAGCAGGCAATGATCACTGTCACCCAGGTGGTCAAGGACCTGCAGCCCCCTCACCAGATTGTCCCCAGTGGCCAAGACCTGATTGAAGACAACCTTGTGATAGCAGCACTGGAGAGAGGCACTGCATTCATCCTTCATTTCCCCTCACCCTTCCTGTGTCTGGGGAGCACAAAGCCCCCATACCTCCCTCGGGGGTGCGCGCAACAGTGGGACTCGCACCCCCATGTCTCCGGCCCCCCAGGTGAGCCGCTTACATCCCTGTCCCATGCTCCGCCTCACCCTGGCTGTGCAGGACCTGCCCCTGCCCCAGCCCCACTCCCTCCCTCACTGCAGCGGCATCAATCTGCCCTCCAATTCCCCTTTCCTACCCTCTGCCCTGCACACAGATCCAGGGGGCACACACCCCCATGCTTCCCCCAGGGCTGTGCGCAGCGGTGGGATCTGACCCCCTTCTCACTGCGACCCCTGGACGAGCCACCTGTGGCTCTGTCCCATGCCCCACCCCACCCTGGCTGGGCAGTGCCTGCCCCTGCCCCAGCCTCACTCCCTCCCTCACCATGATGGCCTTGATCTGTGCCCCCACACTCCTTCCCTCCCCCCACCCGTTCCTCCCCAACAGATTTACCAACTGGACACTGCTCTCCAAGCCGCTGGGCCATCGGTATCAGCCCAAAAAATCTTTATCAGTGCACCCCTACCTGCCATGCTTCCGCTCAACTACAAACCAATAGTCCACAATATGGACTTTGTTTGGCTTGAGGCTCAGCCTGACCTGAGACCTGGAATAAATTATTGTGTGTGACATGAATGAAAAGGCAAAAAACAATTTCAGGGAGTGGGGTGCCCAAGAAAATTGTGGGTAGCTCCCATTCCTTGTTCTCTTACCTCTGACATCTTCAGGAGGCCTTTTGCTAGAGCCATCCGGAACCCCATCTTTCCGTGGAAGAACCCGTCCTCATTAAGCAGAGAGGAGTTGTTCTTGAGCACTTCGCAGACTGGGGAGCCCTCAGAGAGGTTGGCATGCAGGCCAATTGGGATGTTATGCCTACAACGTGAAAAACATGCCAGGTGAGCTTTGCCTGCTCTGCAGTCAGTGAGGCACCATTCAAGGAGCTGAACTGATTGACGGAGAGGGGCTTCATTCTTTCCATCCATTGTCACTGCTCCCCTAGAAAAACACTAAGCAAAGTAGCTGATTTCCTAGGGGGAACAATCCTGTGCTGAGGTGCTTTGCATCTCGCACACCTGGGATCCCATGAAACAGAAGAGCAGGAACAATAGCCATAAAGCACCTCAGTCAAAGTCAGCGCTACTGTAACTCTACCAGCTCTATTTGCACAGACAACAGCCAGGCTTCCAGAGTGGGTAGCTCCTATGTTAAGGATGGGTGTTTCTGAGGTACTTCAGTTTTGCCTGACAGCTTATGTTTAAGCTGCCCTTAGGCAGTATCCAATTATAGGCCGTGCATGCCACATGTGGCTGCTACAGTAACAGCACAAGCTACAGCTGCGCGGTAAATAATGACAGATTTAAGGGTGATGCAGTTCAACAGGCTGGCCTGGGAACTGCAGCCAGGTGCTCAGCTCCCCTGTTGATGTACAGGAAGGACGGGTGACTGGTCAGCAAAGACAGAGCTGTACAAAATAGCACATCCCTAAATTACAGCAGCAGGTTACAGCAAGTGCTGGCAGAACATAAGTGCAAAGCCTGGAGTTAAATAACCCCAAAGGTCTGACTCAGCAACTGTGGTTTAAAAAAAAACCCAACAAGAGCCAGTGGATCAGACTCCTCTTAAAGCTTTTTATGGAGATACTTCATATTAACCACTGCATTTCCTTGCTCAGTGTTTATGGCTTCCCTGACAATGCACAATGGGAACTGCAGGTGCTGACAACCTTGGTTATTTTCTTTATGCCTAAGGAGTTGGCTGAAAGGCTGCCTTGGTGTTTCTTCCAAACAGATTCCTGAATGGAGGTTCCCCTTGGCCTCTGGCAGACACAGGAAAGGTGAGGGGAAATGAAGGATGAATGCAGTGCCTCTCTCCACTGCTGCTGTCACAAGGTTGTCTTCGATCAGGGCACAAGCCCTCTCACGGTTGCACCTTCCTAACCTCAAGCTGCCGGATGGACAGCAGCTTAAAGCTAACTGTGTCAGTCACAACGTGGAAAAGTCACATTAAATGGGAATGGCATCCCTTTGTCAGAGGACATTAAGCAGCAAGGAGGCCTGCATAGCCAAGCATATTTAACGCCTACCAGTGCCCCAGCTCTGGGCTCCCTGGTGCTTCCTGCCAAGAACTGGCCAGGATTTTTTCCATTGTTGTTGGAAAATGTTGAAATCAAAGTTGTAGAAACCGAAACTGTTCACAGACACACAGCAGCTCTGATGAAAGAGTTGTTGAGAAATGGTTTTTGGGGTTTGGGGGTAATGCTTTTTCACTCTCTCTCCTTCCCTTTTGTTGAGGCTGTTTTACTTCGTGATCCAACGGGTACATAATTTATTCAGAGAGAGAGAGACGAAGTCAGGAGCCTTGTGGTGCCAGTTCTTGCCTGAAACATGGGAGACCCAGTTTCAAGTCTTTGAGACAGTAAATATAAATTATAGTGTGGAACAGTCCCAACAGGAGGGCTGCAGAGAAACCCGTTGGAAAACCCAGTAGCCTGGTGGACAGAGCACTGGTTGGTGGAAGAATGGTAGACCCAGGACTAGACCCTGGGGTTTGCAAGTGCCCTACCCCCCAGGGCTATTCTAGGGAGGCTGCCTTTCTCATGCCAATACAGAACAGAGAGCTCCAAAAAAATGTATGGGCCAGTTCTGAGCCTGCAAGTTATTTTGCTAGTGTGGACACAGCACTGGATGCCTTAGTGTAGACAGCTTTCTGGCTCCAGCAGCTGTTACAGCCACCTGCTCTGAACAGGCTTAACTGATCTGGCACTAAAAATATCTCCTGGAATAGGCAGCTTCTACAACAGGAAACTCAGCACAGCTAACCCCAGTGCAGCTGAATCAGCAGAGGAGCTGTACGCAGACATTCACTGGGGCAGGGAAGGCAACAGGGTTTGATTTCTGAACCTCCCAACCCCTGCACTCCTCCCACCTGGAATATTAATAGTGGCAATTTGGTAAGGTTTGCCAGATGGGCGTTTCCTAGTTGTGAGGAAAGAGATGTCAAAGCCTGCAGAACAGCCTGAGGAGGGGAGTGGGGAATGCTGGGGTCAGTCCATGCATCTTGGGCCTCCCTGGGCACGTCTACGCCATATGTTTACTGTGGAGCGGCCTAATTAGCTCCACAGTAAAGTCTCCACATTCATACATGTGGTCCTATTAGGTTGCAGTTAACTAATAAATGCTGTCATAGATTAGCACTTGTAAATACAAGTACTATCCCACGACAGTGTTATTTACTGCACAGCAATGCACATGTAGACACTGTCAGGGCTGGCTGGGGCAGGAGGGTGCGTCATTGCAGGGGCTGCCTGCTGGTTAGCCCTGCCCTGAAGCACCCTCCTGCCCCAGCCAGCCCCTCCACAGCATGGGTCGGAGCAGCCCTAGGCTGGGGGCTGACCCCCTGGATTCCCTGTAAGCTGGGGCGGCTCCAACCCAGCTCAACATACTGTGGTCTTAGGCACTTGTATAAATGTGGCACCTGGGAGCAATGAACTCCAGCACAATATGTACTGAAGTGGATTGCTTTGCATTAACTGCGCGTGTAGATGCGCCCACTGAGTAAAACCTCTCACCCCCCTCATGCTGCTCCTTGGCTTCTGGCAGTTTTGCCTTGCCTCCAAGGCAGAAATGATAGTGCCACTAATTCCCACTATGAAAGCTGTGCTCTTTTCATTCCTTCTGCACCACGCAACGCAGGGACTGCTGGGGCTCCAGATCAGCAGCCACTTATAGCAGAAAGAAATATCATAGATCCAGTTACATTGATCACTCTGTGAAATGCAATTCATCACTCTGCAATTCAATTCACTCTGTGAAATACAATTCATCACTTAGGGTCATAGGAAAGTAGGACTGGAAGGGACCTCCCAAAGTCATCTAGTCCAGCCCCCTCAACATCCCTAAGTAACCCATCCCAGCCAAGCATCTGTCTAACCTGCTCTTGAAACATTTCCAGGCATGGAGATCCCACAGTTTGTCTAGGTAGCCTGTTCTAGCATTTATAGTTGGAAAGTTCCTCCTAATCTCCAAACTAAATTGCTCTGTTGTAGCTTGAGGCCATTGCTCCTAGTCCTGTCCCCTATGACCACAGAGAATAGTCTATCTCCATCCCCTCTATAATTGTCCTTCAGGTCTTTGAAGACTGTTATTAAACCTCCCCTCAGGTTTCTCTTCTCCAGACTACTGGTAAATAACCCTAGCTCTTCAGCCTTTCCTCAAGTCATGCTTCCCAGGCTTCTACTAAGTTGATGCTGCTCTCTGCTGGAGCTTTCCCAATCTGTCCGCGTCTTTCTTAAACTGTGCAGCTCAAAACTGGACACAGTACTCCTTGGCCCACTTTGTGATTATGAATTTCTAGACGTTTGCTAAATGTAGCAAAACAGCTCAGGAAAAATTGGTTTAATTTTGTTTGTTTTTTTTAAACTCTAATCTCTGCCTTTTGGCTTTAGTTGTTTTACTGCAATCAAGCTGGGTTCAATTTACTTGCTCAATACATTTTATGGGGTTTTTCACCAAAGGAACCTGAATGATTTGAGCATGTCTCAATTCTAACCCAGTGGGCCTTCTCTTTTAATGCAAGGCTTGCCTAATTGTCAAGTGCTGATACCAAAGTGTTTTATTAAGCATTTTACCATACTCCTAATTTCTCAGGTAAACAGGATTGTCAGTGTTAGTGCAGGGACTCTCTAAGTCTCTGGAGTGCTTGAACCAAGCAAAATTTATTCTGCAAAGACTCAAAGGGAGCTGATTTTTACTGAGTCACTCGGCAGCTCTGACTATAAGCTGATGGCATTGCTTGCACTATGGTTGCTAATGTTTGACAGGAAATGATTCAGCTATCAGCAGGAATTGGTAGATGGAAATATTTGACTATGAACCCACTTTCCTGTATGTTATCTGGTGGGGAGTAGAGGAAAAACAGTTGAGGCCATGCATCCTGCTTCAATGGGACACTGAATGAGTGTCTAGGTGGTGCCACAAACAGTATTATGGAAGCTGTTTCAAGGAGAACACAAACTACTGAAATACATTCCCAGACAGGTGTTGGGCACCATGAAGTCTGAAAACTACATGGTTGTAACATTAGCCTGGGAGAAGGAATGGCTCAGAAGCCAACCGAACCAGCACAAGGGTTCAAGAATGTCAAGTATGAGAAAACATTAAGAGAGCTCGCCTTGTTTTCATTGTAAAAGGAGACTCTTGTTGTAATTTTATAATGTGTTTCAAGGCTTTGGCTAACATCATTTGAATATCTGATATGTCTTCTATCAAGCAGATAAATTCTGCCCTTTCTGATCGAATAGATTTCTAACTCTTCAGCCTCCCAAGAGCAATGGATCAAGTGTAACAGTGACCAACTTTTACAGAATTCAAAACTGTGGAACAAAATGCAATGCTTAGGAAAGTGCCTGTACAGAAGCATTTCATTCGAAGTACAAGGCTCACAGGGAACAGACATGCAGCAAAGGCTGTGGAGCAGGAATGCAGGAATTAGGTCTGCAGCGCACAGGTAGGTGTTCCCCAGCTGACTATTACCTTCCTTAATCTGCGTCCATTTTCTCTGGGACATAACGAGCCACTTAGTGCTGGTTCCTGCATATGCTCAGCAACAAATGCTCTGCAGGACGTTGTGTTATGAAAAATGAGTTCCTGACACTCCCTGCATGATGGACACAGGTTCTCAGACACTAACTAAAATAGACAGAAAACGTAAGCAGCCACCATGGCATTTTGGCAGTGATCTACACTGCCCCATGGGAGATGGGCTACTCTTCCTGATCCCTGTCACACATTATTCAGCAAGTTCAAGAACCACACGCTGATAAGAAGATGCTGTGTGAGGGTGGAGCCACCTTGCCTACTGGTGGGTGCAAAATGAGCGCACACAGCCATATCTGATCACTAGCTCAAATTGAAACCAGTGTCATTCAGAATTGCCAGTCATTCTAATAGTTCGAGCAAAGCAGAACAGCAATGTCTACAGTGAATGCTTTGCTGTGATGGCTATCACTGGCCAGGGCTTTGAATATAGAAACGTGAAAAAGGTATTAAATGCAGTCTCCCAAGGGAACTGGGGAGTCCCTCGGTCTCTGTTTTGCCCAGTGTTAAGCAGTAAGCACTATGACATGATCAGCACATGAAGGCTCACGTGAATGTGTTTGGCTTTGTTCTCTGGACCTGCGCAGAGAAACAGCAGGTAGGCAACATCAGGTTTCAACCAACTTCCGATAGGCAAAGCCAAAGTCACCAGTTCCAAAAATGTGGGCACATATTCAGCAGTTCTGCGGTAAAGAGCTTTGGCTCTTTGAACACATCTGCCATGCGTTCTGCACCCACCAAGCAGATTGTCAATATTCAGCAATGAAACAGGGTCCAGCAGCTTCTCCTAAGCAAGCTGTCAGAGCAGCCACCAGCCTCCAAACCATCTTCTCATTACAAGTGAAGAGACTGGGAAGAGAAAATGCCTTACAGCAAGTGTGAACGAGAGGAATAACCTCAACTTGGGTCCTTAGTGCAAATGTTTTTGCTGAAATATTACCCCTAGATGCAGTTACTATACTGCAACACACCTACAAAGATGATGGTTTGTGAAATAATACAGGGGGAGACTCACAACCACAGCAAACATCTGGACAAGACGTCTGTCAAGCTCCAGGCAGAAAGAGGCACCTTCGGAAGCAAGAGAAGCTCCTTAATTCAGCAACCTGCTGCAGGTTGTGAACCACCAGCTATGAATGGTCCAGTTCTACTGTACATGCACTATCCAAAATACACTTGGTTGCTGTATTCTCGTTCCTGGGAGCTTTGTGCATAATTCTACTGACATCAATCAGTTTATCGGAATAGGTCCGTGTTGCATTTGCAATGGACACCTAACCAGCCACATGCCAGCCAGCCCACCGTGACACCTGGTTTTTATTCCTTTAGGAATGCTTTCTTCAGTTGTTTGGTTTCTACCAAGGAATTTGAAGGGTAAGCTACTGAGCCCTTCCACAGAGAACCTGCCCCTATTTCCATATCAGAAAATAATGGCACTGTATGAGTTCTTTCCTTTTCCTTTGCAAGTGAGAGCAGACCCACCCTCAGCATCTCCTGTGTATCATTATCTTTGGAACCACCACCTGGCTAGGCTCCTTGGCTTGGATCCCAAGTAAGGATGTAATAACCAGCTCCCTGACTTCAATATCAATAACCTCACACAACTACCAAGCCTTTGTAAACAGCAAAATGTCCAAGGTGGGGAAAGGTGCTGTGCTGTGCTTTAAAGAAGTGATGCAAGCAGAGCACCTCTGGGTTTCTCCATGATGGGCAACATCAGCAAGTTTGCATAAATGAGCAAATCAGAGTTAAGTAAGTGTTAGAGCTGCTGCTATCCTGGGGCAAACTGTAAAATCTGATTATCTTTTATCAACCACCACATCTAACTGTCATGCATCTGTCCTTGCTTCATGTCCTGTTACTGCTGATTACAGAGCTATTTCTGCAGAGAGCAGCACTCTTAGGCCTAGCTTCCACTAAGAACTTTTGCCAGTATAGTGATGTTGCTTAGGATGTGAGGGGGCTTTTATAATGTTTATATATTAGAAGAATGTAGATGTAGCCTACCCCAGAAAAGGGGTATTTTTACAGGCTTATTTCATCAGGGGAAATGAAGCACTGCATTGTTGGTTTAAGTTGTCTCCATTAGGAGGTATAATTGGTGCAATTTGTTATGGAGACAAGACCCTATGCCATTCACTCAAACCCTGAGAGGTCCAAGTGCACTGAGGAAGAGACTGCCAAGTGATTTAACAGTCAGTGTGGCAAGAGTATCAGAAAGGCCTCTAGATTAGTCAGAGTGAAGCAAGAACGTCAGAAGGAAGTCACTGTTTGCATACTTGCTTTACAATTAGCACTGATGGGAAAGGAAGCAAAAACACAGCTGGCAACTAAGTGTGGCCTGGTTAGAACTCTTCTTTGAAGTGTTCCCAGTTGTGGCAAGGGCTTTGGACTCTATATAACTGCCGTGCGGCACCTGAGCTCCTCAGAAAAATGAAGAGCAGGAATGAGTCTGAACTTCTACTCTCGAAGGGGTGTCAGTGGTTCATCACAGTCAAGCTTTCTAACAAAAAGATGAGGAAAGCACTTTGAAAAACACATAGGGGGAGAGCTGGATATTTCCATTAAAGATAGGATGTCTGGATTCCCTTTTCTCATGAACTATAGGACTCACAGGCTGATACTCCACTCAAGGTGGTGCTGAGGATTTTTTTTCAGAACACAGAACTGAAAGGAGCTTCTAGGGGCAACAAGTCCACGCCCCTGCTCTGGCAGGCAGGCACAACCTTCCAATTTCCTGTCTACATTTACTCCTGGCCACTCCTCTCCCTCCGTACTGATTGCCTCTGACACATTTATTTCTGTAAATCATATATCTAGCTCTGTTCTGATCACTTGCTCTTTCCTGCTCTGATGCAAGCGCTGTCCCAGCAGCCACACAGCATGGTGCTGACGCAAACCTAGCAAAGGAACTTCCTTTAACACTATGATATACCTCTGTTTCTCAAATGTATTTCAGAGTGTAAGTTGACCCCGTGTATACGTTGAAAGCAATTGTTACGGTTCATTGTGGAAGGGAAAGGAAAAGACTTGTAATCAGAACAATACAGTACTTGCTCACCCCCGACCGGTTATAGAATGAAAACTACTAAACACCACGTTGACTACGGAAGCTTTCTCTTCAGTGACATCTTTAGAGCATCTCCAAGGCCAGTTCATTTGACCTTCATTGAAAGGTAATATTAGGCAGCAAAGTGTAGTTGATTCATCAGGGACCCTTTAACCCTGCTTTCATAGTGCTTTTGAAGTGTTTCAGGGACAAAAAACAAAATAAAACTCATTCTTCCACTTGAGATTGTGGGGCTGCCCCCAGCTGGTACCACGTGAGAGTGTAAGCCAATATTCAAAGCAGGATGAGATGAAAGTGGGGAGCAAACAGGGAAAAGGTTCAGACTTTGAACACATTGATTGCAGAAGCAGTCAGGGTCTAGCTTTCTTTTGACGCTAACAGAACAGTTTCATTTCTTCACAGGTATCTTTTTAAAGTCCTCACTTGTGCCTACAGATTACCATTTTGTACAGTACAGAATGCAAAAGAGAGCACACATTTAAGCTAAAGAGCCCTGAGAGCATGAGAATTACAGACCATGGCACAGACGCAGCGCTGGTACAAAACTCCACTTGTACAAACTGGGATTATCACAAATGAGGAACTGTCCTCTAATGCGGTGGTGGGAGAAACTGGGGAGACTTGATATTCCCCCGAGTCCTTCTCACTGTGGATGCAAAGGCAGCAAAATCCAGATCACACACAGCAGCCCTACCTTGTGCACAGGAATGTCGACTCTTTGATCTACAAAGACTGCACATGCTTGAAGGAACATGGAAGCCATCTGCATGTCTACATGGTACAGATTGTCTAAATACGTCCACACATCCTGAGCTACTAGTTTGAGGCAGGTCTGCCACTTAGTACAAACTTAAGCCATCCCCTTGAGTCACCATTTAAAGCTTTTGACTTTGCAGCAGTCTTGATCATGCAGTTCTAAAGGATACGTGCAGATTCAGCGGCATCTTAGAGCAACTCTTTATTGTAGCCTTGCACTTCCTGGATACCTTCATGCATATATCCAAAGTAGGGTGCAGGGCAATGCCAGCTCCCAGGCAACTCTAATATCCTTGACTGGGTGCTCAGGGAAGGCATTATACAGATGGCTGTTGTGGTAGTGTCTGCAAGAAGGCAAAGATCCACACCCAGGTGGTGAAAGCTGGGGAAGGTTTATGATGTGCTTTATATATATTTTGCTTTATTGGCTGTTATAAAAATCTGCTTACTGCTGCCTTGTTTCTGCTGAGTCACCCAACCAGATCATAGAGCAACATGCAATGCCCCCAGAGAGGCCTATGAAGTCTTGATGGAGTGAAGTCTAGGATGACCTATAAACAAAACCACAGCATTGCACAAAGAGGAATAAAGATTGAGAATAAAGGACTTCATTCCCAGTATGTCACAACACAATGAGATGCCTAAGAGAGATGACTGTGAAAAGTCAACAGTCCGAGAAGTACCCTCATTTATTTGTACCTGATTAACAGAGTTTGCCTTGCAAAGTTGTAGGTATCCGCTAGTTATTTTGGAGTGAATACAAGACAAAGAGAAATGAATCCAGGAGAGAATGCTGTAGATGTCTCAAAAGTTGAAAAGCCTTAAAATTCATACTTCAACTCAAATTCAAAACCCCCAAACTTGAGTGAATATGGAATGATAAAGACAACAGTGTCTCTGTCCTTGTCCTCCTTTCTGCAAGGCCTGCATATGGCATGGGGTGACAAAAGATATTTTAGCAGGAATCCAATAGAGTCTTCGGGCACTATACATATGCTCCAGGATTGGGCGGGGAGTGGAGGGAAGAGACTTTAATTAGAGCAGCTCCAAGAACTGCTCTAATTAACATGCCCAGAGCATCTCATACATCAGCATCCCCACGCTTAAGAATGGCGGCAGGGTCTCTTTAACTAAAGCTTGTTTGATGAGCTTTAGTTAAAATGCCCCCACCGCCATTTTTAAGCACGGGAACACTGATACACAAGACGCTGGATTCTGCTGGACTGTGGTAATTACCACACTCCCGCAGACTCGATTAACTGAGCCTGCTCCAACACTGTCATTTCAACATTTCAGAGCAGCCTCGTTTCTTGTCTATAAGTACCCTTTAAGTCCACAGCCTCCAGGTATATTTAAAATCAGGTTTACAACAGAAAGCTAGCCTGGACCTTTCTGATAGAGGAGCTAGCATCTCAGTCACGACGGTGAATTAAGAGATTGCTTACAGAATCAGATGCTACATTTATTGTGGCAACAGACACAAACAGTACCTGAATTTAGGCTCTCAGCCAGGAATTAGCACATCTGAGGATTATAAACACTGTGCTCCAATTTATATTTATGCACGAGTAACTTTGTGAATTCAATAGGGATAGTAAAACTGGATGAAGTAACTCAAATGTGCAGGATCTGGCATTCATATATGTCCAAAGCTGCTGGGCCTGTATTCTCAGAAATTATTTTAAATCTATTTCACACATCTGTAGGATCCAAAGGAACCCCATCCCCCTCCCCAACTAAGGGAAGGGAGGAGAGGACTATAGTTTCTGCTGCAAAATGTCCCTCCAGCCCTGCTTTGAGAACACGGCACTCAGCACGCAGGATAAATGCTGTGACCTGGATTCAAAGACGCCGCTCTGAAGTGCAGTCACATGGCCTACTTTCTCAATATAGAAACCAGAAACTAGGCCAGGTGGATTCTATATTTAAAAACCTGCCAATGACTGGGGATCTACATGGCTCTAATAGCAGCCAGAGCTTTGGGGTTTCAAGTGCTGTGAGTTGTGTCTGTATCTTGGGGGAGTGACAGCTTAATCTTGTTGCTTGTCTGTATTGTTAAATGTATTTTTGACAAGATTTTAAACATCTCCCTCCCCACGTGCACACATCCGCACACGCCAACTTCTCCCTAACCTGCTTGGAGGTGGGATCTCCTCTCAGGGTAGGACTATGTGCTTCTTGGACCTACATCCCAAGCTGCCCCCTGCCCTAACCCACTGAACTGCTACATAGAAACCCCCTCTGCCTACCCCACTTGCACCCTCACATGCTCAGAGCTCACCAGGTGCTGCAGGCTGAAGATACAGGAAGTCTTCCAGTGACAATCCCACAACCCCTTGTTCTCCCTGCCCTTGTGCACCCCACATCCTTCCTCTACTGTGCATGAGGAGAACTGGACCAAGCTAAGGAGAGGAGGAATGGGCAGGCAGGTGTCTCAAAGGGCTCCTGGTCTATTCCCTGCACGTGGCTGCTGTAACGGAAACTCACCTGGACTGGGCAGACAGAGGGCATGTCATGTCTAGTCCTCTTAGCCACAGGCAGACTGGCTCCAAGACCAGATCCTCTTACAGGCAGCCCCTGCAGGAAGGCCCTCTTCGAGATGGTCCCCAAGTCTGGGCTGAGACATGAGCAGCAAGCCCACACTAGTGTCACCTCTGCAGTGTTCAGGCTGTGGCTGTCAGAGACTAGGCTGCAGGTCTGCCAGCTGGGCACTGCCCATGAGGACCAGATCCAGGGGGGGAAATGCCAGTCTACAACCTAACTCAAGTGAAGTACATCACACAGACTGTCTACACCCTCATAAGCAGACACACACAGAGGACTAGCATGAAGCAGCTGGTATAAAGGCACCCTTCATGAACAACTGGACTTGGGGGAGTGGGATGCCAGGTCTGAACAACCACAGACCCAGCACTGCTCTCTTGTTCATAAAGAGCTGCTTCTGATGCACTAAATAATTTCATCTTCCAGGTTTCAGAGCTGCTTTCTCAAGAAAGTTCACCTGTTGCAGGCTGGAGCTGAGGTAGAAGCTTGGTTTTACCTTCTACACAAGTTACAAGCAATGCTTCACGTTAAATGATTTGCTGGGTTAGTTCAGGAAGCCATGTGATATGCTGCAAAGCAGCTCCCTTAAAAAGCCCCTTCAGGAGTCAAGAATATGTGCATAAAATAAGTCAGGTAGCTGAAGCCCCCAGCTCCTTTTAGCACCTGTGTTTTTGATGAGTGGTTCTATAAAGCCTTTTGTGGACAGGAATATTTTCAATACTTTTTGGGAGGGAAAAAATTAAGTAGGAGAGATTGAAATTTCCCATGTGTAAGTTTGCAGTTTAGGCACTGCAGGGGTTGTGTTAGCTCCTGAAAACAAAAGGCCGGAACAAGGCTAGTTTCCATTCTACAACTAATCCAAACAACATGCAAACAATAAGCAAACAACACAAATAGCAAAAGGAGGGACATTGTTAGCATTTAAGGTATTTAAAAATCTTGAGTGTATGCAATTCAGTAGGTAAGGGACTTTTCACAGCATGGACTTTTATTCTCATTGTGTCTCTTTAAAGCAGCCTGAAAAGAGAAAGACCGACTAACCCACATTGCAGCCACCAAAAGAATAACGTTTTGGTTAGGTGGCCTTCTACCTTCTGGGCCTGGGAGGAAAACAAGTGCAGAGCAGGGACTACCATGGGAAGAAGAACCGTATACAGCAACATTTGCAGAACAATGTTTTTTGAACATGCTGTCAGTAAAGGTGCATTAGAGCCTGTTTCCCGTGCATAAGCCTGGGAAACTTTTTAGTTTTCCCATTTGGGTTAGAAATGTTAGGTGTTCCCTGAATCTTACAGGCTTAGCTTTGCTCATATGGCCTGGCAACAGACAAACAAAGAGGACTAAAGTAAGTAGCTCACCTCCTTGCCAGCTGTGCTGCATCTGTTGCAGCACTGCCATTGACTAGAAGAGAAACGTTGGAAACTGCTCCAGCTAGAAAACACTCCACGATGCCTTGGTTCCTCCATGGGCAATAGCCAAAGTCATCTCCAGTTACTATTAGCTTCACTCTGCCCTGGAGCATCCTTATGGGTCAGCCCTGACAACAGCAAAGCAAAGAAGAAAAATAAAAAACAAAGCTGTGACTAATCTGCAGATTAAGAGGAACCAGGAAACAACAGGCTCAGGTGTTGGATGAATCAAAAAGTAAATCAGTCTCTGACTACATCTGCTGCTCCACCTTAGCTGTTTACAACTATGCATATATTCATCAGTATGTATTACTTCTATTTTTTACCATAACTGCTGCTCTTGCAAATAATATTCTGCCCCTCCTCCAGTGCAACATGGCCCTAGTTCACTTTTCTTTGCAGAGAGGGAAGGATTGTCCTTAATCTGTGGCACGTATCCGGATTAAATGTAGTTTGTCCAGTTTGAAAGGTTAGTTTCTTACATGTCGATTTAAAAGGCTGGTAGCTCAGGGGTTCAAAATCCCTTTACTGCCGTGGTCCAGCAGTTCGCTTTACAGGATCTAACGAGGAGCGACCACCACAAATGCAGCCGGCAGACAATCCTCCTAGAAGCAACTCAAGACATGCTTCGGGTTCAGTGACTGACTTTGGATAGCTGGCTCGCAGTGGCAGTCCAGCCTGGCGAGGTCCCCTGCGCGCTGAGGTCTGAAGTCGCATCACAGAAACAACCAGAGCCTTTCCCACATCCAGACTTTGCCAGACGCAACACTTGGGAAGGTTTCATATTCAAAAATGGGAGAAAGGAGACAGCGTGGACCCCCACGGTGCTCACCGACCCTCTCCCCCACTGGGGTCCAAGCCCCGGGAGCAAGAGCGGGCGCAGGGGGCTGTGCCAGGCTCCTCAGCACTTGCCTGTCGCTGCACTTCAGCTGCCCAAGGCGGCGTGAGGTTTGTTCAGCGTTTTGCACGCAGGAAGACGGGTTTTCTGCTTGGCTCGGGCAGCGCCAAAGCCCGGCTCAGCCCCCAGCGAGGGTGCTAGGCCTCCTCCTCTCGGCTCCACAGCAGCTGAGCATCTGCTCCGGCTCGGGGCCGGCGGAGCAGGCTGCCCGGCGGTGCCAGCGCAAGGAGGAAGTGTCTAGCGGCGCAGCCCCGGGGAGCGGCAGCCCTGCGGCGGGGGGAGCGGGGCCGCCGGGGGCCGGGGCCGAGGCCGGGGCTGCACGGGGCGGGGCGGGCACCTTCCAGCCGGCGGCCCCGCTCCCCGCCGCCTCCCCCCGCCGCCGCCGCCACTCACCCATGGCGCAGCGCCGGCCGCCGCGTCCAGGAGCCGCCGCAGGGCCGAGCGGGCCGGTGGGCGCCTCCGCTCCGGGGCCCGGGCTCCGAGCCCGGGAAGCAGCCGGCGGGGGGGATAGCAGGCCTGGCCTCCGCGGGCCGGGCGGCAAGAGCCGGCTCTGCCAGGACGCGGCCGCTGCGGGCGGGGCCGTAACGCGGGCGGGAATCGGGCGCGACGGAAGCACACGGGGCTCGCCCTCCCTCCCTCCCTCCCTCCCTGGGCTGCGGCTGGACGAGCCCAGGTCCCTGCCAGCTCGGTGTAGATCATTGCTGTGGTGAAAGGCCGGGGGTAGGTGGGCCGCGGACACCTCGTGCAGCCCCAGGGGGCAAGAGCGGGTGGATCAGGTTCCGTATCGGGGGTACACGTGTTTCCTGACACGTTATAAACCCCCGGCAGAGGTGGGGGGGATAGCAGCCTGGTCCAGCACGTAGTAGTTCCTCATGGGGGGGGGGGGAAAAATCTTGCAACTTCCCTTGAAATACTTCCCTTGGAGTTCACAGAGATGTCCTAGGATGCTACTCGTCTGCAGGGACTTCCGGCCCGTTTTTGTCCCGACAGCTGCTTGCAGCGCTGATCCATGGTTTCGCACCTGTTAGCAGCGTTGCACAGCGTTGTCCTGACACCAGGTGAAACGCTCCGGTTTGGGCTCAGCTTTGCTCTGAATTCTTCGGGCAGCGAGACCCCGAGCCCCTGAAGCTGGAAGTGCTTGTCGCCCAGGACGAGCAGAGACCCCTTG
This sequence comes from Alligator mississippiensis, assembly GCF_030867095.1. Taxonomy (NCBI): domain Eukaryota; kingdom Metazoa; phylum Chordata; order Crocodylia; family Alligatoridae; genus Alligator; species Alligator mississippiensis. The sequence goes on along the minus strand of NC_081833.1, from coordinate 15,386,934 downwards.
GGCTCGACACCGTTGGGCAGCACAGAGCTAGCTATCCGTGGTAAGTCTAATTGTCGAACTCTGTAACTGTTCAGCATTTGTGCCCAAAGGCTCCTCTGACTGTTGCTGTCTGCTCCCCTCCACTGAGCTCTACAGATCCCCCATGATGTGGAGGACTGAAACACAGATTGGGTGGACCAGCCAGCCTGTAATTGAGGCAATATCAAGTATTTGAACGCTCAAATTTTACAAGACTTTGGGCGTCCCCTGAGACATTCTGAAAACCAAGGCTTTGCTATACATAACATCTTCTAGGTTGGCCTCTCCCCTAATGCCTCCCACATACCCTGACAGGATTTGAAAAGAAAGCTACTTCCAAAGAGACCCTTGCCTGCAGATTTAAGATACTGGGGACACGCTTGAATGCTTCAAAACAGAAAACCTTAAGATCCATAGGCAGACAGTAAAGCCCTCTCTCCCAGACTACCTGCCCACACCTCTAATGCTTATTATACAAGGAAGTAAAAGGAGCAGACTTTTCTTTCACAGACATACTGGGGAAGTGAGATTTGTACCTGTAAGTAGTATGCTCAGTCCAGTCACACTAGATGCTTTCTTTGGTTTGCCCCAATTTTAAAAGAATCCGTTTTGTTTTTTTCCCATTGGAAACATTTAATACTTGAACACCTCCGGTGGCCTCTGGGTTCTGCTTTTTACTCACCTTGCCTTGTCTGCAGCTGTGACCTCAGTGTTGATCTAGAGATGAAATTCAATAGACCTTGACCAGGAAGTGCCTAAGGCTTCTTAGGCTGAGCTAGGGAGGAACAATTGTTGGTACAGATGAGTGTGCTAGGAAAGCACAACTTGGATCACAGACTGCCATTCACTTGGATCCAGGCCAATCCTATATTGGGCTGCATGTAAGATCCTATTTCTTTAGGCCTTTAACTACTTCTTTTCTTCATTTCAGAGGGAAAAAGCACATTTCCTTGATTGTAACTGAAAGGAGTATGCAGATAGCCTCTGATCATGTTGAGAAGAACCCATCAGCAGCATGTGTTCTCAGCCGTGAAAGCAGATCAAGTCTTGACACACTGAGCCACATCTGAGCTGTTAACGTCGTAAATTTTCAGACTGTTGCTTCACTTTCCCTTTCCAAGGCCTCCATACCTATGTCAGAAGTAGTGAGTCCAAGAGTTTCTGGTGCTTAGACTTGATTTTTTTTTGTCGCAGGCCAAATTAGTCAAATGAGTTCCAAATTCCATCTGTTGAGCAGAGCTCACTTGTTCAGGTCCATGTGGTTTTGCCACCAGCAAGTATCTTTCCTCCCAGACTCTTCAGCCTGGGGCTTCAGATACTCTCAAATCCATGGCAAGTATTTTACATGCAAGCCCCAAGCCTGGAGGTCTTGGGGTTCAGATGCTCCCAAATCTCACTTGCCCCTAGCCAAAAGGTCAAAGGAGCAAGAACACAATGGAGGTATTCTACTGTTGGTTATAGGACCTCACTAAAACTTGGCTGCATTTAAACAAACCCCATTTGGCAGGTTTACCCTGAAACCACAACTCTTTCTGGGAGAATTCCTGGATAAAGAAACCCAGCTGTCTGTGAGTTCCTGCAAATGCTGATGTTTTGAGTCATTAAATCCACAAAAGAGACTTAATGCATATGCAAACCTCAGAGGGCCGGAGATGAGGCATGGATACACCCAGAAAACAGTCATGCATAATCGGGGAGGAAGAAACACCAGTCACTGGAAAGTGGCTTCTGAAAGGAATGCATCTTGTGAGCAAGCTTCCCACAAAGGAAATGACTATCTTGTTCTGAGGATGAAACTCCAAATGCTCTAGAAACCTCAGCTGCCAACATCAAAAGGGCAGTATCCACAGAGTCTCCAATTTCAGGGAGGCCCCGCCTGGCTTAGGAAATTACTCCATTGGCAAACACAGTCAATAGCAATGGGTCCTTCAGAATCAATCTTGAAATGTGTGTGTCTGCTAATGTAAAAGTGATACAGTCCCACCTTTCTCCTGTAAGTACCCCAGCACTTTACATAAGCGTGCAGACATTACCACCCCATTTATGGATAGGAACACGGATGGGACAAGGTGAGCAGGAATAGTTCTGCTACAGATAATGGACATCTGATTTGCTTAAAATTAAGCATGTGTTCAAGAGATGTGCTGAACTGGTGCCTGAGCTTGTAAACTTCTATAATCAGGGATCCTGTATTTTATGTGTATTGGGAAGCACCTAATGCTCCATTGGGCACTGTACTTATTTGTGTATCCACACGCGCATGCACGCACGCACGCACACACACACACACACAAATATACACACATAAATATAAGTACAAATAAATATTGCAACATAGCTATAATTAAAAAAATAACTATTTCAGCTGAGCAGTGAACTGTAGAATCAATGGCTCTGAGTTTCATGTGGAAGGCACTCGGTACAGTTTAGGGCAGTACAGTAATCAAACTTTGCAAGCAGAAATAGACAGAATGACAGGTCTACCTGTTAAAGTGGGAAAGAAGTTGGAGCAATTATCAGCTAAGCATGTGACACAGCTAAAATACACTGTGTCTATGCTAAGATTCCTGTAAAAAAGCACCTGTGTGTTCTTTATAGTTTAATTCCCTGGACTGTTCATTACATTTGGTGTGTTGTTTGTCAACACACAATTAAATACTGATAGAAATGATCAACAGAGTGGTCATTAGCCGCTAATAAGTTGTGAGATTTTTAATACTTTTTTGTTATGATCTTGAAAAGTTACACTCCTGAATCTCATGCTGCAGGGTCTAGAAGTTATTGGTTTGCACAAGATAGAAATGTATGATTCCAGGTCTGATCAAGCTTTTAATTACAAGCAATTCCACAAAGGGCTGCAATTAGTAGCAGGACTTGCTTTGTGACAGTGATGCTGCCTCTGATTTTCAGAGTAGAACCAGGACACTCATTTTCTGAGTGGGATGCACCAGGCAGTGCTCAAACAACTGGGAAGGTGAAAATAAATAGGGTTTTGATGAAAGTACAGGGCAGGGAGCCGGGAGACCTCAGTTCTATTCCCAGCTGTCAGAAGCGTGGAAGAAATCTTAGGGAGGACACTGAGTTTTCCTGTTGCTTACTGCCTCCATCTACAGCATGAAGATGATAATCACCTCACAACACAGTGGGAACATTTCCTTCAGTACTACTGGTGCAGTGTTTGAGACCCTCAGGTTAAAGGTGCAGTGGGAGAATGCAAATGCCTAGAAGCAGAGCTGTGCGCCCTATCATAGCTATTCTGCATGCAGAATGAACGTCTCTGGGACCTTATTTCAATCACGGTCACCTTGAGTGTATAAAGTCTTAGGTTGGGAGGCACCAAGTTATCCATCAGACTGATCATGTCTGAGTTAGTTTTATTACCCGGCTTCTGCGGTGTGCCTCTGTTAAGTCCTTACCTGGCTTTGTCTGCTTCTGTGTGGCAGTATGATTGTTCACAGCTTGCAAGTTCTATCCAGCCCATTTATTTGCTGTTTCCACTTGAGTTTCCAAGGTAATAAGTTTTGAAGAAATCCCCCCCCCCACCCCCCCAATCCCCTTACTGTGGTATTCAAAAAGGATCCAGTTTGACTAAATCCTGTTTTGTGAGTTAGGTCCCTTGAAGGTTTCTTGCCTGGGAAGATAATGACAGTGGCCGGCTGTTTCCTCTGCTCATGTGCACTTTGTGTTTGATGAGGTGAATAATTTCTGAAGCATGAATGTGCTCTTGCCAGCTCTTTCAGTGGGCCAGAGAGGCCTATGTCTCCTCCTCTCTGTCAAGTAGTATCATTTACAGACCTCCTTTCACTCACACAGGCTCCGTTCCATCACTGCCTTGGTGTAAAGGACTTAACTCAATGAATTTATATGCTAAGGAGGCCAAAGAAAGTCTAAGCTCTCATAACCTCATTGCAGAGCCACTGGCGCTCATTGCAGAGCCACTGGCGGGAATATTTGAACGCTTGTGGCGCACGGGCCAAGTCCCGGAGGACTGGAAAAGGGGTAACATGGTCCCCATTTTCAAAAAGGGGAGGAAGGAGGACCCGGGCAACTATAGGCCGGTCAGTCTCACCTCCATCCTTGGTAAAGTCTTTGAAAAAATTATCAAGGCTCACATTTGTGAGAGCCCGGCAGGGCAAATTATGCTGAGGGGAAACCAGCATGGGTTTGTGGCAGGCAGATCGTGCCTGACCAATCTAGTCTCTTTTTATGACCAGGTTACGAAACACCTGGACACAGGAGGAGGGGTGGATGTCGTATACTTAGACTTCAGGAAGGCCTTCGATACGGTATCCCACCCCATACTGGTGAACAAGTTAAGAGGCTGTGATGTGGATGACTGCACAGTCCGGTGGGTGGCGAATTGGCTAGAGGGTCGCACCCAAAGAGTCGTGGTAGATGGGTCGGTCTCGACCTGGAAGGGTGTGGGCAGTGGGGTCCCGCAGGGCTCGGTCCTGGGACCGATACTCTTTAATGTCTTCATCAGCGACTTGGACGAGGGAGTGAAGTGTACTCTGTCCAAGTTTGCAGATGACACAAAGCTATGGGGAGAAGTGGACACACCGGAGGGCAGGGAACAGCTGCAGGCAGACCTGGATAGGTTGGACAAGTGGGCAGAAAACAACAGGATGCAGTTCAACAAGGAGAAATGCAAAGTGCTGCACCTAGGGAGGAAAAATGTCCAGCACACCTACAGCCTAGGGAATGACCTGCTGGGTGGCACGGAGGTGGAAAGGGATCTTGGAGTCCTAGTGGACTCCAAGATGAACATGAGCCGGCAGTGTGACGAAGCCATCAGAAAAGCCAATGGCACTTTATCGTGCATCAGCAGATGCGTGACGAATAGGTCCAGGGAGGTGATACTTCCCCTCTATAGGGCGTTGGTCAGACCGCAGTTGGAGTACTGCGTGCAATTCTGGGCGCCGCACTTCAAGAGGGATGCGGATAACCTGGAGAGGGTACAGAGAAGGGCAACTCGTATGGTCAAGGGCCTGCAGACCAAGCCCTACGAGGAGAGACTAGAGAAACTGGACCTTTTCAGCCTCCGCGAGAGAAGGTTGAGAGGCGACCTTGTGGCTGCCTATAAGTTCATCACGGGGGCACAGAAGGGAATTGGTGAGGATTTATTCACCAAGGCGCCCCCGGGGGTTACAAGAAACAATGGCCGCAAGGTAGCAGAGAGCAGATTTAGATTGGACATTAGGAAGAACTTTTTCACAGTTCGAGTGGCCAAGGTCTGGAACGGGCTCCCAAGGGAGGTGGTGCTCTCCCCTACCCTGGGGGTCTTCAAGAGGAGGTTGGACGAGTATCTAGCTGGGGTCATCTAGACCCAGCACTCTTTCCTGCTTATGCAGGGGGTCGGACTTGATGATCTATTGAGGTCCCTTCCGACCCTAACATCTATGAATCTATGAAAACCTCTTTAAAGTATGGCTTCTACCAGCTTCTTGGCACGTTAACAACACTGGAGATGTGGGCAGATGCACAACTATATCGTTTTAAAGGGGACGACTTACCACACAGGATCACAGGTAAGCTGATTCGTGGCAACTGTTTCGTGTGTCCACTCGTATACTATAGCAAGTGAAACTATGCTGTGGTAAATTAACCTTGTTTAAATCAGGGGTTGGCTGCTTTGTTTTATAGTTTCATAGTCTCATAGTTGTTAGGGGCCGGGGGGGACCTTACAGATCATCGGGTCCAGCCCCCCTGCATGTGGGGGCAGGAAAGACCGCTGGGATCAGAGGACCCCAGCAAAATGGGCATTGACGCTTTTTGAAGATCGCCAAGGTGGGTGACTGGACCAGCTAAGGGGGGAGCCTGTTCCAAACCCTTGGTACTCAATTTGTAAAGAAGTTTTTCCTTATGTCTAGCCTGAAGCGATCCTCAGTCAGCTTGTGCCCATTCTGTCTTGTCCTCCCCTAGGGGGACTTGGTGAGCTGATGCTCCCCCAGGCCCTGAATCTTCCACTTACTGAGAGATGGATACAGCAGACTCAGCTGACCTTTGGTAAATGGGTAGAACTGTTTGTCTATCCCAGCAAGTTTCAGCCAGGGTGCCGTGACAGACTGGGGGGCCTTGACATCCTTTCAGGGGTGCCACACATTGTATGCATTGTATGGTGTCAAAACATGAATACAAGATCCACCCAGAGATTTCAAATAGGAATCCACGGTCTTAAAAACACTCTAACCTGTTATGCTCTTTGAGTTATTTGCAACAGAAGAATTGCTCTATTGTTTTTCCATAGCCAAAAACCAAATGAAAACTGAGAGCTGGCATTTTCTGATGGGTGCCTCAAGTCTACAGAGTTTGGGACCATTAGTCTATCCACTCTTTTCTTACACATTGATAGAATAGAAATAAAATGTAAGAATAAGTGTTTCACTTCTGAATTTGGTCCCCTGTAAAAGCACCTCCTGATAAAGGGTTAGAAATTCCTTCCTCTTCCCAGCCAACCTGAGAAACTGCTGTAAAAAGAACTGTTTTTCCTTGGAGCTAAATCTTTTCTTCCAAAACATGGATCTGTCTAATTTGGGATTAGGACAAGCAAAGGGTTATCAGAGGCAGAAAGCAACAGGGAGTAATCTGTAGTTTACACAGAAGGATGGACGATCTAGTGGTTAGTGTACTAACCTAAGATTTGGGAGATCTGAATTCAAGACTGCTCTGTTCCCAGTTGATTGTCATCACCTCTGCCTATAGCCAGCTCATCTGCTTTCAATAATTGAACATTATTTAGCAACAGGGGAATAGTCTGGCAATTTGCAAGTCTGCTGAAGAAATGTTTGATTAAATGTGAACAACCACTATATCTAAGAATTCAGAGATGTTTTTGGGAAATTCACAGACAGAAAAAGAGGTGCAGTGCATTGCAGAAATAATTCTCTGTAAATGTATTGCCCCTGTCTATGGATGAGATGCAGTTAAGCAGTTTTGATTTCTTCCAAAAGATGGCAGTGTTGCACAAAAGTGCTAGCCAGTTTACTACTACACTGTCTGACAAGGCATAACGCAAAAGATAGTCACTCCAGAGTTCAACTTTCAGGTAACTTTCAGGTATCATAGGTAATTCTCCTATGATATGCAGACAGGGTTCTTTGGGTGAATCTGATACCTTTTATTAGATCAACTTAAATAGTTGGAAACATTTTTCTTAGCAAGCTTTTGGGTTTAAAAACCCTTTGTCGCGCTGAGGAAGCATCTGCAGTTGGTGTGTGCTCTTCCCGGATGGAAAGATACCCCCGTGATATTATGACACTAGTGGAAATCCAGCCTTTTTGGCATCATCACAGACCAAACAGAGCTATTTTCATGCATAAATTTCCTTTGGTTTTCAACATCCTGCTTGCCACCAAACAACTTCAAGGGAAACAGACTATTCCAACTTTTCTTTGAGCCTAATCTGCATATAAAATGAACTGTTCCAAACAGGAGATTTTACCCCACTTTCAACTCTCCTATAAAATATGAGCTTTCATTTCTAACCAGGAGAACTTTTACAACCTTTTCTCCTATGCCTAAAGAAGGGTGCTTGTGCCCAAAAGCTTGCAATTAAAGACATTTTTTTGCATAAATCTAGTTGGTCTAATAAAAGATATAATCTCTACCGTGAGTTCAGATTCCTTTTTCCTCTAGACCCATACAGCTACAACCTGGATACCTGACCTATGATATTATGACACTAGTGGAAATCCAGCCTTTTTGTCATAATCATAGACCAAGCAGAACTATGTTCATACATACATTTCCTTAGTTTTCTAACACTTCTTTCTTTTAAACTGAATTCTGCTTCACAACAATTTAGTACCCATGATTCTGTCTTTTATAAGTAGTGATAATTAAATATTGAAAAATTGTCATGAACCAGCCAAAATGCAGTAGATTTTTCTTTTTTTTTTTTTTTTTTTGTTTTCTCATGTGGTTGAACCACGTTCTTTCTATATTTATTAAATACGAGTGAGGTTCATTGCACAGGCAAGAATTTCAGGTTTGCATGGCTTCCTATTGGCAGCCCAAAGGATGACGAATATAACTTTGTGTGCCTCTGAATATTTGTGTAGTGGGACAAAGTTCCTTCCACAAAGGATTTACTGGGTGACAGTTGATAGCTTATATAGAAATGCTGAGCTATAAGATGCAGAGATCATCAGTCTTAGCCCTGCAGGGAAGTCAAACTGGTTGATTACAGTAAGTGTCCTTCAGCCATAAAATCTGTAAATCTGTGAATGGAGATGAATCAAAGTAAAACTGCTGTCTCTGTGTCGCAAAGGTGGATGCTGTTTAGTAGGGGGGAAAAGGATTTAATTCTACACGTAGGAACAAGCCCTGAGTCCAGAGCAGAGCTATAGTAAATGGGCTTTGCATGACAGAATGACTGTATTCAAGGGTTAACAAAGGGTATACTCCCCTTCTCCTGCTAAAGATGGAAAATGAGCGCTTGTGGCCCACACAGCCACAAGCACTGCTGTAACCCAGGGCCTCTTTACTTCCTCATGAGGAATTTTGGGCTTGTGAATCAAGGCAGTAAGCAACTCCATCACTCATATTCCTGCCAGCCTCTTCCATAATCCCTTGTCCATGGTCTCATATGGAAAGTCACTACAGAACTTTGCTGTATAGAAGTCAGTACTGTGGACCTCCCTTGTGCAGGGTTTGTACCCACACCCCATACAGCAGAAAAGCATGTTTCTCCTGCATTATATGATGCACGTGCTGGAAAGGGTGGCTTAGACTTGGCTTCCAGGTTTCAAAATGTTTTGAGATCCTTGGAGAGGGACATTGCTAATAAACTCTGATTGCAATGATGGTGGGTGCTTCTACATGTATGCTGTAATGCACAGTAGCCTATTTTACTGTGCATTAGAGAGTCACGGCAAAAACTGTGCTAATATGCTAATGTGTAGTAAAATTAGGCTACTACACATTAACCATGCACGCTAAAAAACTGTACGCTTCTGCTACTGCGCATTAGGGCAGTGTGGCAGGGCACTGTTTAGGCCTGCCATTTTAAGGGCCAGAAGACAGCAGCTGGCAGGTGTCTGATGAGGACAGCCATTTTAGATTCAGGATTACCCATATAAACAGGGCATTTTGCTGCTGGGAGGCCAAGCAACAACATTGCCTGGTTGCAGCATTGCTGATATCATCTGGAGGTAAGGGAGGAGCTGTAGGGGATGGTCAGGAGGCTTCTGGTCCTGGGCATGACCTAAAACTGCACCTGACGGGAGTGGGTGGCCTGGTGGAGCTCTCAGTGGTACGGGAGCCCCCAGGAAATACCAGGCCAGTTACCACCCTTGTGAAAGGCAGATCAGGGCGCCTTAAACCCTAGCCCCCACAACCAGGTGGGTTACCCCCTTTGTAGGGTGTAGAAGGTGGACCCCAGGGAGAGAGAGAGTCAGGCCATAGACTCTTAACCTGTCTTGACATTCCCCGACTGATCCAAACTGGGGCCAGGACCGGAAGGGTCAAAGGGCCGGGGGCCCACCATGAGGAATGCCCAAGAGACCTGGAGGTGGGCCAGGGCTAGTAGCCAAAGGTCCCAGGTGGGACCACACCCAAAAGGGGGAGCAGCTCAGGGAGGTATGCAGCCGGGAATGAAGGCAGAATGGGCTGCCTGAATGGAGGGATCTAAGTGGGGTCCAACTAATAGGATTCTGGGCCCCAGTGCAAGGCCAGTGATGTAGATAACATCTGGATGCCATCTGCGAGGCTTGGGCTTCAGTGTACGGGAGGAATGGGGCCATAGATAGTATCCCCTGGCATTGGGGCAAGAAATGGGCAGCCTCCCGGTTTATTAACATCAACTAAATAATTAACGACAAGGCATGGCAGGCGAGAAGGCGGGCGGTTAGCCCAGAAACAGGTGGGCGGGCCACTGGGAAATTGGCCCCGAGAAGGCCCCTGTTACAGGCAGTCTAATGTGCATTTAGTTAGAGGTACAAAATTTAATGCACAGTAGAAAAAGCATATTAATGAATGTGTAGATGCACTCAGTAAGTGGTCAGTAGGGTTTTCCTTCCAGCTGCAGAGATGGCCTCTAGTGCCTGCCACTACATGGACTCCACTTGGATAGATTTCCCACCCCCCACCCCACCCCACCCCATTTTTTTCCCTTGCTTACATACTATTTTTAAGTACAGTTTTACTTCGAAAATTGACTCTGTAAAATGGCCCCTTCATGCCTCACCCCAGAGGAAAACCACATAATTTTGCTAATCGCTTTCCCTTGACATCTCAACCTGGGAGCTGAAAATGAAGCTGGGCTTCCGAGCATTGCATAGTCTAATAAAGACACTGAAAATTAAACATTACCCAATGCTTCTCTAGAGACTGAATGAGCTAGAAGAAAATGTAGCTCACCCCCTTCAGCTGGGCTGGCTCTGCAGGTGTAAGAAGAACATCAGAAGCACTTAGCTTTTTTCTAGTCACTAAAAGTTGGTGGAGCTGACCTACAGAGACAAAATATGCCATTTCCATACGCTCTTTCCTTATGCCAAAACCACACATTAAACTGATTTTAAATTTTGTACTTTCATACAGGATGTCATAGAGCTTGGCCCTAGCACATAAATACTGTACACCTCAGTGGGAGTAGGATGTGGAAGAAGGCTTGAACCATTAATGCAGACCATAATTGGTGCTAATCCAGAAAAGCAAGGAGGTCCTGAACCAAAAGACCAAAGATGACAGAAGTCAAGTGATTCCTATTGACTGTCATGGTTTTTGGGTCAAGTCCTTAAATCTCTGTATAACATTAAGCATGTGATTATTCCTATTAAGGCATTAGTAGGAAGACAAGGGCTACCTGCAGACTTGAAGTCATGTGCATGTGTAAGTGCTTTGTTGGATCAGGGCCCGAGTCACTTTTTCCAAAGTTCAGTTATGCTCCCAATTATTCAGTAGCATTTCCAGAGGCTTCCAGCATTGCAAAGAACGGCTTTTGCTAATAATGAATGCTGCCAGCAGCTGGGAGACCCACTTGTCTGAACATGCCAACATTAAAATGCATTTTGTTTTTCTGTTCCTTCAGCTTTGGGGAGTTAATCTTTACTTGAGATCACGGTAGTAGGTAAACAAGACTTGCTTTACTTTTCCCTAGCATAAAATTTACTTTAAATTACTGTAATAAAATAGAAAAAAACAACCCTTTAATGAGACAAAGCAGAAGCTGCTTCTAAAATGATAGGCAATAACATTTTCTTCTCTTACCTAGCTTCATACATTTACAAAACATTAAATGAAGTTTAAATCTTCTAGAAGAAGGTTAGCTTGAAAAGTTCTTCCTCTCTTTTATTTTTAATTCCAGTGACTTTGCATGTAGAGTCCCTTCCCAGGGTGTCACCTTCAAGTGCTCAGGTTCCCCAATGATGAGCTGCAGGAGGACTGAGGGCTGGGTGGGTGGTGATCGTGTTCCATAGAATTTGCCATGAAAGGGACTTCCCAGGTGAGATGGAAGTTTCCCAATCCCTTGAGAGAGCTCCTTGGAACAACTGCATAAAGCAATTGCATCAGAGAGAGCAAAGAAAAATAGCCACCCTTCTGGACCAGTACACATGGGAGGGTGACTGACTGAGCCCGAGCTCTGCGGATGCAGCTTTGATTGCACTAACATACATGAGTCTGAGCTCCAGAGTCACTTTCCAGAATTTCTGCATGCCCCTGATGGAGATAAAGGTAATTTTGAATCATCCTTCTCCACATTCAGATGCATCTTAAAGGGAATGGAAAAAGAAGGGCTCTAGGACTTGTCCTGCTCCCATTAAAGAGCAAATAAGAGGAAGATTGGATGTTAATACTGGACCAGGGAAAAGGTTTTAGAATCATCATTCATTCTTAGCTAACAAGTAAAGGGGAAGACCCCCCCTCTGGTGGTGTGGTCATTAGGGTAAGTGGCCAGAGGTTGAGAGTTCAAGGCCATAACAGATCTGACACCACCTTCAGCTCTCCTGTGACACATGAATTTTCATTTCCACCAAGGAGAACTTTTACAATCTTTGCATTCTCCTATGCCTGAGGAAAAGGGTGAGTATGCCCAAAAGCTTGCAAAAAAACAAATTTTTTTGCAAATATCTGGTTGGTCTAATAAAAGTTATCACCTCAGGCCATAACAGAAGCACTCATGGCATGGCCACATCAGATTCCAATGAATCTGTGACTTCTACTAAATGCCTTGTCACATGAACATGAGAAAGAAAAGGGCTGGGGAAGGATGTTTGAAAAGGACAGTGGGGTTGCAATGTGCTTTGCTCTCCAGCTTAAACAATCCAGGTGATAGCCAGAGGAGGGAATATCATCCACCTGCACTTGGTATTCTAGGGAGGCATCCTGCCATCTCGGTGCACAATGGGAGGTGGGGGTGCATTCTGGGACCGCAATCTCATTCTGTAAATAACATCCCAGAGATCCTTGGTGTGGTATAAAAGTCAGGGACAGGAAAGGAAAGCACAGAGATAAAGGGCACAGGTTTTTTCCCCCAGCTTTGCTGTTCCCACAACATAAGTTCTGGGATGAATTATTACATTCTTGTCTTCTATAGTTTCCTCCTTCGCAGAACAGACATGATAAAACTCGCCTGTCTCCTGGGGTGCGGTGAGGTTAAATCACTAATGCTTTTAACATGTCAAAACCTAAGATCTGCAGATGGAAGGTACCAAAAAAAGTATACAATGTCTTTATTTTTAATATTATTAGTGATTGAGATAGTAAATCAGGTTCTTGCCTCTGCAAGAGCAGGGGTATTCTATACCATGGAGTCACAGCTGTCAGTGAATGACACTCTTTTCTTTGTTTGGTTACAGACAACCGCGTTCTCAACCAAACCAATGAACTGGAAAGATTTCCTCTTTAGCCTATTTCTGAGTAATGGAAAAGGGAACCAGGATGATCCTTTCTCCTCTTCATGTTAGGCTGCACAGGAGCTCTCCAACTTTGTTGATTTCTTTATTGACATGGGTGTATGAGACAGCCTCCAACATATCATGGAAGATGCAGTCCAGAAAATAAAGGAGGTAATGTTGGAGGTGAGGGCTGTTGGCCTGATTTCTGTGAAACTGAGCATAATCATTTTATCTCGGGGCATTATCCTTCCACACCCAGCTAAGAAGGAGACTGGACAGAAAACTTAAAAACCAGGGTCATTTGTGTGTGTGATTTTGAGGCTCAAGATTGTAACTATGCATGACACAAATCTCACACACAACTCCCACCATCTCGAAAGGTGAGCCTGGTGGATGGAGGCAGAAGGAAGTCTTCACCTGTTCTGTTGGATGGAGAAGGAATGTCTCCAGAGCTTGCACAGCAAGCCCCATTATCGTGAAGGGCTATGGCATCAGCAAGGTGCCATGAAGACCTCACCCATTCTTCCCAAAATGTGAAGTTGTATCTGCTTAAAATAGAACAAATAGATTTCTACTTTTTTTCAAAAATGTATTTTATTTCTTTTTTTATTATTATTTCTACACATTCATCACTACTATAAACCCCTAAACTAGACATGAACTATCTGTTAGGTCCTAAATATTTTAAAAACTTCTCTGCAAACTAACCCCCTCTTTCATACTTCCTGGCTGTGCTTGGGTGACTAAGCTCCCTGGCACACATTACATTTCCGGCACAATTAATGTGTGAATTGCACCATAAATAGCAACAAGTCAAATGTTCATCAAACTTATGGTGCCATAAAATGGCAAATCAGCCGTAAAGATATTCCCCATCTTTATGGTTGGTTTATAGTGCACCATAAACTGACTATATGGCATGTCCCAATGCCTTGATGCAGGCCTTCAGGTAACTGTCAGTATCAGGACTAGAGTAGCCCTGGGTCTGAAATTTGGCTGGGGGCTGTCCTGGTCCCAGTGCTGACAATAATTGATTGTCAGCACTGGGATGTGGGCTTGCCAGGACTTGGTGCCTTAAAGAACCTTGCCCTGCAGTCCCCGTTCTTTAAGCCTCTTTAAGGTGTTGGGTCCTGGTGTGCCTCAGGGCATGGGACAGCTCCAGGGTCCGGGATACAGCTCTTCCGTGCCTGATCTTCAGGATCAAATGGGACAGTCCTTGGTCTGAACCAGGACCAAGGATGCCTGTTGCCTGGTGCTCAACTGAACATTGGGATCCAGCAATAGACCACTCTGGGGTCTGGGACAAAGCCACCTCCACCCCAATTGCCAGGATCAGGCTGGAGGCAGATCCAAATCCTGAACCCCAAGGGATGCTAAATGTTTCTTTAAAAGCAGGTGCACAGCTGGGCATGAATAAGCTTCTGTCATCCCTACCTGCATGTACCCCTTTAAAAAGGCACCCAACACAAATAGCTAGGGATGTGTGAGCATCTCATCCTCCTCTGCTCATGCTGGGGGCACCTCTTTAAATGAGTGCATGCAGCAGAGGATGGGGAGCTCCTCCATCCCCAGTTGTACTGGGGTGCACTGTGAGCCCAACATTAAAGAGCATCTCCCCAGTGTTGGGCTTATGGCACCCACAGAACATAAAAAAGCAGGGTGGGCATTCAACTGGGGCTTCCAGCTGCGCTGCTGCGTATTACAGGTACAGAGCATCTTGAGCTCCATGTCAGGGAAAGTCTCCTTAATTTCAGGTTCATGGGACCCTGGAGTCTCAGGTGCACACCTATTTCTTGATGCTCCCAGGTGCCTATGGAAGCAGCATCTGGGGGGTGGGGAGCTCCCAGCACCGCAGCTGCCACTTCCATGTATATGTGGGGTCCAGTTGGGGAGTAGGAAGCTTCCCACTCCCCAGCTGCAGGTGCCCCCATAGGCTAGCAGCTGGTGGTTGACCAATTGGGGTTTAAATAGCATAGTTTCCCCTGCCTCCCTTTTGAACCCAAGATTTCATGAATGAGGTATTCTTCCAGTTCCTAGATTGTCGCAGGAGGTGGTGGAGGCTGGGTCCGGTGTAGGAAGACATTCTTTTCATACTGGTATGTCTTGAGGAGGGGTACATGGAATAGTGGGTGGATTTTAAGGGCTTAAGCTAGTTGTAATTCATGCCATGGGGTTGATCTGTCAGTTAATACAGTAAGGGCACAGACACAGTGGTCCAGTTTTTGTGAGGGTTGGGTTAGTCACCCATACTTTCTGGCCCACAGAGTAAGTGAGCCCTGGCTGGTGGTGCAGGCCTGCCTGTGGCATATAATCTTCCTTAGCCTCTTCAAGATGTTGTTACGGTTCCTCTTTAACCTGGTGGATAGGCTGTACCAATTCTGTAGCTGCCAGGCTCATGGTTTCTGTGGGTAACGATGGGGGAAAGTGGGAGTGGGACCCATAGGTCAGGACAAAAGGGCTTTGCGCAGTGGAGGAATGTTCAGAGCTGTTCTATGCACATTCTGTGAGTGTCAGGAGCAGTTGTCCTGCTAGAAGTTCAGGTACCAGCACAGGGACTGCTCCACATCAACCTGGCAGCTACAGAACTGGCACGACACATCCACCAGGTTCAGGAAAAACTGAAACAGTAAACTGACAGTAAGGGTCTGAGCTAAAGCCTAGTAAGGTCAAAGAAAGATTGCCATTGACCACAGTAGGCTTTGAATCGAGCCCTCAGTGAGATCAGACGTGGGCCCTACATTGAGTGAGATCAGACGTGGGCCCTACATTGAGTGAGATCAGACGTGGGCCCTACATTCAGTGAGATCAGACGTGGGCCCTACATTCCTTGCTGAAGGCTAGTAGCAGTCTAACGAGTGGAACCCGGGAAGTCTGATGGCTGGGGTGTTCTCTGTAAGCAAGGGCTTGTCTACACACTGAGTTGTACTGGTTCAGCTAAAACAGATTGACTTGGGGCACTGCTGCCTTGCCTCTGCACCCTGTCTGCAGTGCACTACCATGAAACACAGCCCTCCTTCTGGTCGTCACACTAAATCCCCCAAATGGAGTGAAGTAGCCTTCTTAGAGAGGCTTGAGCATGTGCCAACAAACAGGCCAGGACAAAAAGCCTAAGAGCTGTGCTGGACACATGCTCTGGCACCCTCTAAGGAAGCTATGTTGCCTCAGTTTTGGGATATGATACATATGGGGTGGCAATGAGTGGCTGGGACCTGCCTCACTGTGGTGCTTGCAGGCGCAGCATGGAAGCAGTGTAAAAACACCCTTTGTGTGTAAACCAAGCCTGAGAGCTGCCTGCTAGGCTGACCGAGTTGTCAGTCAGTGCTTTTGTCCTGCACACTAACCAGATGGCTCAAAGCTTGCTTCACAAAGACCACAATAATAGAAAGGAAAATCCTCTTGTACAATACGATGCTTTGGGCCAGAATCCCCATTTCAAGATAGTCTTGTACCTTATAGCTCCCTGTTCCTGCATTTCCAATGCAAAACAAATTGCTACTGCCATGCCAATGCAGGGTTGTTTTTCAGGGGTCTGATGTATCCCCAAGTACAACTGAATGGACACTGTGGGTGCTCAGTATCTCTAAAAATTAAACCCACAGCTTTTTGCATGAGTGAGGACTGCAGGATTAAGTGAGTAAAGGCCTAAGGCACACTAGATGTGGACTAACTTCTCAGTTAGACTGATGTAGCCTCATACATTTTTTTTGTTTCATTTGCATCAAGGAAAATTATGATGGTGCTCCAAACCAAGAAGCTGATGTCTTCATCCAACTCTCCATCATATAATTTCAGGGGAGAGTTACCTGCAGCTTGCAGCAGCTTACTAAAAACAATAGCAGCCCCTGTAGCAATAATGTGGCTGTTAATTGCCATGGTTGTTTGGCGCTTATGGGGTTCTTTGTTGGCAACCGTTCTAACCCAATTATGTTTCTAAAGTACAACTGAAAAGCATTGTAGGGAGCACCATGTAAACTGTACTAAATGCACAGGGAGTTAGTGACCTCCCAGAAAGACAAAACAGGTGCCAGCTAAAGCCCCAAACGATTGATTTTCCACGGCTAAAACAGCAACCACAGACATCTGTTTTGCCCTGTTTAAAAACAGCAACAAAAGTGAGTTGTTGTCTTAGAAGAAGAGGGAAGCCTCCAAGAATGGAGTATAACTATGGCATTTGAGAGTCAAACAATACACCAGCCTCATTTGTTTTCTTTAGGATCAGACACTTATGCATCTAGCAAAAAAAAAAAAAAATTTATTACTAGAAAGACACAGTGTGGGGGTGGGGAAAGACAATTGTAACAGAGATTTAGGATAGAAGCTTGATTTAATACAGGCAATTTAAACAGTCATGAGCCAAAAGTCAGAGATGCTTCTCTACATATGTAGTCAGTCAAGGCCAACAAAACAAATAATAAACATCTGAGTGACTCAGTGAGTGACATCATGTGGGAAGCAAAAGGCTTTGCAGATCCAGCACTGGTGGAAGAGATGAAGTCAGCTGAATATTTTCTGATGCTCACGCTTGCTTGCAGTGTGGATGTACTGTCCAAACCAACTAATTAGAGTAAAAGTAATGTTGCAATTCTGTAAATTTGCACACATGCACTACCCCAGCCTAGAAGACTTGCCTCCTGAGCTGAAAGTCCTCTTTGCTCCCTCTGTTGGGGGCTCTTTTGCTGTACCCCAGTCAAGTTACATTGCGTTCAGAGAGGCATTCAGCTGGTAGCAAGACTTTCTCACACCACCATTGTGACAGTGGGATATACCAGACAGGCTGTCTCCTGTTGATAAAGTGATGAGAAATATTGTCCTCTTCTTTCCAGTACCACAGACAAAAAGAATGGTTTTGTTTTAGCTGCAGAACTGCACGAGGATTAAGAAGCAATCCATAAATTATTCCAGATACATTTTATACATCTACTTTTCTGTTATACATATTATATATAGTTTAATAATTGCTTTATGTTCTAGGCTTTTCCCAGGAGCAGTTGGGATAAAAAAGTGATCCTTCTCCTCCAAAAGTGCCCTCATATATCATTTAAGATCCATGAAAATCACTCCCAACTATTACCAGTGTAGTGCCTATGCCAGATGGTCCAGAAGCTCTGATTCCTTTCAGCTGGGACCAACGATGCATATGCATACGAGCCAGTCCATTCCTGGCTTTGCTTTTCTACCCTTTGTTAAATGTGGCATTGTGAGTGGTGAGCGCTGTGCTGCTGACAGGGTCACTACACTCCTTGGACTGTGGGATATGCTGAGTACTATAGTGACTGCATTGTTGTACAGGCACTTGTACCTGAACTAAATTAATACTAACTGGCTTGAGAATGGAGGAGCCTAGCCACAGCAACACAGAGACTGCTGAGGGCTACTTTACCCAGCTGTTTGGGTGGGTTTTCCAGAATGCAGAGAGCTTCACGCTGCCATGGATAAGACTCCTGGACCAGCTGGTTGAACATTAACTCAGCTCTGTCTACACTATACTGTTGCGTAGATATACACATTGTTTCCAGGATCTCTTGCAAACTAAGCAGCTAGCGTTCCTCGCAGACGGATATGCACCAGCGTAACTTCCCTGACCCCTTCAGCCTTGTCATCAGGACCATCTAAAACTTTCCTACATGTATTTTTTTTTGCTGAAACCTAAACAAACATGTTAGTAGACATTGTCTGCTTGCCTCAAGAAATGGTTTTGTTTTCTTCATTTCCTGAAGAGTTAAAATGTTCTGGTGTCATATTTTCCACCCCTTTGACAGAAAGTGCACGTTTTCAGTGAAAAAAAATGACTCAGGCTGCTGTTCTGATGTCACGTAACACTGGTCCAGCAGCGTGGGATTGTGTTGAAGCCTGATACTTCCCTTGGAGTTTGCTTGAACAGCTGCAGGCACCTGGCTCTTGCACAGGGATGCTGACGGTTTGGTGTGGGTTGGTCACAGGGCGTCACGCATGGGCGGGGGGGGTCGCACCCCTCAGTTGCTGTGTAGCTCACATGCCAGGCAGGGCTGCTAACCCTCCTGGATTGGCCGGGAGTCTACGAGAATCGGCATCCATCTCCCAGTGACTACTGAAAGCAATCCAAATTTTAATAGGATATTTTCAGAAAATGAAATGATGTCATGGAGGGGGGAAAAAGTCCTCTGGAATAGCTCCAGACAGGTGACAGCCCTAATGCCCGGCAGGAGGCCCGAGCAGGAGCGGAGCGGAGCGGAGCTCACCACACACACACACACACACACCCCCCAGAAGCAAACGAGGACCTGCAAGCTCTCACACACACACACACACACACACACCAGAAGCAAACGAGGACCTGCAAGCTCTTACACACACACCAGAAGCAAACGAGGACCTGCAAGCTCTCACACACACACACACACACACACACACACACACCAGAAGCAAACGAGGACCTGCAAGCTCTTACACACACACCAGAAGCAAACGAGGACCTGCAAGCTCACACACACACGCACACACACACACACACACACCAGAAGCAAACGAGGACCTGCAAGCTCACACACACACGCACACACACACACACACACACACACACACACACACACACAGCAGAAGCAAACGAGGACCTGCAAGCTCTGGGATGCCACGCCACCTGCTCTCATTGGTTGTGCCGGCCTCAGCGCCGGGCCAATGAGCTCCTCCCTCGTGTGCGGAGACAGCCCAATGCGGAAACCACTTCCGCACCGAAGTGGGCAGGGATTGGCCAACCACGGTGCTGGCAGCGCGTGATTGGCCAGGTCGCCGGCTGCGGAAGTGGGGGTCCTCGAGGCAAGTAGAGGGCTGGGGCTGAGGAGCGATGCGGTGCGTCGGCCTCCCGCTCCTGCTCCCGCTCGTGCTGCTCGCGGCGCTGCTGGGCGGGGAGGCCGCGGCGGACGCCGTCACCTGCGGGTCGGTGCTGAAGCTGCTCAACACCCGGCACAGCGTGCGGCTGCACTCGCACGAGGTCAAGTACGGATCCGGTGAGCGCCCGGCGGCCGGGGGGGGGAAGGAGGGAGTGGGGTCGAGCCTTGTGAGGGGCTGGGGGCCCTGGCAAAGCCGTCCCGCTCCACGAATCTGCCCCCCAGATTCGTGGGCGGGCGGGCGGGCTCGAGCTCCGGCGCCGCCACCCCTCCCTCGCCATAGCGCGGGGCTACCGCTGACTCTGGCCGGGCTCCTCCGAACAGGCAGCGGGCAGCAGTCGGTGACCGGCGTCGACGCGCCCGACGATGCCAACAGCTACTGGCGCATTCGAGGGAAAAGCGATGGCAGCTGCCAGCGAGGCGCGGCGGTGAAGTGCGGGCAGGCCATACGCCTGACCCACGTCAACACGGGGAAGAACTTGCACACGCATCACTTCGCCTCGCCACTGTCCAACAACCAGGTGAGGGGCGCTGCAGGCTGGCACGGGTAGGTCACGGGGCTCTCGCCTTGTTTCCCAAATCGAGGCAGATGTTTTGAGGTGCTTTTCTGCAGCCCCGAATTAATTGATCAGACCCAAATTGGTGAAATTGAAGCCTTACCACTATTGTCGATGTTTACTGTTGGCTAGTGTAAGGTGTTCCTTTCCCCCTGTGCTGAATCCCGCTCCGGGGCATCGCGCCAGGTGTCCCCAGGTGTCGCGTAGGGAGAGCAGAGCGGTGGTGAGTTCTGCGTTGGGGTCTGGGTACCTAGAGGTGAAGTGCTGTGATGCTGAGCATGGCAGCACGTGTCAATTTGCAGTTCTAGCGCTTGGTCTCGATCTCTGTCCTCGCTTTTACTTTTCTCCCCCCAGCCGTCCAAAAAAACCTTTGCATGCAAAGTTATGTTTATTCTTCGTGTTTGTGCGCCAATAAAGCAATCTCTTCTTTCATTGCCCTGCCAGCTTCTATCGTTGCCCGTCAGCAAGTACTTGTTTGACATTTGATGATCCTTTATAGAATAAACATCCTAAATCTGTTGGAAGTTTTTATGATCATCTCTGGACTCTCTCTCTGAGGGAGAGAGCACGATACAGTAGGTAGATCACTAGACTAAGAATCAGAAGACCTGACTCCTTTTTGGCTTGGCAACTGATATACCGTGCAAGCGTGGCAAATCGTATGCCCTCTTCCTGTCTCGCCCTTGAATTTATACATTTAGATTTGAAGGTCCTTGATAAGTTTTATATTATCTATATGGTGCCTAGAAAAACAAGGTCCAGATCTTGTTTGGGCATCTAGATAGTACTGCCATATGAACAGTAATGAGATAAAGGACTGAAATGAAATGTTTTTTAAGAATGATTGAAAGAGTGGAAGAATCTAATAAAAACTGGTATAAAATTACACATCATTCATTCTACAGTAGCATTTCATGTAGAAATGGCCAATGACATACCTTTTATTCTGTGATGATTTTCTCATGATGAGCTCTTTCTAAGAAAAGAAGATTAACTGTGAAGTTATTTGTAGTTGTTTTGTTCTCCGAAGGATAAATATATTGCTGAGTTTGTTTGTTTTTTTGTGGGTTTTTTAATTCCAAATTTTAAAAAATTGGAATAGCTGGATGCTTTTCTTAAAAAGATTATGCATTATCTGGAATAAATCCTGTACAGCATTTTAGCAAGAAAAGGCTTCAGATGCTTTCCCAGTGATTGATGGGACCTGGAACTAGGTTATCAGGCTTAATCGGAAGCCAGGCAGTTTTGAACTCTGATTTCAGTTCAACAAAAAATTTATTTCACGTTGCTGACAAACAGTATCCATGTTTCATAAAATATGTCATTTTTCACCTCTTTGGCCACATCCAGATAAGCATAGACATGCAGTTTGTAGCACCACAGACCCATCTGCAGCACCACACACTACACTTGCAGGTGTTTCCTGTGCTGCTACTTCGCAGTGGCGGGGAAGGGTTTACACCAGGAGATCCCAGGGTCAAAAAAAAACAAAAAAAAAAAACACACCAAAAAATGGGGCAGCACTCACGGTGGCAGCACACGCCATCCAAAACCAGAGCCTGGTCAGCTAGAGCCACACTAGCTGCCAGCCAGGCTCCCAGCTACAGGAGCACTGCAGCTACAACTCCCCAGGACCCCAGGTAAGCCTGCTGGGGCCAGCATAGTTGCTGGAGCCAGCCTCCCTGCCCCACCTGGGGTAGACTGCCACGTGCCAGCGCACATGTGGCACGGGCATTTGCTGGGGACAAGTGGCAGTAGAACAAGGTGTGCTGCTGCTGCTTGTCCCCAGAGTAGAAAACTTCTGCTCTTGTCTGGACATGGCCTTTGAGTGCAAGTTCAACAAAAGAGGAATGGAACTTGGGGTAAAAGGCTGCAGGTAACTCAGGTAGAATACTTTCAGTTGTCTTCATTTTTCAGTGAATGATCTTTCATATTTAGCAATAAGTCTTTAAGAATATCTTGAAGGACAAATGCTTGTGAATCTGATATAACTTTAAATCATTTTTGGGGGATGGGGTAAGGGGTTAATTTGTACCACACGTTTCTTCTACAAAACTGTGCTAAATTTAGTGCATGATTACATTTATTCCCAGATATTTTTTTTGTCTTTAGTGGGTGCATCTACATGTTCATTAATGCACTGTAGTTACTGCGCATTAAGTTTAGTACTTGGATAACCAAGTACTAAATCAATGTTCAGTAATTTGCGCTACCGCACAGTAGCACCGGCTAATACTACTGCGAAATAGTGTATTAGCACAGCTTTTGCCTGGCACACTACTGCGCAGTGTTACTAGGCTACTATGCAGTTAGCGTCTCATGTAGACGTGCCCAGTGAAAATTCATTTACGTTAGCCAGAAGACTTTTTTATTTATTTTAGAATAATTCAGTCAACTGTTTTAAGTAGGAATTTATCTAAGATGAATATCCCTGTAGAAGTCTTAAGTAAAATGGAAATTTGACTCCTTAGGAAAATTTAAGCTAAGTCTGTGACTTTTCAACAAAAACTATGTTGAAGAAATTGTTACTAAGAGTAACTGAAGTGAGTCATACTGCAAAGCAACTTTCTATAATAAGTAAACCTACTGGAGTAGGAAGGAGAGTTCTACATCTCACGAGTATTTTATGTTGAACTACTTTATGCTGATAGTTTCTCTCCTGTGTAATTCATTTGGTTTTTGTTTCTTTGTTTTTGACATTTTACCTCAGTTATAAAGGAAGTAGGTTACTGCATTTGAATTGGATCAGGTGCCACAAAGACAGTACAATGGTACTTCTTGTTTTCTACCCTTCCTTACTGCTTACATCTTTGCTAAGTGCTCAGTTTCTTTGAAATGCACTGATAGTGTTTCTTTAAGTTCTTACTTCAAGAAGTTTGTATTTCTAACAGGAAGTGAGTGCCTTTGGTGATGATGGTGAAGGAGATGACCTGGATATATGGACTGTGCAATGCAGTGGGACCTACTGGGAGCGGGACGATGCAGTGCGCTTCAAGCACATGGGAACTGAGGTGTTTCTCTCAATAACAGGGGAACAGTATGGCCACCCAATCAGAGGCCAACGGGAAGTTCATGGCATGTCTACTCCTAATCATCACAACTACTGGAAAGCAATGGAAGGAGTTTTCATCAAACCCAGTGTGGAGTCTGCAAAACATGATGAGCTCTGAATTGGTTTGAAGACTTACTTAACCATGCTTGTTTAACCCCAGCTGATGAGCTGCTGCTCCTTGGTCTCTTGCAAATACTGTGTTGTCTAAGTCACTGACTCTGTACAACTGAAAGGCATTAGGAGGTTTCAGGAATCCATTGCTTCTGTGGGGGACTGCATTTTCCTGGATTTTTGCATTGAAACTTGAGTTTTATAGTTGAATTGGTAAAGCAGCTTGTGCTTCTATTTGTTTTCACTGCAATTTTCTTAGTTCATTGCTTTCTTCTCTTTTCCTTAGTCCAGAAGGAAGTGGCAAACAAAAGTAAAATCTCTCAATCCCAAACACAGTACAGATTTGCATTTACTTTTTTGTAAACCCTGTGCAGTTATAATTATATTTTTGGAAACTAGTGTGTGTAGTGTTCAGTGAAAGAAAGTACTAAGTGCAAAGATGAAGTAAATTCAAAATGGGGAACATTTCTCTTACCAAACATGGGGGCTTGTGGAGAAGATGGAACTGCCAATCCAGTTTTTTCTGAAAAATATCTGTGGTTCACTTGAAAGGTACTTCTTACATTTTATTATGAGTGGCAGTGTGCGCTTCATCTGCATTCAGAATCTTCTCTTTCGAGAGAGAGAACACATTTCATTTACATGTTGTGGCAAGAGCACTTATTTTTTCACTTATTACTTTTTAAGAATTTGCATTTTGGTAGTGGTTGTACTGCTACTATTTTAAATGATAAAATTGTTCTGTTCTGAGAACTACTCTAGAAAACTAATATTTATAGAAAGCTGAGGTTCATTAAATTATTTCATATAGTCTGAAAGAGCAATTCTGTTGAACCTTGCCTTTTTTTTTTTACTCTTGCAAATAACCTGATATGATTCAATATTAGAACCCAGATAAAAGAAAAGGATCGATATATAGCTAGGTTTGCTCAGATTAGGAAAAAGGACAGATTCTTGTTTCATGTATAGGTCCTGAACTTCTGAGAAAGGGACTGTGCTGTGAATACTACTAGTCAGAAACTTTGTTCTTGAACAAATCATTGAATTTCTCTATGCCTCTCCTCATCTCTAAAAAAGAAATAATAATTATTAGAGTAGGGTGTAATGAGGGTTAACTAATGTGTGTGTGAAGCCTCATTTAACATGAAAAGTGCTATATGAATTCTTGTTCTATTGCTTTGAATAATGAGGCCACATCCGTGGCTGTGTGGTATGGGGTGCCACAGACCCATCTGTGGTACCCCACACTGCACGTTCAGGCATTTCCCGCGCTGCTACCTTGCAACATGGGGATTTTTTTCCTGGGGGTCAAAAAAACCCCATGCACAAAAAAAAGTGGGAAAGTGCATCTGGCTGCAGCATATACCAACCTAAACAGCAGCCGTGTCCATCAGAGCCTTGCTTCAGCTGCTGGCCAGGCTCCCAGCTTCAAGGGCACTATGGCTGTGGCTTCCCTGGCCCCTTGGACCTCAGGTAAGGCTGCTGGGGCCAAACTAGCTGCTGGTCCCAGCTTCCCCTATTCCTCTCAGGGTAACCTGCCACATGCCAGAGGGTGTGTGGCACAGGCATTCCTCAAGGACAAGTAGCAGCAACACAAGGTGTGTGGCTGCTTCTCATCCCCGATGAACCAAACATCCATGCTTGTCTGGACAGTCTTATTTTTTTCAGCAGAGCAGAGACAAAGGTTGCAAAATCAGGGGCACCTGTTGCCATGGAGTGTTGACTTGCCATTCTAACTTCTGAACTTTCAGTTACTGAAGCAGGAGGCTGCTTTGCTCCTTATACTGTGACTGTCACGATACTGATTTTCAGTTTGAGCATGCGTTGTTGCCATTAGTCACAAAAGTTGTAATTAATTTTTTCTTACTTGTTGATGTGCTTAACACCTTGTATTTGTTCTTGCTGTTGAACTGCACAGGCTGGCTTTGATTTCTCTTATGCTAAAGCTGTTTGCATTTTTAGTGTAACCATTGCAAGAATCCTTATTTAACAGTCTTGCAACACTCAACTATTTTCCTTACTGAAAAAAAAGGCAAGACTTGTTTCCTGTTGCTGTTGTGGATAATTTCTCTGAACATTGTCAGAAGTATTTTCATCAGGGACTATGGATGGATGTGTGGCAAGATGCCTCTCCAGGGAACAAAGAGGATGGGGTGGCCATGAAGCAGGCAGAAGGAGTCCCTGCAGCCCTCATTTTCTGGGCAAACCCCTTCCAGGTGTCTGCCATGCCTTTGATGTTTGTTATTTCAATGAGTGAGGCTGCCCCAGGGCTTCCAAAATTGTTCTTTCAAATGACTACCAGGTGCCCGTGGTCACTGCCTTATGGGTGAATTGCGTGTCTCTGTCCATCCCCTACAGCACCATGCCTCGCAAATGGCATCCGCATTGAGATGTCTTCTTTCACTTAAGCTCCCTTCTGGGGTTCCTAGCCCTTTGCTGATCCCACACTCAGCCTCTCACTGAGTCCCTAGGAACCTCCTCCTCCCCATAGTTCCTCTCCAAACCTCCAGACTGCTTTAGGTGTTATCTCCAAGCTGGCCTTCTGGAGCTGCAGACATCTTGCTTAGGTGATATTCTCTTAGCAGGCTCCCAGATGTTACTGCCAGCTTTTCTTGGGCTTGTAATTACACCTGCCACTCCCTGGGTCACCTGGCTCTCCAATTAGCTCTGGCCCACTCCCGCCAACAGCTTTGCAGGGTGTCTGGCCTCTTAAAATGGCAGGCATCCCAAATGCCCTGCCACAGAATGGTCTTTGTACTGTTTTAATTTTTAGGAGTAACCATCTAAGCAGCAGTCAAAGGCTTCAGTAAAACTGGCCAAGTGCTTCTGCATAGAGAAAGTATGGAAACAAGCTCTAAAATTGCCATT
The DNA here is from genome assembly GCF_030867095.1 of Alligator mississippiensis. NCBI lineage: Eukaryota > Metazoa > Chordata > Crocodylia > Alligatoridae > Alligator > Alligator mississippiensis. The sequence continues at coordinate 15,360,629 of NC_081833.1, read as the reverse complement.
TACACAATTCATTAATAATTCATCTGAGTTCATTTGATTAGTCAGCCTATTAAAGTGAAGATTAATAAAGATAATAATAACTGAAAAAAACCTTCTTTTCCTGTGTGCTGAGAAACAAACTGCTTCTCCCCTCCTTTCTTGTTCTAGGAAGAAAGGCTATTCCCTGAACCCAGCATCGTAAGTAACTGCAGAAGGAAGGGTGGTAGCACTTGTGGGAAAGAAGGGGTCACATCAAGCACATGTTCTGCATTTCCATGGGCCAAGCTTCTATACAGCCAGGTCTCATGGGTCAGGTCCAGTATCAGCACTCCTCCGCTAACTCAGTCTTCCTACAAGAAGGATGGGCCCAGCACTACATCCCTAGAGATGCACTTGCTCTTCATTTGACCCATACTCAGTGAACTAATTAACTGTTCATCTCCTTGTATGCCTGTTCCCAGACACTGAGAATGCTAAATCATAGCTACTGAGGAAGGAACTTGTTGGGCTTGCCCTTTTTAAGTAACAGTGGGTGATAAGGCAGAGAGAGAGAATTAAGAGTAGGGTCATAAGTATTCAGTTGGTTTTGCTTCCACTCATGTAGGCTAAAAATCTGTCACTGTTCCTCTGTTTAACTGCACAGGTCTTTATTCCGTGCTACATGCAAATTTTTTTTTACTCAGTGTCAATGGGTGAAATGTCCTGCAGCAAATTGATCTTTTATTTAAAGTACAGCTTGACTTTTGCAAGAAGTGCAGCCTTCCCCATTGCTGAGATGACTTTTCACAGCTGGAAAGAAAAAGGGAGAGATTCTCTTTTGATTAAAGAGATCAAACACTAAGATGTCCTCTCTTGGTTCAGCCTGTAACAACAGGTTTACACAGACCTTTAGTTTTAAAACAGCTCAAGTCCTGCAAACATCTGACTAATCCAACTAACTGGCATATATCTAAAGTTGAAGAATAGTTAAATGATTGCAGAATTGAAGCTATTAGAATACATTGATACCTGTTTATCTTAGAAATGCAGTGAATCGCATTTGTTGGCAGTAAATGGGCATCTCTATCAAGTTGTCTGGTCTGTCTTTTTGCTAATGTATCCCTTTTCTGTTGCCTTTTCATTTCTGTGTTCCAGACACAAAATACGCTAACTGTGCTTTAAAAGGAAATTTGTGTTGGTATGTATTGAAACAGTTTGCTTGTTGTGCTTTGTGGGTTTGACAGAACCTTTTAAGAAATTTGTTTTAAAAAAGTTCTGATTGCCATGTGTGCGGCTGTAATTTTTCATGTGGATGAGACAAAAAATCCACCCTGCAAGCAAAACCGGCATCCATGCAGAAGACTTTCTTTTCTATTTTATTGTTTATTTTTAAGTAAAATACAGGAGAGAGACAAATTTATACTGCAAAAATGAAATCTCAATTTTGATTAAATTAATTCAGACAGACAACCATTGCTCACCCTTCACTACCATACTTGTAGGAGACATCTTTCGTTCTAATGTGACCTAGTGTTGACATTTCTGTGAGCTCCTTCATCTATTTTTAATGTTAATGAGCACATCCTCTTTCTTTCCAGATACCTTATTTCTTAAGAAAAGTCTTCTGTCAGGGCATCTGGAAAATTGAACTGATGCATTTCTTGAGTTGATGAAGTTGCTTTAATGCTTCAGCAGTTGTTGATGAAAGAGTATTTGCGTCCTGTGAATTTATCCTTCAGCTCTCGCATCAGCAAGCATATCGTCAAAGGCTTTATAAACTGGCATCCGAAGGCTGGCACCTTTACTGTTAGGTCAGTGTACTGTGTGACCCCCCCCTCCCCCCCCCCCCCCATGTCATTGAACTGAATGAACAGAGGCCACAAAAATCATGAGTACAGGTGTGGAAAAAATGATGAGTATGGCTTGTGGTAGCTCTTTCTTTCATGTTTGGAACTCCTGGACTTGCAACTATTTTGGAAATATTTGCTTCCCAGCACGCGCACACATTGCTGGAGTTTAAGAATGAATGAATTTGGAATGGTGCTATTCAGTATTCACCTTCTGTTGCTGGAACCCCTTACAATTCACAGTGCAATTCTTGGACTTCAAGGAAAACTTCCAACAGTACTGAGCTGTTATGACCATCACAAGAGTTAGGACTTTGAACAGGGAGTTCATCCCTGGGTTTTTTGTTTTTATTTTAGTGCAACAAGCTGTGTTATGGTAGTTGTGACTCAACAGAACTGCTCTTTCTGCATGTAAGCTTAAATCAAAACTAAGCATTTGTGCCTATGACTAACAGAAGAGTAAGTTGAATAAACAACTGGGAAAGATAAATAAGAACCTTGAAAGATGCACTATAAGAGAAGATGTTTTGGAAGAGGAATGGTGGAACAGTTGATGTAGCGGACTGACACAGATTTTGGGGGGATAAAATCAAAATAGTTTTATGCAAATATATCATAGTCATAGTAGCTAGGGTCAGAAGGGACCTAAACAGATCATCAAGTCCAAGGGTAAAAGGGTCTTCTACTAAGGGTAGTAGATATGTAAAGCCTACTTGGTTTTAAAAAACAATTTTTGGAGTCTCTGCTGAATATTGACCTAATATCAACCTAACATTCACACACTTCCATGTGTGAGAGTCTGTCTTGAATGTTTGTTGTCAGATTAATGTTAGAGTGAAATTTGTGCACATCCAAACACATGCACACAAATGTTACCTTATTTTTAAAACCCTATGCGACTGCTCAGTATGTGTACATACTCACTGTAGGTTTGATTGTGACTGATTCTCTACTAAGTCAGCATTTCCTTTCACCTCTTAGGTTGGCATATTTATTGATTAGGAGGGGGTTTTTGTAATTTAAAAATAAGCAACTTAAATCAGTGCAAGCCTGTGATTGCGAGTTGTCTTTGGCAGTGTATCTGACCCTGTTAGTCATACCAAAGCCTGCGTCTGTCTTCTGCCTGCTCCTCTGCTTCAGCAATGGAATCAACAGCTGTAGCCACAGATGGACCATGTTTGACAGCTGTCCTGCACAGAAGCCAAGCCTTATAATATCTCTCTCTAGCAGCAGCATCTTGCTGAGTGTCTGATTCCTTGGCTGTAACATTTGCTGGTTTTTTGGTTGAGTTCCCTGCTGGCAATGAGGAAATTTGGCTGTGAGCCTGTGAGAGGTTAAGGTATGTAAGACTGCCTGATCATTTTTCCCCTTTTAGTTCTCAGTTTCCATTTTCTTATTTTTGATTTTTATGCTTTCTGTTCACCCATAACTTCCTCCTCTAATCCATCTCTGAGACACTGTTCAAGTGTGTTGGTTTAAAGAGCGATCCAATCTGTAGCTTCTGCATCCTCATGCCCTCTGGACACCAGAGGCTGTGGTCTACAATACATGGTCTCAAAAACACATTCAATATTTACTGAAGTAAAACTTTTTAGTAGAAGTAGAGGGGCTTAGAGGTGTGTAAGGTGCCCTGCAACCACTCTCCTTCCCATTTCTCTGCGGAGAAAAAGAAAGATGGTGTTTGCCTCAGTAGTAAAAAACTGAAAAAAAAAAAAATATGGTGAACTAGTACTTCACTGGGAGCACAAGTCAATTTTAGCATTCCTAAGATGAACCCTTAACACGCAGGAAAAAAGATTAATTTAACAAGTACCTAAGTGAGGGAAGAACAGCTAATGGATTCATGCTTCTGTATCTATAATAATATCTTAGACTGGGACCCTGAGTATATATAGTTAGTAAGTTACATTTATATGGGACAAAAAGGACATTGCAAAGGGTAAATCCTTTTCTCCAGTTTTATCCAAAAGGTATAAGGGTAGGAGTGGGGTTTTATGATAGCAGGAAGGTACTAGTCTACTATTTTGTATGACTATATTAAGTTGTTTTGATACATATGGAAAAATTGTATGTGGCAAAGAAGAAAAGGTGGCAATAGAAAATGGAAAGCAATAAAATTAGTTGGACCTATACTCACTAGAATTTTTTTTCTGAGATTTGTTCTGCAAAAGAACCGTGATGCAAATGCTGTTCCTGACAGTTTCCAAAACTTGATAATAGTAGTCTGTTTTCACAATGCCTTCCCCTGCTCTACCATGAACTGCATTTGATTAAAGTTTATTCTGAAAGGTGGGCTCTATGTTATACATCTTTTATATATGTAGTGGCTAGTTTAAACTGCAAAATGTTTCAGAATTAAGTGTAATACTCTTTTATTCAAGAAAGGGACCAGGCCTGCCTTGCTTATTATTCGGCTAGCTCTTTTCTGAGTAGTTCAGGTGTGTCTTATCTTTCAGAGAAGTGAGGTCCTACTTCACCAATACTGTATGTGGTTGGATCCAAGGCCACTCGGCAGTTTGAAGTCAGTCAGGTCACTTAAAACGCTCCAACTTTCTCAGTAGCATATGGCTATTACAAAGGCGGGAGTTGATTCCTAACGGGATTTTGTGATATTTAAAAAGTAACAGGCACTTGTTAGTTTTCTCTGGAGGAGAGCCTTCATGTATGGCTTTGTCCCTACACCCGCCTCAGTTTAACCTTCAGGGCCTGTTGCAAAGCCTAGGCATTTAGTGAGGCTGTATTGCCCCAGGAGGTCGGTAATAAAGGTGAATGCCTAAGCAAATATAAAATGGGAGAAGTCCAAAGGATTACCGCAGCGACGGCACAACTCACCCTGCAAGTGAACCACGGCTGGGCATTCATATCCCTTCCATCTATGCCCACTCTGGCTGGCAGCAAATAACGCCCTCCAGCCAATTCGGGAGTGTGGCACAGCCATTGCTGGGCGTGTGCCCGCCCCACCCCTGCCTTCCCCTCCTCTCGTGGTAAGTAGAAACTAAGCATCCTCCTGGGCCCGGAGCCCCGCGGTGTGTGCACCGGCCTGCTGCAGCGCTCCCTCGTCCCGTCAGCCCGCCGGGAGTCCCAGCGGAGGAGCCTGGCCTCGGGTTTCGACCGGTTTCCGTCCGTCCCTGGCAGCCTGTTGCAGCAGCAGCTGTTCCCCGCCCGCTGCGGGCAGCAGGACCCGCATCCTCTGCGCGTCTTCCACAGGCCGGTCGCGAAGGCACTTGGCACCCGGGCACTGCCGCCAGGAGCGGCGCGCCCTGCTCCGCTCCGCGCGGCTCCGGCAGCCGGCACAGGGCTCCCCGCGGGCTGCGGCTCCGCCCGCTCCCGGCCCTGCGGGCCCCGCAGCACAACGGGGTTCAGCAGCGAAGGTGTCTCGTCGGCAAGGTGCAGACGGCGACCTGGAGCTGCAAAGCCGGGCCCGGCTGGGAGGCGAAAGCCGGGAGGAGCCGGCTCCTGCGGGCGGGGAAGGGAGCGAGGCCCCGGCCCCGGGCTGGCGCAGCGCCGGCCAGAAGCTGGGGCGGGGCGGGGCGGGGCGGGGGCTGCGGGACCCGCCGGATCGCCGCCCCTGCCGCTGCGCCCCCTGCTCCGGCTCTGCTCGGCGGGGCCCGGGGAGCGGGGCCGCGTGCGGCCGGGCCGGGCCGGGCCGGGCATCGCCCCGCCTGTGTCCTCGTCGGGGGAGCGCCCGAAGGCGCCGGCTGCCAGGGGAGAAACCCGCTCCCGGCCGAGCTGTCCGCTCCCAGGCCTGCCGTCGCCGCGGCCCGTGCAGGGGACAGGGCCGCCGGGGCCCCGGAGCACCCACCCCCGGGCCGGCCTGGCCCGGCCCGGCCGCCTCCTGCGCCCGCGGCCCGCACTCCCTCGGGACGGCGCGGCCGGCTCCGGGAGCTCCTCGCCCCGCGGCGGCGCCTCCTTCCTTCGCTTCGCCGCAGCCGCCGGCCCGGGCTGGGGGGCAGCCGGCCGGGGCTCCTCGCGGGACAGCGTCTCCCGTGACCTGCCGCCCCGCTTCCCGCGTGCCCGCCCCGCCCCGCCCCGCCCCGCCGCCCGGGCTCTGCCTCCCGCCTGCCGAGACCCGCTGCTCGGGCCCGCGCTCGGCTGCGAGGTGACGGCTCTCCTCAGCCCGCGCGGAGCTCGTCCCTGCGCGCGCCGCTCTCCCGCGCCTCCCCGCACGGATCGCCCCAGCTCGGACCTGCGGCGCCCGGGGCCGGGGACGAGCCTCCTTTCCGGGGAGCAGCGGCGGGAGAAGCGCGGGTAGCTCCGGCGTTGCTCGCCACCAGGGCGGTCAGTCAACGCAGAGCAGAGGGAGGGTTGCGCCCGAGACCCGCTGAGTTCGCCGGTGCTTTGCCGGCAGGCTGGCTGAAGGACTGCGCAGCAAAACACCCGGAGAGAATGGGTGTTCAGTGGGTGCAAACTAGACGTGGCGGTGCTGCCGTCGCAAGTCCCACCGCCAGGAAGCGACGGACGAGCTCTGCTGCCCGCCGCAAGCGAGGTCCAGGGCCGCGTTGTGTCGCTCGCCGGGTCCGCGCTGTACACGTGGGGGACACGCGGCCAGGGAAGAAGGCACCTGGGAGCCCTTCAGCCGCCCCTGCCCGGGCAATCTCTGCTCTGGGATCACTGCTCATCTCCCAAACCTCGGGCGTCTTCCCAGAACCGCCAGCTCGTTGTGCTCCGGGCTGTCACCACGCTATTCTTACTCTGCCTCACTCGTGAGTCTTATTCCCCAGATGTACCGTGGGCTAGGTATTCTGGCCTCAGGTCAGCGGACGTTTTTGGAAGCTCGAGATCTCAGGACCTTGCCGGGCTAGAAATGGGAACTTTGGTATGGTTAATGATGCGGTTGCACCTGTGGAGGTGAGCCTCAGTGGTTTGTTTTCCAGCCCCTGCCCCAGAGAATTCATAATTTATTTAAGATCATCTGTGGATACAACAAGCACTCCTAGATCCCTGTTATTCCTTAGGAAGTTGTGAGGTATGGGTCTGTAAAATGACCAGATCTGCATTATGTGCTAAAGACATTTTAGGTCATTTTGGAGGGCTTAATGTCTCCCTTCAAGCTTAATAACTCCTGGTACAGTTGGATAAGTGATACTTAAGGCACATGGCATCACATGGGGAAAGATACAAGACATAGCCCCGCTGTGATTTCTGTTTTTCTCTAATTCTCTAAAGCGTTGGTAAAGCAGTTCTTTAAATGTTTAAAATTGTGGTTATTTACATGGCTTTGTAGAGTTGGAAGAGAATATAGGACCTTGCGCGTGATGGCTCTGTGGGTACGTAGTTGGTATATACTGATACAGTCGAAAACGTGCAGTTAGTTATGCAGCCTGTTATCTTGGGGTAGAGGGGTTAAGAAGCTCCAGTGCCATGCTATGGTAGGAAAAGAGGTAAAACCGCTCCCATGGTAACTGCATAAGTAAGGTGATAAGACTTTTTTAGATAATGATGTTAACATGTAGTGTAGAGCTACTCGGCTGGGGATATTCAAAGACATTAACAGTCTTTGTAGGTCTATGGTGTGTGTGTGTGGGGGGGGGGTTCTGTCCATCCCCTCCTCTCCCTTCCCGCAGGTGTTCTCAGTCAAGTGTCTTCATGCTGGTGATGACCCATGTTATATTCCCTATTTATAACAGGAGCCAATATAGTACCTAAAAGTATTGCAATCTTAAGACTATGCACTCAAAATAAAAATAAGAAAGAGCAGAAGTTAAGAACGCTGCAGTAGCATTAACTCAGTGATGCTGCCCAAAGGTACACAGGGGACAAGCTTTACATGGTGTCAGGAGGAAAGCTGCTTCCCTGGGACAAAAAGAGAGTGAATTGCCATTCTAGGAGTTTCTTGTAGAAGAGGAAAGGCTCTTCTACAGGAAGAGTAGATCACTTCCAAACAGGAAGATCTCTCTCCCCTACACTAACTTGGATCACCAGTATCCCACAGCTTCCCAATAGCTGGCACAGGGGCAAGCTGTCAGGGAGCCTGTGGAGAACCTGCTGGCAGTCCAAATGTCCTCAGCCTCTGAACAGACCCAGATCAGCCCAGTCTGTTCAAGAGTGGGGGGTGTAATCCCCAAGGCTGAAACTGTCCTGCTGGCAAGGTTTGTACCCCAAACAAACACGCACCCAGGCTGTGCATAGGGGCATTTCTCTGCAGCTCAGCCAGCGCTGCTGCCAGGCCCGCTAGCTGTGCTACCAAGCCTTACACCCTGTGCACCCCTCCAGACTGACCCAGAGGAGTGCACAGAGTGGGGCAGTCTCTCATCATGGGTGGCAACATCCTGGGGCTCTAGACAGTTCAAACCTCAGGAGACTACCCCCTGCCTGTTGTACTGATCAGCTGATAGGAGGGGTAGGAGGCATTCTCTCATGGCTAGAACCATCCCAGGCCTCTGGGATGGTTCGAGCTAGGGCACATCTCCCTCCTGCTGGGTACACAGCTCCAGGTGACCCCAGAGCTGTACACAGCCTAGGGGGATTGTCCCTCCTAGACCAGGGTGGTTCTAGCTGTGATCCCTGTCTGTTTAGATGGCAGCAGGGGAGTTCTGGTGCCCCAGGGACACCACAACACCTCTGCACCCTGCCCTACTTGAGGGGGCACGAAGTGCAAGGAGTGAGAAGAGTAGTTCTCCTCACTACTGCCAGCCCAAGGGAGCTTATCCTGGCAGCTGCTGAAAATCAGCAGCCAACTGCCCATTGACAGCCTGTCCCTTTCCCCAGCAGGGGAAAGCCAGGCTGTCAGTCACTGGTCTCCCCTAAGGGCAGGGGTGACCCAAGAAACAGCACTTCAGAGCAGTGTTTCTCAACCCGTGGGTCATGACCCAAAAGTGGGCTGCAAGAATATATGAAAGGGTCACAAACAAACTTTAAAAATGGATTCTCCTTTAAAGGAGGAAAACGTGGGAAATGAAACCAGGGCTTTTCTCTTACAGGCAGGCAGAGTTCCAGCTTGTGAAGGGCTGCTTGGGGTCCCCCATGCCCTTTCCCGCACCCCACAGACTGGGGGCTGGGGCCTGGGGACAGCTGTCAGGAGTGAGGAGCATTGGGTCAGGACTGGCCATTGATGTTACAGATGGGTCCTGGTACAAAAAAGGTTGAGAGCCACTGCTCTAGAGCCCCCTAGCTGGAGAGCTTGCCTGTGTAACTCCAGTCAAGGGGCTGGTACGTTTGTAAGCTCTAGTGTCGATCTGTTTATCCAGCCATAAGAATTCCACAGAAAATCTTAGCTCTGGAAACAGACTCTGGTCCATAGGAATAGGTTGGCATATCTGTCTTGCAAAAAATTAAAACTTTAATTGAGCAGCCTCTGCTTTCAAATATATATTGCCCAGAGAATTGGGGCGTGGAGTGAGTTATTGTAAGCTGAAGACAGTTTCTATCTTCTTCTTTCATATGGCTGTAGGAGCAAGAGCTATCAGTTTCTATAAAGCTGTATCACAAAGGAGCAGTCCATTTGTTTATGCTGAAGTGGATGTATCTTAGTGATAGGAAAAGATTTTTAAAAATAAACTCTTAAGAGATTTTAGACTATGTACACTGCAGGGCAAAACAGCAAAAATCCTAAACTCCCAGGATAGCTTCTTTTTTATTACTCTCTAGTTTCCCTAGCTCCTGATGTTAAGGCAGTGAAATGCAGGAATATTTTTATTTTTGATGGCTTACTGAAGGTTTCCCTTGTGCAGAAATTCCCAGCAGCAACCTGAAAGCAGCAGCCTCTGTGCCTGCTGGGCCTTTGCTCAGGGAGAATGTGCATGATGGTATCACAAGGGAACAGGGCTTCATTAAGCTAAAAATCAGATGTTACTGAGCATTCATAGACATGCTATTTCACTGGTGTATAACTTTATATCCTATCTAATTCAGAAGACAAGATGCTCTGGGGTAAGGATTCCTTAAATGATGATTTTTTAGCCTGGAAGCCATGATCCCTTCAAATAGGTGTCAGAAATCACTATTTCCCTACCTTTCCCATATTGCTAAATGGGAAGAAATCCCAGCTACAGTGACAGGGATGTTTTCCCCTGGAAAAAGGTTGTGGGTGGTGAGTGGGATATCAGTTTAGAAAAGACTGAAGACAGTATACTACCTTAGATATGAGCTCTTGAAGTTCCCTGAATTCCCTGAATGACCCTGAATTCTCAGTGGAATCATTGTATTATTTTTCCCACTCAGATCTGCAAAATTACTGAAAGATTCTTACTTATGCTATAAAGGAAAAGGTCACCTGGGTGTAGAAACTAAATATGAAAAATACTGGAGCAAAAACTGAACCGGCCATAAAACTTAGTGTAAAAGTTAGGGCTTTTCTGATGGAAACTGCTTTACAAGCTTAACTGTAGTGGCCTCTATACTGCATGAGTTTGTCTATAAGAACCTAGGCAGACAAGGTTCTTTGGGTAAATCCGATATCTTATATTAAACTAGCTAAATAGTTGGAAAAATAATTGAGATGCTTCCTCAGCCTGATAAAGAGTTTTTAAACCCAAAAGCTGGCTAAGACATTTTTTCCAACTATTTAGTTGGTCTAATAAAAGATATCAGATTTACCCACCTGAAGAACCTTGTCTGCCGATGTCCTTAGACCAACACGGCTACAACCTACACCTCTATAGGAACCTAGCAGAGAATTGTTATTGGTTACAGAGTCGCTGTAAACTGAAATTAATTGACTTAAGCCAGTCAAGGAAAACTTCAGATACTCACTGACTTAACTGGAAGAAGATGCTGAAGTAGTTTACACTGAGTTGTGTCTCACTGGATGAACTATGTGAAGGGAGAAAAAGGACAGTTGGACTAACCTGGTGCGGAAGTATGAAAGCCTCTTGGGGTGATGCTGCAGTTGGGGCGGGGGGGGGGGGGGGGGGGGGGGGGAGTAGAGACCATATGGCCATTAATTTCCAGGTGAAGAATGCTTCCGTCAGTCTTAAGTTGTCCTTTCATGTTATTGTGGCCCCCTTTATTTTGCTTCATCCTTCCTTCAATGTCTCTTGTGCAAATGCAGGAAATCTCATCTGCTCGATAGCATATCCTCAGCCTGTGCCTAGATTCACGCTAATTGAATTGTAGTAAAAGAGCTTCTACTAGGAGAAAGCTGCTAGTGCTGCTGATGGTCCCATGATAGGATTGAGAGCTGCACAGAGCAACACTAATAAGGATATTGCTGAGAGTGGCACTGTGTTAAAAGGTGTTTCTGAAGAAACAATGGCTAAAACTCCTTTCACCTCCATGCAATTATTACTTTCACCTTTATTCACACGCAGGGATTGTTCATCCTAGAACTTTCAGGAGGAGGAGGAAAACCTCTGGCAGTGTTATACTGGGTAATTTTATGTCTAATGCAGTAAGAAACCAAAGGGAAATGACTCACTTTGATTGACTGGGAAATAGCTACTTTAATATAAAAAGTATAAATTGAATATATTCCTTCAAACGGAAAATGCCTTATTGTCAGTGGGCTGGGACTTAAAGGACAGGAATTGAATTCCTAGCTCTTGTCACAGAGTTTTTGAGTGACTGATTTTGAGCAAATGAGTCTTCCTGTACTTCTGTCTTTCCATCTTAAATAGGAGAATGGTACTCTTTTCTTTATCTGTCTGATCTCTAAAGACTATAAACTCTTTTGGGCAGAGGCTGTCTCTTACTAAATATCAGTACAATACCTAAGCATGGGATCCCATCTCAGATAGGGTATCTGGGTGCTGCAGTAATACAAATAACATTTGTTTAAGGCTGTTGTAATGTTTTGTCTTTTCATAATTAGTCGCTCAGGGCACATAATATCTGAGCAAAGAATGGCAGGATCAAAAAACGGGACACTGCAGGAAGCAACTTTCTGACTCTGTACTGCTTACTTCTTACCTAAAAGCACACCCAAATAGTTTTGAGGAACTGAGCCCTGATCCATTTTGCGGAGGTTCTTTCCTTCCACTGGAACCGTGATCCAAAGAGGCTTGTTGAATAAGCAGGCTCTGTTTTCCATTACTGTGACAGGGAAAAAGTCTGACTATTGGGAATTACCAATGGTTTTGTGTCTTCAAATAAATCCAGGAGAACTCTTAAGTTGACTACATCAGCATTCATTTCCTAAAGTTTCCTACCTGTGGTGGATGCTCCATTATAGATTATCACCCAGAGCTTTTTTTGTTGTTGTTGTCATATCATCTAGGCTTACTTGGAGCAGGTAAAAAAGCCATAAGCCACCTTTGCCCTGCCTGCTACTCCCACTGGTGATAGCAATGATGGGGAAAGTTGTCTAGTGTAGAAAGATACAGGTGCAAATTACTGTATAGGAAGAAGCATTGTCAAGACAGGAGGAAGGTGGGAGTTATATCTGGAGGCAGAAGATGATCCTATGTGCTAGCAGGAGCTGGTTGGTTTCAGAAGCCTGCAGGCCTTTTGTGCACCAGAACTACTTTCTGGTCCTCTCCTGTGCCTGTATCATACTTTGCTCCCACACAGTAGTCACTCAGTGCAGCAATGTCTGGAGCCTCCAGCTCTCCAGTAGCACCATGGGTGGTGGGATCTGCATTCTGTGGATATAGTGGAGCGTAGTATTACTCTTGTCCAGGGCATTATGACATTGGGTTGCAGAATCTTTTCTGAAAGCTGCTTGCCACTGGGAATGATGCCTATCTCAGCTAGTTATTTGGATGCCTGCTCACACATCAAAGTGTCCAAATGATTGCTGTTTAACACTGGAGCTATCCTGTTGGCTCAGCTATCACCACCTACCTTCTCTAATGCTGATGCAGGCCTAAGCTGTTTAGAGCAAGAGATAGCTTTGTACATACTTGGGCATGCAGCATGTTGCACAATGGAGCCTGTTCCCTGACTGGGGTCTCAAGATACTACGGCAACACCAAAATGAGTAAGTGGATTTAGAATCACCTTTTGCTGACACTAGCCAGAGGATGAATGGATACCTACCTATTGACAAACAGCAGGGATTGAAGTACAAAGCAAATATACGCCTATCGATAATGGGCTTATGAAGTCCTGGCCCTACTGAACTAATGGGAGATTGCCATTGATTTGGAGGAACCAGGATTCCAGGCCAGGTGTTTTATTCATATTGTACTGTACTGGGAGAGAAATCAAAATCACTGTATTTTTGTTCCAGTGAGACACAGAATAGCATTTTTCTTTGCCTGTTAGCATCTGTCGGGCAGTCTGTTGCTTTGATTTGTTTGTGGAGAGTGTGGTGAAAGCTACTAGGCCAGTGAACACCCGTTGATCTCTGAGCTGATGCCCCTTCACTCTTCCTACAATCCTTGGCTGTCCGGGACAGCTCCCAGCAAGACCAGCAGAGCAGCAGCCGACTGCCAGGAGCCAGAGTTGCAATGCAGACCCATTCTTACAGATTAGGGGAAAGTTGGGTACCAGTGTTAGAGCTGCTTTCAAACAGCAATAATTGGAGCGAGGGGCTTGGAAATAGCCCGAGCCCTACTCACTGGACGAAATGTTTTCCCCTTTTGGAGACCCTTTGCCCAGCTATTTCACTGCCTCCTGGGTGCCTTCAAGAGGCATTTCCTTACTCCGGAGAGGCTTTCCCAGTACAGCTTGTGTGACACTGTTCTGTCTCGTCTAACCTCCGTGCCGCTGCTGGGGTAAACTGGAAGACCCTTCTGTAGAGATGGGACTAACGGGGGCTGGAGGCAGGGGACCGGCAGGTGCGGGCCGGGCCGGGCCGGGCCGGCTGACTGCCACGGGCATCCCCGGAAGGAAGAGGATCCGCCCTGGCCCTTCCCTGCCTTGGGGGCTCATCGGGGGAAGCTCATTCAGACTGAATCCCTCGGGCGGGTAGATGCACATACCCAAAGCAGGGACGAGCACTTAGCAAGGGGTCCGTCCGCCAGCCCCCGGCATCTCCGTGCACGCAGCTTGCAGGGCCCGCTGCGGGGAAAGGGCTGCGGGGATGCGCCGGCCGCACCGAGCAGCAGAGATGCGCACCACGAGGACCCCACGCCACGCAGCAAATCCAGATTTCTGACCTTTGTATCCCTTTCTTCTCGTGGTGCCTTCTCGTGGCCGGTGATTTCGTGATGCTACCGCTCGAAATAGCGCTCGGGAAAGAGCTCGGGGCTCTCCCTCCCAAAGGGCAGTGGGAAGGTAAACACCAGGCCCCAGGGCCTCAGCCCTCCCAGCTTACCCAGTACCCGCCTTGTCACCCCAGATCCCCTCAGGCAAGCACCACCTCCTTGCCTTTCGCCAGGAAGGAAGGAAGGAAGGAAGGAAGGAAGGAAGGAAGGAAGGAAGGAAGGAAGGAAGGGATTTCCATTGCCTGGCTGGAGCCCTGCAGCCAGCCCAGCCGTTTGCCCCCTACACAGTCCTCCTGCTACATGACAGACAAGCTAAGCTGGTGGTGGGTCTCCTCCCACTACGGGGCTTTAACTGGGAGCTCCCCCAGGTGCATGTTGCTTACTCGCCACATTGCGCACACAGCTACTCACCTCGGCCATACTTGGGGCTGGTCCCAACTGGTGCTGAAGGCTTTCCCTGCAGTGAATCGGGGCGGGGGGAGAGGGGACACCGCTCGGCGTCACCTTTCCAGCCCCAAATGTCATTCACGCCCTGATTTAAGCATCCCCGTCCACTGGCAGCGGGAGCGGGATGCGCTGAGATTAGCCTCTGGTGGGACAAGGGGAGCAGCGCCGAGCAGGGGACGCCGCCCCGGGCCCTCGGCTCGTCCCTGGCTCTCGGAAACCAGCTGGACGCGATGTCGCTGGGATCCGGCAACACATCAACGCTTGGTGTTTATCGGAGACTAGCAGGGATCCGCTTACACGTGGCACTTGTACCTGAAGGTGGCTTCCCCGCTTACCTCTACCCTCCGCTGCTGAGGGACCCCTGCTACTTTCAGATCTAGGAACCCCAAACTCAATGGATGAACCCCTCGTTTTGTCCCTGCAGCTTGGGTGAAAAAGGAAAACAAAAAAGCCAAGCCATAGGTTACCCGTATCGGGCTGCTGTTCCGTAAATACAGTGCCCAAAACGTGCCAAGGAACAAGGTGCCGGCTTGTCTGCCTCGGCCTGCGCGCACGGGAGGTGGCTGGTCCCGTTCCCAGAACTGCCCATTGCTCGGAGCTGGGAGCTGGCACACGGACTGTGCGGCAGAGATGGCAGCTCAGGACAAAGGAGCTGCTCCTCAGCACATGTACGTAGGAGGGAGGCTGGGGGGTGTCAGCTGCTTCAGGGGAATTCTAGTATGAAGAAACAGGTTGATTTCCAATGGTGCCAATACCCGTGCGTGCCAGCCACGTACATGTGCACCCCGATACCAGTGTGTGCCAGCCATGGACACGTGCACCCCGATACCAGTGAGTGCCAGCCACGTACATGTGCACCCCGATACCAGTGTGTGCCAGCCATGGACACGTGCACCCCGATACCAGTGAGTGCCAGCCATGTACAATGGTCATGGCCATGTCCACCCCGCAGGAAGTGTGGGGCATGATCCTAATGCGAAATCTACAGGTATGAAAAGCGAAGCACGCCCCGCAGGCGGCACTTCCCCAGCCCCAGGGCTGATTGCTGTTTGAGTGCAGACCTTGGGCTTGGCGCTGTGCAGAATATGGAGAACACAGGCCTGCTCCAAGGTGCTCACGGTCCAAATGAGGGCACACGGATGCCCGCCCCGAGACCCTTGTCTACGGGGCTTTGCAGAGGCAGCACGCCAACGGAAACGTACTCCAGCTGCTGTGGGATTTTGCCTCCAGCCGTTAAGCCCGCTCGGACACCACGGTGATGGCCACGGCCTGGCTGTATCAGCTTTCCCGGGAGCGGAGGGGCGGCGCGGGCAGCGGAGACGCCGGGTCCCCGGGCCCCGCAGCCGGGCGCTCGCTGCACGGGGCTGGAGTCGGGCGGACCGTGGGGCCGGGCAGCGCTCGGAGCTCGGGGCGGGGGAGGCTGCGCTTGTCGGGAGGGCTCCGGCCGAAAGCTTCCTGGGAGGGGAGTGCGCTTCTGGGAGGAAGGGGCTTCGTGGAGGGGGAAATGCGCAGGACGCGCTGGAGGAGCGGGGGTTACTTTGTGCGCACACGTGCCTAATGCCTATTCCCTCCACCTTGTTTCCTAGTCAATCATCAGCCGTCAATTGCGGCCGGGACGGGCTCCAGCCTTTCTCGTGCACTCATCTGCCTGCGGGATGAGCACTTCTTTTGTCGCCGACGGCCAGGCCACCTCCTGCCTTCGCCCCACGCGGAGTCCGGCCCAGGGCAGTGCAGCATGCGGGTCAATGGCAGGATGCGGCCCTGGACCTCGGCGGCCCGGACTCCCTGCTGGGAAGCAGCAGTAAAACGGCAGCCCTCCGAGGAGGACACCAGTCCCGGGCCCTGCGGCGGGGAGAGGACAAGTGCCAGGTATTCCCGAGAAAACGCCCGTCGTGCCCGGTTTGTAGGCGACGCCCTGCGAGCTACCTGGGGTGGGTATTCGTGCTAATCACAGCCTTTTCCTTTATTGCCGTGGCTGGATGGACAAGGATCCTTTCCAAGGAAGCTTGCAGGTACATTTAGTGGGAAAATGTGTAAAGACCCAACCCCCAAAAGGTTTAATGTCACCGGTGCAGCACGGAAGTGCCCCGTGTAAACGGAGAGAAAGCCCGCTGCTCGCCTGCCCTGCCTCTGCCGTGTATTGGGCGGTGGCAGCCAGGCGCTGCTTGCTGTCCGATGCCTCTTTTAAAAGGACAGACACATGGGCTCGTGCCATCCAGGAGCTGGGAAGGAAGCAGACGGCTGTCCCGGCGGAGGCAGGAGCGGGGGCCCTGTCGCTGCCTACCAGGTAACGCAGATCCCCGAGGGAGCAAACACCAGCGCAGAAGAGCAAGGACACCGCAGCGCCAAACGCACTTGGCTCCTTTATTTTGGCAAGTGCAAGTGCGGGGCGGGGCGGGGCGGGGCGGGGCGGGGCAGGGAGCGCCCTGGGCGCGGGGAGGACTCGCCGCGGGATCCCGCGACGTGGAGGAAGCGGTGGGCGAGAGGGTGGGAGAAAGGGGCTGGCTGGGGCCGGGCCAGGGTGCCCCTGCCTGGAGGAAATGGCGAGGGGCTTCCTTCGCCCGGGGCAGAGCCACGCCTGGAGAGCTCCGGGAGCGGCGCCTGGCCCGGCAGCACCGATCTGCGCGGGGCTCCCGGGCCGCGCGCGGCCCCTTCCACGCGAGGCCGGGGCGCGGGAGGCCGCGGGCGCGGGCTTTTAACCAGCGTTTCAAGCCGTGGCCGGAGAGCGAGAGACCCCCCTCCTCAGCAAGTCACCAAAGTGGAAGTAATCGCTCTTTTCTCCTCTCGCATTTGTCCTTTCCTGTTTCATTCACCGCTTGAGAAATGGCTCGAGAGCAGCCCCCCGCTTCACCTCCCCTCTCCCCCGCCTGACTCAGCAGCTCGCGGGAGCGAGAGAGGAAAGGGGCCTCCAGGTCACAACCTCCCCGGTCTTCAAAGCGCGGCCGCTTCCCGCAGCTGTCACAGCTCGCACTGCCCGGCTCCCCAGAAGGTCAGCGAGGAAATAAACAGCGGGGCCCGGGCGGGGGGGTCGGCCCTTCGCAGCCCCGGCCCGGCCCGGCCCAGCCCGTCCCGCCACTCGCGACAGCCCCGCGCCGTCGGCCCGGGGCCCCGGCAAGGGGAGCAGAGGCCTCCCGGGCAGCCGGCTGGGGAGAGACAGCGGCTCCCTGGGCTCTCCCTGCCCACCCACATGCTGCCGCGGCCGCAGCCATTTTGTGTGCGAGCAAAGCCCGGAGGTGAGGCCGGGCAGGGAGCGGGTTTGTCCCCGGGACGCGTGCGGGGTGCGGGGGAGGCTGCCGCTTCGCCGCCGCCTGCGCCACGCGCGGCCCCCGGCCCCGACACACGGCCCCGCGCGCGGGCTGCGGAGAGGCGGCAGCCGGCCCTCGCCTCCCTGCGCTGCGCGGGTGGGACGGTCCCTTTCCCGGGGGCCCCCCCGGCACCTCTGCCTGCGGGCCCGTCCGGCCACACGGCCGCTCCCTGGGCCGCGGCCCCGCGCACCTCGGTCCCGCAGTCCGGCCCCGTCGAGCGGCCGCTGCCCGCAGCGCGTCCCGCCGACCTGCAGGAGCTGGAGGGAGGACGGGGGAGACGCCTTCCTGGAGCGGCCGCCTCCCGCCGCCGCCCCCGCCCCGGCTTGTGTGACGAGACGAGACGGGACGGGGCGCTCCGCTCCCGCCTGGCCGGGAGCCCGCGCCTCCCCCGGGGTGCGCACCGCCGGGCTGCGGGGTCTCCCGCTTCCTCCCGCCCGGCGCTCCCGGGCCGAGCCGAGCCGGGCCAGCCCGCCGCCGCCCGGGCCCCGCGCGAGCGCGAGCCGCGTGCCTCCGCCGAGCCGAGCCGAGGGGCCGCCGCGCCGCAGGCGGGATCGTGCCCCACTCTCGCCGCTCCCCGGCCGACTGACGCCCTTTCATTATTGCACTGCTAGCTGCAAGGCTGACAGTAGTGCAACAGGGAAAGAGTGGCAGCCTGCCCGCCGGCTCCGGCTCCGGGTCCTCGCCGCCCCGCGCCGCCTGCGGGCCCCCGGCCGGCGCGGCCCGGCCCAGCCCGACCCGACGAGGGGGCTCCTTCGCGCCGCGTGCGGGGCGCCTCCGCGTGCAGAGCCCGGGGGGAGGGGGCGGCTGCGGCGAGCCGTCGTGGCGGCCTGGGCGCGGGTGGGGGGCGAGGAGAAAGCCCCCGGGCCGCCTCGCCGCTCTCTAATCCGCGCGCCTCCCCTCCCACCGGGCCCTTTTCCTGGGCCTCCGGGGTCCCAGCAGAGAGCCAGGGACCACCTGAACATAGCAGCGCGGGCCACCCACTCCGCCATTTCAGGCTTGTCAACCCCTCCTCCTGCCGCCGATCACTTACAAAGAGGAATCCGAGCCCCAGGCCCCCTCGCTCCCACGGCTTCCCCACATACCTTGGCATCCCGCGCGCGATCAGCCCCGGCCCGGAGCCAGGGCCCGGCACCTGGGGCGGGGGCCCAGCCCGCGCACCCCGCGCTGCTTTCTCCGCCCGGAGCGCAGCAGCCTCCATACAGGCCATGCTGCCTGGGCGACCAGGCCCTAGCGCATCGATCTTCGTTTGCTAATCAGACACAGTCGCTTTGTTTGTATCAGCTTCTTGAGACTGGCGGGGCAGAAGCTTTACCCCAAACCCTGGTTCACAGAACATGGTGGCTTCCGGGCTACAGTCGGGGACACAAACAGCAAAAGTGACCAGATACATCCACCCGTCCCTGGCCGGGTGTTTACATCCTTACATAAAATAGGCTCCCTTCAAACATCCAGTGCCTGACACTGTTTAAAAATACAGACATGAGGGGTTACTCCAGTTTCAAGCAAGTACAACTGTTTGTGCTTTTTTAATACAAGGCTGTTATGCATCCTGCGTCATAACATCAAAAATACACCCCTTTACAACTTGAGTCATCACAAGAGCATCTCTGCAGTTACTTGTCAGGGGAGCATTTATATTCAGAAGAGCATCAGCGCACAGTTCTTTGTCACATGAACACGAATGTTCACAATAACACATTTGGACAAATTGATTTGCCTATCTAGCAATGTTTGTTATTGCACAACTTTTGTCTTAAGGTGACCAGCATGGCTGTTCTGCTGCTGCTTTTCTTCTCTCCATGAAGAATACCCTCCAAAGAAAAGACCCTATAAGCAATATTGCACTACTACCCTGATCACAAAAGCAGAGGCAATATTGATAGGGTCTTATCCTTAAGGTTATGAAGCTGGATTATGCTTCCTGCAGCAGGTGACTGGACGTCCATTAGTCTGCAAATGTGTAAGGGGTAAAAAGTTAGAAAATAATGCACCCCCTATCAAAAGTACAATTACTTATCACTGGGGAGGAAGAAAGGCAAATGGCCATGAGATGCATCTCTTGAGGTTATGTCTGCTATAGAAAATGGAATCTAGGCATAGGTTCTCATTTTTTCCAGTGACAAACATTTCATTACAATGTGGATTTTATCCAGGTTTGGGTATCTCTCCCCCAGCCCTGTATTCCTTCCTTCAATCTGGATTTTCTCTCCTTTCTTTAATGCGCAGGCTGGATCCACTGTCTAACTTGGAGAGGCTGGGACCTTCTCCTACTTATTTTATTACTAATTATATTTTGAACTCATTAGTAAAAGGATTGCAGGCCCCTGTAAAACTTCCTTTCTAGGGCTGTTCTGTTGATAGGGCACAGGGTTTTTAAACACCTCTCCTTCATTGGAAATAAGGGCATTCAATACACAACAAAAATTAGAAAGTGAAACAAGACCTCCAGAGCTGGCTCCACAGCTCAGATTAACATGCAGAGATTACCTAGTTACATTCAACCTGCTTTAAAAACCATGCGTGCCTTTGCCTAGGATCCATAATTTTCCAGCCTCTTTCTATGCATGACTGGAAGACACCAACCTTCTCTCATCAATGTTGTGATTGTTTTAGTTCTGAATACTTGGGCGACCAGAAAGACAAAAATTGAAGAGAAGAGCCAGAACTTGCCCATTTTCTCTGGGAGTCGGAGCTCCTCTATCTAAGTAAACCTGCTCTACTGGAACTGGACTATTAAGTAAACCTGCCCCACTGTATCTGTCATCTAGTAACACTCGAAAAACTAGAGCGAGGAGGAAGGAAACTTTATTCCCAGGCCATCCCAAACCAATTCACGATTTTGACACTTTAAGCTTCTCTTTCCTCAGCCTGCTTTCCAGCGGATTAAATAAAAGTGCAATGGAGAGACAATCCCCTAATTCATGGAATCCTGGCTAATTTATGCATTCCACATTGATCTGGTCTTTGCCATTAGAGATCCCTGGCGTTTGGCATGCTGGTGCGAGACAGCCCTCTATCCCCTTTGATGTTGGCTCACTTGCCAACAGAAACTAAAAACCAAAGACACTTGCACAGAAGTGGGAATAGGGCAGAGGCTGCATTAATTGTTTAGTTTTTTTAATGGACTGATAAACAAAAACAACATGTAGTTCAGTTTGTCCTGTTTGTTGAAAGCAGATAGGAATCTTTTTTTATGTATTATTTATTTGTAGTAACCTTTGCTCACAGTAATTAAAAGGCCATGTTCACAGAAGGGTGTTGTAAGCAGATCAGAATGGTTTTACCAAACTTTGGTATTTTCGTTACCTTGGCAAATTCTGTTTTAATCCTGCCATTCTGCTTTTCAACAGTCTCTGGCAGCTAGATCTTTAGTTAGGGTTAAAGCATTTTTTTAAAAGACAAGAGCTAGTCTTGGCCTTACCTTTCCATCTACTGCAGTCCAATAACTCCAGTTTCTACTTTGTTTATATTTATCAAGTCTTTTTCCTCTCTTCAGCCTGTATGTTATTTCAAATGAGACTTAAAAGCCCCCCATTCACCCTTTCAACCTCTCCAGTGGCTCAAACACTGTTCCCACTGGTGACTTTAAACTGTAAAGTCACAATTCACAACTTCAGGTGGTGTTACTCTTTGAAACGGCAAACCAAAAAAAAAAAAAAAAAAAAAAAAATCAGAATTCAACAGTCTCTACACAATTTTGACCTGTGATATTATTATAAAATCTACAACTGACATGAAAGAGTAAGGGGCACAGTTATGAATTTTAACTATGACTTTAAGGTCTGAGAAAAATGCACCATTCTGTTACTCTGTTTTTACACTGCTGGGTCTGCCCTCAATGCCTAGATGTGTCTCAAGAATGTCCTTATCTTCAACTGTCCAAGTACACTCCAGGGTCTCTGTGACGGTGTATTTGTACTGGTCTCCTACACCCTCCTCTCCCCCCTCTTGCAAGACAGAAAAATAAAAGACTGAATCAATACCCAATAATATTCACACCATTTGCAAACAATATGCAAAGCCTGTGTTGATCCCTTCCCCATTGCAGGAATGCTTCCCTGGAATGTATATGGGGGTTATTTTAAAATAAACATTTAAACACAAGATTATGAAATGCATTCTATTTATACTCTAAGAGGCTGAGTGTCTCTAGATATGTTTAGAAACCTCTCTCGCCTTTAATCACATTTATAGAAACTAAATGGAAATGTCACCAGGACTAGTATGGAAGTGACGCTTTAAATGCTGCTCAATAAAGGCAACATTTTGGAGTTTTGACTTGCATGACTGTGCTGGAGTCACTGCAGTATTTTTAAGCCACCCATTCTTGATGTTAATAGACACAGTAGACTAAACTGACCCTATTATGCAGCTCTGGGCTAAATAAAGTAGTGCACTGGCTTCCAGAGCTCAGAGGTCTCCTGCTTAAGTACTAGACCAGACCCTGGATACCCCGATTTAGTTTAAGGATCCAGTTCCTTACTTAGATCCATTACTTTTTTATTTCATTTTTCCTGGTTAAGGTGCCAGTCTAGGAAGCAGATTTTTATTATTGAATCAGCTGCAACCTTACAAGCTATAGCTGGGTACCCAACCACCAGCCCAATCCTATTTCTCTGTCCATATGTATGCACTTCAATAGCTAAAGGAGCTAGGCAGTTTTAAAAAGCCATCTTGCTCTACCACGTATATATGTGTAGCCTACAATCTGTTTTCTGCAAAGGAATTGACACAGTTACCAAAGGTCAGACCAAACGCTGTGGAAACAGCTGTATGTTGAGATTTGATTTAGAGTTTTACATCCTATTTGATTTTTTAAAGATCATTGTTTTAAAACTGGGGAGGGTTGTCTTCTTAATTCTCTTTTTCTTTAAAAGAAAAAAATTCTTGGCATTCCAGCCCCACTCTGTAAGCCTATCTAGCAAGTCTGTACAAATCCTCCCAGAAAAAAGGGGATTCTTGCTTCCATGCAAGAGTCAACCTGTCCAGGTGTGCAAGAGACTCCAGAGCGTAAGGGTTTGTAATCCTCTCTGAAAACATTAGCTTCCCAAGCAGCTTTCACCCACTGAGCTGGGGGGATTCGCTGTCACCCACAGTCATTTATCAATACAGTCCCCTTCTCCTGAAATCAGAGGGGATTACACTCCAGAATGTCCTGCCATTTGATTCTCGCTTAAAATATTTAGTTTGTGGGTTTCAATAACCCTTTTCTCAGCAGCAACATTTCCTCGGCTGGCAGAAGCCAGATCTGCGTCAGTGAGCTCCATTAAAAGGAATGACAGAGCTCCTTAAACAGCCTAGACTTTGTAACCCCACAATATGGCTTTTTCTGCATGGTGTTTACCAGCACTCTGCTGTCTGATGGAAAAAAAAAAGGCACTGTGGTACTGACTGTAGGAGCAAAATAGGGCTGAAGCCTATCACCTTGGAAATACTGAGCTCCCGCCTTGCAGTAAATATAGTAAAGCAAACAAAATGCCGTAAAGTGCCCTAGCCCTGATGCTGAGCACGTGGGCCTGGCCTTGGGGCACTCCAAAATGTCCCCCCCCTGGTCACAAAGAGGGAGGCACCCTCCCCGGCGCAGATCCAGCACCCTGCAGACCCGCGAGCAAAGAGCAAAATGTATTTGCACTGGGTGGGTTTATCGCATCCCCCCCTCCAGCTCAGCACCACCAGGTTTTGCAGGGGGGTGGAAAAACCCCATCCCAAAACTGCGCCTCCTGGCCCTGCTGAGCGAGGCCCTCCCCCAAACCACCCAAGTCAAAGCAAAGCATGAGCGACCTTCATATGAATCCAGCACTAAATGCAATGACTCAAAAAGTCCCCCTGAAAAAAAAAATCCCTCTGAAAACTTAAAACCATCTGATTTCACTTTCCGCTCCAATTGGTTGTGCAGCCAGGGCGCAGGTCTGGCCTCCTCCCGCACACTGCTGCCCTGTGTGCGCTGCCCTCGCAGAGGAGGGCTCTTTTAACAAGTTTATGCAACAACAGGATGGAAGCTCTCCCGGAGCCCTTCCCCCTCGCCCCGACCTGATTCCCTGCATTCCTCCCGCGCCCCCTCCCCTCCCCCTCGCTCCCAACTGGAGACAAACGCTGGAATCTCCGCACACACATGCAAATGGTTTCCCTTGCACAAATGCAGCCTCCTGAAGAGGCCTTTGCTTCCGAATCCCCCCCTTTTTCTTTCCTCCACTGCTTCCCCCCCTTCGCTGCTACATTCCTCAGCCAGGCAGGGTTAAAAAAAAAAGAGAGAGGGAGAGATTGGGGAAGGGAGGGGCTGGAATGTGCAACCTCCATCCCAGCCCTGAAATCTGCAGGGAACCCCCCTCCCAGACGAGCCCCCTCCCTCCTTTGTGTCGTGCCTTTTGCTGCTTAGGACTAACTTCCCGATCAGCAAATATCCCATGCGCAGAATTAATTGTCTCACCCGTGCGGGAGCACTGCTCGGCTTGCACTGCAGGGGCCTCAGGAACGCGCCCACTGGGTGGAACTCAAGGCACCTTTCAAAAGAAGAATAGCCCTTGCCACCTCCAATATCTCCTCCACACCCAAACCCTAGAGCCCCCCTCTCCCTCCACCACATCTGCTATATTTTTTTAACTTCAATTCATTGAAATCAAAACCAAACAGCGTGCCACCTAGCTCCGCACAGGCAGGCAAGCAGCAAGGCTTGCAATGCTGGTGAGGCCATCTTCCATCCTGCACCACCCCCAAGGACTCACTGACACTTGTTTTCACTTGCTGCTGGGCTCATCCATGTGTCTGCCTGCACACCCACACACACATACACACACAGCGCCGAGGTGCTTCCCCGAGAGGGGATGGCTTCCACCTGATCTCCCTCCCCCTAGACACACACAGGAAAGGGATCCCTTTTTAGCACTGCACCGAGGTCACCGAGCTGCTACTCTCCTGCTCCCGGTTATGTCATTGGGAGTATGGTCATGCCAACAAAGGAAAGCCTTTCCTGGTTTCATTCTTCCCCAGCTCCTGATTAATTGAGCACCAGGAGAGGAAAAAAAGAAAATTAAAAAAAAAACAAACAAAAAACCCCCACTGAACAGGCTTCCTATTCCTTCACACGCAAAAATGGCAAACATGCTACAATGCACAGAGATGCATTAAAAAACCCTAGGAGAAAGAGCCAGGCAGGCTCAGGTTACCTCTGCTTAGGTATGTGAAACATACCACATCAGCTGCCTGATTTCTTTTCACCCACCATCATTTTGCTAATGGTTCAAACTAGAAGCCTTCCCCCTCCTCCTCTGGGTGTGGAGGGGAGACAGGCTCTCCTCACCCCTCACAATAAAGACAGGGATTGAAAGGTCTTTTTTAATTAAGAATGGGAAGGCTTTATTGTGGACATAAGCTTCCCCTGCTCCTTCTGAAATGGGATTCAACCCTCTAGGAAGTGGTACTCCATTTTCTGCCTCCCATGCTTTGCTCACTAGCCCACCCTGGCCTGGGTTGGGATATACAATTCCAATCGAAAATTCTCATTTACAGAGATTTGATTTCCAATACTATGGCTTCCCTGCACCTTCTCCCAAGGTACCAGCCCAAAGCCCCTGTAAAAAGATAACAACCCCCACCCCCTTCCTTAGCAGTTGCAAGTGAAAATCCCAAGAACAATCCAAGTGACAGTCGCCAACATATTGTTATTTAAAGATCAATTCCTAATGCAACGCAACTGTTTCCAGGCCTACATCACCAATGCAGCTCCTAGATTCACTTCCCGTTTACTACTGAGAAGAGCCGAGGAAGATCAGGTCTTTCAAAGGCCTATTGATTATTTATATGCCCCCTAGGTTTTTTTAAGCAAATGAACGTATTACTTTTACTTTACTCACAACATACTCCTCTAAAAACTAACAGCTACAATGCACCCAGAAAAAAAATATATATCAGGGAGGAAAAAAATAAATTAAATAGCCTGTGAATATATGCAATCACTAGATTCCATACACAACAATAGCATCCTTAGGTCCATAAAAACCCTTTGGTTTAAAACCGGAAATAAAGAAAAGGTCCAACTGGGAGAGAGGCTTTTGGTTTTTTGCCTTGGTAAAAGGTAGTGGTGGTTCTAAAGCAGGACAAGAGGGCTTTTAAATTTGAATAGGCTGTCTTTTTATTGTACAACTTGGACACACAAACACACACCAGTGGTAGGAGGGGAAGTCCATTTTGTACACTGAAGCAGTCACAAACGGGAACAAAAACCCAAGGCATTTCCATAAGACCATTCAGCCTTAAAAAAAAAAAAAAGAAAAGAAAAAAAGAAACCCCCCAACCAAAAAGAGCCCCCTCCAACCTATTTATTGTTTGAGTCAGGTTTTAAATGATCTTGGAATCTTATGCTCACCTAAGCCTTGGGGTGGGGGGGGAGGGGAACAGAGGGATGGCTGCCTATTAAAATGCATTAAATAACTATGAAGTTCCACAACGTCAGAGACTGGGTGTGCAACAGTAACTGATCATAAGGATGTATTAGGACTGGAACCAAATGCTTTGACAATATTATTGCACTGCTTTATTTGTGCAGACAGTAGTGCAACATTGTCAGAGCCAGCGATACCAGCAGCCACTGTCACATTCTGCACAGCTGTCCCTGCATCCTTTTGTAAGGGACTGTTACATTAGATTTTTGACCACAATAACGTTTTTATGTTTAGCCCCAATAAAACTCTGCATGCCTTAAAGTTTATTTGAGATCGTAATTAGACAAGGTAAAACAACAACAAAAAAGTTAGTTAAAAATATCAATCAGACCACTGTTAGATATGGCTTGTTAAACAAACAGTTTCAATCTTTTGCTACATACCCAGCATGGCCAAGCACAGTACACTTTAAAGATAGATGTACGTTAGAATATTTTTCTATGAACACAGGGAGAATAAAAGAACAATAGGCATAATTCAGCATCCTCACAGTACTGGTTTCCATAAAAGGCAAATAATGCAGTAAATTAATCTTAACTACCTAATTTAAAATAAATGTTCAATAGGTGCCATAATGCATTCAGAAGTTTTCTTAATTGCACTGTACTGTTTCATGATGGTTGAACACAAAGCCTATAAAGCATGATGCAATGGTATAGATAAACAGTGCTGTAAAGTGTTATGGAAAATGTTACAGAATTTGTAGACAAGAATGTGATGAGACCTATAGACAAAAAAAACCCACAAAGTGTGTGTGTAACAATCTCTCACACGTATATTTTTGTGAGCGTGTGTCACCATACAAAAATCACAATACAAGACCCAGTCACACAACAAAATAGCAGCATTAAATTCAGACCACCTTAAATATATAGGGAAAGGTTATTATATAGCAAAAAAAAAAAAAAAAAAATCCATCAAGAAATGGTTATAAAATTTCAACAGACATTATGAAAGGGAATGAATAATGAATCACTAAGAAAATATTGGTAAACAAAACCAGTAATATGATGCCTGGAAAACTCCCAAAAATATCTGGAGTTGTAAACTTGGTATATTTAAATAATTCACTATTGTATATCAAGGCATGTGAGAACTTACAATCCCAAATCTCCTTCCATATGTAAAAGCACTGCCACATGTATAAATTTTAACCTTATTTCACACACGTGCATGAATACACTGAAGGAGGCATCTATTTTAGGGTTGTTTGCCCACTCTGAAGAGGGTGGGCTGCTAAAAGGGGTCATGTTTCTGCCAGCCAATGCCCTTTTAATATTGCACTGCTCATCATAATTGCCAGTAGTACAACAGAAAAAGGGCTCTGGACAACAGCATACTTCACAGACTTTTCAATATAAATGATAAATCAGTTAGCAACTTCTCGAAGTGATGGCCTTCTGTGCATGATTTACTCTAAAACAGATCAGTTACATTCAACAAAAAGGAATTTCTTCAAAAGCCACATTGATTCTGTCTCATTCTTCTAAGTTAGCTTTTAATATTTTACAATTTTATCTTGCATTAACTTCAGCCAGAATTTAACTCTACTTATTTATTTTCTTTTGTTTTAATCACAGAAGTCCTGTGTTATCGTGTCTGAAAGGAAAGATTACAACTGTTTTTTTTCCCTGCATTTTGGAATCAACCTTCTACAAAAATAATATAGAATAAATATGTTACCAGAAAAATTAAAGACAAAATATATATGAAATTAATAGCTGAAATCTTTGATACTTAATTTAATATACACTTGCACCTAGTTTTAAGTATTTTGGTGAATTTGTATTTTAAATGCTAAATGAGGTTTTGCTATTTTAAATAAACATTTTTACTAAATAAGCCTTATAACCACTACCCTCTAAAGGTTTGAGACCTTTGTAAAATCATTCACTTGGAAAATACAACAATAGTACTGAAACTTTTTTCCCTTTTCAAAAAAGCATTTTGATAGTAAGGAGAAAACAGTAGTTAATTACTACAAAGCAGACATTCCAAATAATTTCAGAAATAAGTAACATTTAAAATTCTCTTTGTTATGCTTTGGGTTTAAACAGTTTACCTTTTGTTTCCTTAAATAATTGCAAACTTTAGACCTAAAAACTTGACTGCTTCTTAAAGGAGAATAATTAATTGGCAAAATGATAAAAGGTTGGTTTCAAACTCTAAATATTACCCACAACAACAACAAAAATCTATGCAATGAAACCAAAGTTTAAAACAGCCCCATAAACTATACAGACAAGTAAGATTGGCATCAAAGTTTAAAATGGATTAAACTAATTAAAGTCATAGTGAGTTTTGCCTGGCTAAGGAACACTCTAAATGAATTTAACTTGTCAAATTTACAGGACAGAGACAGTAGAAACCTATTAGCCGTGAACTGCCAAAAATCTATTCAAGTCTGAATTTGTATTTTGCTGTTGATTAATTTTCTTTTTTCCTTCCCCCTTTCTTTTTCTCACTGGCATACAGATGCATGCCTAATCCGGAAACCTAGCCCAGTATTGGAGATGTTTAAAAGCAAAAAAGCAAAAAGGGGAGGCAGAAGAAAGAATGTGCTTTAACTTTAGGAAGTTTTTTAAATTCCACAACCCTGGGTTTGTGTTCGAGGGGACGAGGTTTCCTTACACAACTCAAAGACCACACACTGGAGGGAAGCTAAGCGGAATTGGGGCAAAGTGCAAGAATGCCAAAGAAACACTTTGGGCTGCACACCCTGGTTTATTGCAAAAACTCTGGACTATTTAAGCAAAGCATTACTTTTACGAGATTTAAATATTAAGCCAATATAAATACTGGCTGGAGATAGTATCTGACTTATTGCCTCGCTTATTCTGTTTTTTAAGCAAAGGGGAGGGGAGCTTTCTAAAAGAAGATCCCTGGACACAAATATTTTTTTTCCCAAACTTAAAACATAGGAATAACGTTCTCCAACTAGTCCAGACGCTTTGCTGCACAATGCAAGCAGGCAACACACACACACACACACACACACACACACACACACACAAAACACCCCTTCACTGAAACACAATACTCAGCGATTAACTGTGCGTGGAGGGGGGGAGAGGGGGGAGGAGAGGGAATGGACTCGACTCTGGCCGAAAGGATCCGAGTCGTGGGATCACACTCCTTTCCTCAGAAGTGTTTGCCTGGATGAAATGTTTGATAAAGGGGGGAACCCAGCTCCCCGCTGTCTAGTTCTTTTTCAGCCAAGCCCCTCGTCACACTTCTCCAGCACTTCTGTGCATGGACGAGCTCAGCACACACGCCCCCTTCTCCCCTCCATCTTTCGGAGCGGATGAAAACATCCCGGTTTCTGCTCCGCTCCCTCCGGGCGGGCGGGCGCCGCGGTCCCCCGCACCCGCAATCCCCCCCGCAACCACAGCCAGAAAGAATTAACTTTGCAAATGGCTCCGCTCACAAGTCCGCACCCCCGGGGGCCCCGGCTCCTACCGCTGCCCGGCATCTGTCCTGCGGGCGCCCCCGCCGCCGAGTCCCGCACGCGGGCAGCCCCTGCGCGGCCGCCTGGGTGCTCGCGACCCCCGCCGCGGACACGGACGCAGCCCCGGGCCTGCCCAGCTCCTTCCCCCGCACCGCCACCGCCCCCGGGCCCGCGCTCCATCCCGCCCGTACAGACGAGCACTTGGAGCGCCCCAATTTCACCCCCTTTAAATCCCTCTCCATCCCTGCGCCTCCCCCTTTTCGCCCTGAGCTCCCGCCATTTCCGCCCGATCACCCGGATGCTGCTGCCGAGCCGCGGGCAGAGGGGCGCGGGCGCGGCGCGGCGGCGCGACCCCCGGGCACGCCCGGTCCCTGCCCGGGGAGGACGGGTCCTCGCACCGGGGGGAAAAGTTGGCCAAAGCAGAGCAGAGGCGGCAGCGGCGCCGAGCCGGGCCCCCCCCGCCCCCTGCGCGGGCCCGGCGGTGCGGGGCGGCCCGGCCCGCCCGCCGCCCGCCTCGTTTTCCAATCGATACAAATTTGGGAAAATCCTCGGTACAAACCTCATGGCCTCCCCGCTCCAGCCTCCATCTTTGACTACTTGACATTCAGCTCCTGCCTGACCAATTCCTCATTAGCATACCTCCCTCCCCATTGGCGCATCCCTGCGCTAGTCTTTGCCACCGCCTCCCCCATTGGCTCCCGGGGAGGATATTTAAAAATATTATCCCCGCGCCCATTGGCGCCGGGGAGCTCGCGTCACGGCCCACTCTTTATTTTAACAATGAATGCACAAACACATTCTTCCATTCACAAATTTTTTTTCCCCCTCTACTTTGCCCGCCTTTTCTTCAACTACATTTTCATTGATTTTTTGTTGCAACTGAGGGGGTCCTGGTTGTAAACAGATAAATCAAAGGCGGGCAGAGGGGAAACCTGAACAAATATTATTTCTCCCTCTGCCTCTCTTTTGTTTGGTGGTGCTGGTGTTGGGGGGGACCAACTGATCCCCAGTGGGCTCTGATCTGAGAGGTGTGGTCAGCGTTTCTCTGCTTTGCCCGAGAGATTGGAACTATTTTCTACCTATTTTTTTTTCTTTTCAAATCGGGACCTTTTTCCTAGTAGCAGAAAACACACCTGCTTGACCCAACGCGCTACCTTTGCGTGGTGATGATGGTGATGATGGTGATGGCTGTTCTTACTTCGGGGATGTTTCTGGGGTGGGGGAGAACTTTACATGCTCCACGTGAGAATCTCTTTCTCTCTCTCCCTCCCCCCTCTCAAGCTAGTAAGTAACAAAGTCGATTGCCATGTTTCTTTCGCACGCTCAGTCCTGGCTACACACTTAACACAGGGCTGCACAAAACAAGCGATTTAATTGTTACTGACTAAAACACCCCAGGTCACTTCAGTGCACTTTCACGACCACAACAGCTTTTGTTTTTGCGAACTAGGTGCGGATATTTGAAAATATCTCAGTGCACTTGGGAGTAACTGATATCAAAGTTTGAGGGGGAGGAAAGAAAGTATCTTAATGTTTTGGTTTTTTTTACCCTGCAACTTGTAAAATACACGAGTCATTACATATGAATAAAGAGAGATGGGGAGAGGTACCTGTGACACTGTAACCCTAAGACAGAAATGCCTTGGTAAGTTTGTTTTTTTTAACCAACATCTTGTTAACTAACAAACACAACTTTGTGCGATGATTTCAGTTTTTAAAAGAAATGCTTACCTTTATGCAGAGCCAGCAATTCAACAATTTGTTTCAACATGTGTTTGTAAAGTAAAACTATTTGGAGAGACAAAGGAGACAAGTTAGCAGCAAGAGGATCATTAAGTAAAGTTTGAAAAAACTAATGCATCCTTTAAAAGCATCTTGGTTTGCTTTTATTTACTAGCTTTTTATGAACTGAATCAGGAATACGTTGTGTATGCAAAAAATCTGTTTCTTCAGGAGCTGTTGAATGATTTTATACATAATCTTTTTGTTTGCTTGTTTCGTTTCTTATCTAGCCTTACACAAAACTCCATCCAAAAGCTAATTTCTATGTGGACCAGAAATTTACTTTTGGCAAACCCGTGTATATACCAAGTATTTTTTTTGAAGCCAAACTTTAATCGTATGTCTTCTTGAGCTTATTTTTAACAAGTAAACCCCACAAATATTGACCTAAAATTCTAAATGCTAGATCTGGATGAAATTGGGTGGAGACTTTTGAGCAATGGATCTCTGGCAGTGTTTTTGGAGATGTGAGAGAGGGGCAGTGGGCTGTGAAATCACACATTCCTGTCCAATGGAGCTGAAATAATGGTATTGTTCTCTGGAAAAGAGGTTGCTTTTCTCTTCTCCATTCTTCCCCTGATCTGCAGGGACCTGATTGTGCAGTTAATCAGCAAAAAAGCGTTTGATGTAAGGCAGGGCGTGAATTCAAAAGGGCCAGGGGGGATTCAAGAGGGATTCTTCTGTCTGTTAGAAAATGTTTTTCTGTTTTCAAAATGGTAGACATTTGAAAAGCTGCAATGGTCTCTCTTAGGGAGCTGAGTTTGTAGTAGGTACCAGCACTAATTATATCGCTTCTTTTGTGGGTTTGACACGTTACTGCTGGCAAAAAAAGTACATATCTTACAGATGGGCTTCCTGGATCAAAGGTGAGCCCCTATATGCTATCCAGATCTCTCCTTACGAAACTTGCTGGCACTCCCCAGAACTTCTCCCTGCGATCTCCTGGCTCAGTGCTTGAGGTTGCAGGATCCAAAGCCAAGTAAGGCTCTTCAGAAGCAGGTAGATGTGTCGGTGACATCTGTCCTCGCTATCACCTCAAATCTTAAAGGCAGAAGCTTCCCTGCCCACATGGAGTCACCCCTAACCCTTGCAGCTTTGCATTCATTGCCAGCCTAGGCTTGAGTGCCAGGAAGACGTGTGTGCTGCTTCTTTCCGCGTGGTGATTTCCCAAGCTTTTAAACAAAATGCTTTGTATCGATCGGCTCTATCTGCACAGCATGCTGCTATCTTTCCTGTGTCCTGCACACAGATGCACACGTATAGATATGTAAATCCACTGACCCACAGTTATTTCAGATTTTATTATAGCCACACAGGAAATGACACATCATGGAGAAGGCAACTGCCTGGATGTTTACTTTAGAAATGTGTAACTTCACAGCAAAGGAGGAATGTGTTTATCAATTTAATTCGGCCCAAACTGTAAATAAAGTTCAGGCACGTTTCCCACCACCCACCCTTTGCTTCCAGCCCCACAATGTAAGTGCACGTCCAGGCTCTCCCCTCCCCTGCGCTGCTGGAGGAATGTGGCTCTGCTCTCCTGCAGCATTGCTTTATTTCAGGGTTAGGAGGCTT